>NW_020174042.1:5934044-6067838 GCF_003031525.2 Neophocaena asiaeorientalis asiaeorientalis | reverse complement strand
GCGCGTCCGGAGCCTGTGTTCCGCAATGGGAGAGGCCACAACAGTGAGAGGCCCGCGTACCACAAAAAAAAAAAAAAAAAAAAAAAAAAAAAAACGAAAGAAAGAGAGGAAGGAAGGAAGAAAGAAAGGAAGAAAGAAAGAAAGAAAAGAAAGTTATTAAAATAATTATTAAAAATTTAAAAGTAATTAAAAAAACCCAAAAAATCATGGACAGACATAACCCTAGGACAAATGGTAAAAGCAAAGCTATACAGACAAAATCACACAAAGAATTATACACATACCACTCACAAATATAGAAAAAGAAAAATATATATATACATATACATATATATATACATATATATATATATATCATTGCTCCCAAAGTCCACTGCCTCAATTTTGGGATGATTCATTGTCTATTAAGGTATTCCAGAGATGCAGGGTACATCAAGTTGATTGTGGAGATTTAATCCGCTGCTCCTGAGGCTGCTGGGAGAGATTTCCCTTTATCTTCTTTGCTCGCACAGCTGCCGGGGCTCAGCTTTGGATTTGGCCCCGCCTCTGCATGGAGGTTGCCTGCGGGCATCTGTTCTTCACTCAGACAGGACGAGGTTAATGTAGCAGCTGTTTCGGGGCCTCTGGCTCACTCAGGCCAAGGGGAGGGAGGGGCACGGAGTGCGGGGTGAGCCTGCACCTGCAGAAGCCGGCGTGACGTTGCACCAGCCTGAGGCACGCCGTGCATTCTCCCGGGGAAGTTGTCCCTGGATCACGGGACCCTGGCAGTAGCGGGCTGCACAGGCTCCCCGGAAGGGGGGTGTGGATAGTGACCTGTGCTCGCACACAGGCTTCTTGGTGGCGGCAGCAGCAGCCTTAGTGTTTCATGTCCGTCTCTGGGGTCCGCGCTGATAACCGCGGCTCGTGTCCATCTCTGGAGCTCATTCAGGCAGTGCTCTTAATCCCCTCTCCTCGTGCACTGTGAAACAATGGTCTCTTGTCTCTTCGGCAGTTCCAGACTTTTCCCCAGACTCCCTTCTGGCCAGCCGTGGTGCACTAACCCCCTTCAGGCTGTGTTACGCAGCCAACCCCAGTCCTCTCCCTGCAATCTAAGCTCCGAAGCCCAAGCCTCAGCTCCCAGCCCCGCCTGCCCCGGCGGGTGAGCAGACAAGCCTCTCGGGCTGGTGAGTGCCGGTCGGCCCTGATCCTCTGTGCGGGAATCTCTCCGTTTTGCCCTCCACACCCCTGTGGCTGCACTCTCCTCCGCGGCTCCGAAGCTTCCCCCCTCCACCCCCCACAGTCTCCGCCTGCGAAGGGGCTTCCTAGTGTGAGGAAACCTTTCCTGCTTCACAGCTCCCTTCCACTGGCGCAGGTACCATCCCTATCCTTTTGTCTCAGTTTTTTCTTTTTTCTTTTGCCCTACCCAGGTACGTGGGGAGTTTCTTGCCTTTTGGGAGTCCTGAGGTCTTCTGCCAGCGTTCAGTGGGTGCTCTGTAGGAGTTGTTCCACAGGTAGATGTATTTCTGATGCATCTGTGGGGAGAAGGCGATCTCCATGTCTTACTCATCCACCATCTTGAAGGTCTCCTCTCAGTGTTGGCTTCTTGAGTTGAAGCTACAACCTTCCGAAATCTCCAAACAATGAAGTGGAAAGTCTTATTCCACACGTGCTGTGATGTCATGGCAAGACCGTTTCTACAGGGCTGACACCACTTGACTGAGTGCCTTGGGAAATGACCACTGAAATCCCTCAAAGCCATTCTTGATCAGTAGAAAATTTCCCCCTCATGAAATAAATGACCTCAGCACATCTCTCAAACTCCCACTGAAGAAATTTAGGGATATCCAGACATCCCCACGTGCACAGCTGAGTGTCTCAGTGTTAACTTTGCTCCTCTGGGGCTTGGCAGAGCCCATGATGAAAATAGCCTGAGAAGTGCACATGCTGCCAGTGAAGTCGCTACCACAGACACAGAATTCAATATGGCACAGCTGGAAAGTTCAAAGGGCCTGGACAAGTTCCCAAATTCTATCAGGATTGCTGAGTGATCCAAACTCATTCTTCCTGTCACTGCTTTTCCAGTGCTTAGAAGTTCTCACACATAAGATTAAAAATGTGGAGGTTTTCCCTTATTATAGAACTGTAAATAAAATATCCCTTAAGAAAAGGTATCCTTGATGAATAAACACATGACTTTCATTTGCCTGGCTCTGCAAAGTGCTTTTAAAGTAATCCCTGCAAAATCTCCATGGACCACGACTCACAGGCTGCCTGCTCCCCAATCCTAGCACGAGGATAGCACACACCATGGTTTTTTCCTTCCTCTTTTTAATCAAATGCATTACAGCATGTTATCACTCCTGGGGCTACAGTTCTACAGACGGTTTTCCAGCAGCACTGTGGACTCCATTCAGAAGGAAATGGAACAGTTTTTCCCATCTTAGTACCTTAAATCAGTTTGTTTTCCCCAGGTCTCCATGCATGCTGACCTCACTTTTTAACTGAACTCCAAGAGGACTGAGTCTGTATCGCAGCAGACTGGATCATGTGTGTCTGGTATTACATACTGGTGCCAAAATGAAAGTAGCTTTCTGTCCTCCTTGGGGCAAAGGGGGAGGGGTGTGGGGTTGAATAAAACAATACCTTGAACTTCTTTCATGCTTGATTCGTAGAGGCCATTCATTAGGTTAACTCAAATCCATAAAATATATCCATAAAATATTTTTTACTGATTCTGTTCGGTTTGTGTTCATCTTGGTTTGAAAGTCCTTTGGTGGCACAACAAAAATAGGAGCCTGTTCGTTTTCCATGCATATCCTCCCCAGGAGCAGCTCCAAGCTAGTGCCCATCAAAGCTCACATCAGTCTTTTCTCCAGGATGACCACTAGCCCCTTAGTGGAAGTCTCCCTTCAACAGCTGATGGTAACAGTGGGATTTGCACCCACTCCTCTAAATCTGCTACTTTGAGCCCAAAACACAAAAGAAACCCTTCCTTCTGATCACATACCCAGTCCCAGGTATCTCCTGAAGACAATTCCTGTCTACATTGATATTATGCTGATAGACAATATTAACAGATAATCCCATTTATTTGTTAAGATGTTCCAGGCACTCTGCTATATACCTCATCTCGTTTACCCCACATAGCAATCTATAAAGTGCATCTTATTAACCCCTTTGAACTGAAAATTAACTTGACAGTGGTTATATGTGTCCATGGTCACTTAGTTAAAAGAAATAGAGTATGAGGCTCTGGGAACCTAAATCTGAACAAGGCAAAAGCAAGGAACAGAAGAATGGACAGTGAAAATTTCAGCACCATGTGATAAATCCCAAAACAGGGTCATGCAGAAACCATGGCGTTCCAGAAGAATGCGTGATTAACTGCGTAGGGTACATGTATGGGAAGACTGAGGGAACTGCTCAGAAGCGAGGAAACTTGAGCTGGACCTTGAATGATGAGTAGGTACTGACAAAGCTGATATGGAAAAAGAGAAGCAAGAGCCCGGAGGGGTATCCAAGGAGATGGTACCTCATGTCACAGGGGCCCGAAGAGCATGGCGTGGTCCAGAGCCCCACATAGTTTGGTGTAACAGGAGCAGAGAATATCTGAGGAAGAGAGAATGGAGGACAAGAACAGTCAGGTTGTCTGGGATCAGATTGTGAGGGCTTTTTATGCCCTCTTTAGGACTCTGCATTTTACACTGTAGGTGACAGCATGCCCTCAAGGGCAGTCATTATAAATTTATATTTTGGAAAGATATCTCTGAGAACAGCATGAGCTAAAGGCAGGGTGACCAGTTGTCTGTTCTAGCTAATCTGTAACAGAGATTGAGAGGAAAGGGAAATGCATAACAGATTTAGGAGGAGATGCGGTAGGATGTATGAGCATGGAGGGAAAGCAAGTAGTGGTGGAAAGAAAGTTGGATTCTAGGGTAGCAGTAGTGTTTGGGGGTGGATGGTAGTGACCTAAAGAATGCAAGGGAAAACTATTTTTTGTCTGGGGGAATGCAGAGTTAAGATTGTATTCCATTATGGTTTCCATGAAACACTGATGTCTTCCACGTGGACATGTTGGAGGCCCGTCAGAGAGAATCTGGAAGGTGCTGGCCAAGGTGTAACCGTCAGTATGATTCTGAAACCCCTCAGGAGTAAAGTTGACAATCAAACTTTTCACAACCCTAGAGATCTTGGTAGAAAGAATCCACACAAACAGAAGCCTCCTCCCTCATTCAAGCAGCCGTCTTCACCTTTCGGCACCTGTCTAAACCTCTTAGCCAGACCCCAAGGTGAGGGATGCTCAATGAAGGGCCTCATTGAAGAATAACACCCAGGTAGGTTCCACAGCCCCTCTGCCCATTCTTGAAAGTAGAGAAGCAGTAGGAAGGTCTGCAGCTCAATTGAACCAACATTTACGTGGCATGTGCTCTGTACTGTGCAGAGCATTGGTTCTCAGAGCTAAGATCATGATGCTTGACCTAAAGGAGGTCCCAGTCTGTGCAGGACTAAGAGGATAGGAGGGGGAGTGACTGAGAAAGATGGAGATGGAGAAAAACACAGACCCAGAGGAGCAGCAGGGAATGGAGTCTTCCTCGTCCCAGGCCAACCTGACTGCATCCTGCTCATGGTAAATAAAGACAAACCCAGGTCCGGAACGCAGCACACAAGCAGGAAAGCTTCCATCTTCATACTGAGGTGGCCAAAATATTTACTGCTGCATGTTTCTTTTTCTTAACACTCATAATATTAATTACAAGTAAAATCAGTGACTTAGTTGGTAATCATTTTCTTCATGTTTGTCTATGCTTATCTTGCTTAGCATGGTTCCAGGTACCTGTTTGGTGCTTAAGAAAATATTTGCTAAAGGGGAAGCTTCTATGAGAACTGGAGGAGGAAAGAAACCACATCTCAGGCAAATAAAATCACGTGCCCCAGAGAAGCTACCCAGCCCCCTCCCCCAGTACGCAGATGCCAAGTATGTAGCATTTCACAAACCAGACTTACTCCGCAAATCCTTTCTTCAGGCCAAAAATTTCTCACGAAGATTACCACTATAAGCAGTAAAACATAGGAATCTGTCTTGAAACAAACATACTCTAGTAAATATTATTCATCTTCCCGGGATGCAGTCCCCATTTATTTATCCTCTTGGATTTTCATTCCTGAGACTTTATCCTCTGAATGATTTCTATCCATAAATAACCTGTGTGTTCGTTTCAAAGGTTCCAGCTATCCATGACCACTTGAGAATTATAATAAAACCCAGCCCTTGACTCTGGCATCTCCGACTTCTGCATGCCCTCCTTTTGATGCAGTTAATTGAGAGCAACATGGAGCTTCTCTGGATTAGGTAGTGAGTCTGGATTGCATGGAAGTGAGCTAATGTACAAATGGACTTTTAGGAAGTCAAAGGACCTGAAATAAAGCATATGCCCAGTTTTGAAAATGAAGAATAAGCTGACACATGAAATTTTATTTTGCTTTCAGATGTATTCTTTGAAGGCAAGGTATGTAAATTACCCATCTTTGTTGAGACAGTGCCTTATCCAGCAGTTGGCATGGAGTAGGTCCTCAGCAAATGTTTGATGAACTGAGCTGAGCATTTATCACCACTACAAAGATTCTAGAGACATCTGCCTACTGGACCAACATGGCATTCATTTAAGATCAAATGAAAATTTTTGCCCCTAAAGAGCCTACACTGTGCTACAAGGCCACACTCAAATGGTGGAGCTGAAAAAGTTAATAAGCTTACCAACAAATCTCTTTTGGTTCCAAAGAGTGTCGGGTGTGTGCATACACACACACACACACACACACACGCATACTCAAATATGTACATGCACACACACTCATGGAGGTGTGCATGGGAGTTCCTAATAAATTAAGTATATTCAAGAAAAGGTAAGGCAACATAAAAAATGTGAGTCCTGCTGATTTAGAAAAACTAAAGAGAGCTGAGGGCAGCCAGCCTCTGACTTGTGGCCTCCTTTTCTGAACTCACATTTCTGCATGACCAGCCCAAACCTAGCTTCCTTCACAAAGATTCTCTTGACCATTCTCATCCTTGGGTATTGCTCCTTTCTTAGAACCATAGCAAATGTTTGGTCTGGTTAAGGGCCAAACGAGCGGGCTCTAGAATGAAGTCAGTTAGGGAACCCATCAGAAAGAAGCTACATGTTATATACCTTTCAGAGCCTGCTAGTTGTAAGTGATTCCTGTCACTTACTCTCTATCACCCCCACACCCCTGTTCCACTGTATCACTCCATCCTGATAACAGATGAAGCTTATCGTTCCCTAGAATTATGTTATTCATCTAGTTACTCATTTATTCTCTGGGTGTTTTCTCAGAACCCTTGGCTATTCTGTTAACCTCTGTAACTCCAGTCCTTAGAAGAGTGTATGGCACATGGCAGACTATCAGTGAAGATCTGTTGAATGAAGGATTAATTTAAGAATAGATATTTATATGGTGATACTGACAAACTTCTTTGGATGAGTAAATATTTTATGTAAAATACGATGCAATATATGTAAATATATGATATGTAAAATACTCGAAAAGGTGCCTGGCATATTGAAACCACTCAACATGTTATATTTTATTAGTGGTAGTAGTGCTATAATCACTACTAGTTTTTATTGTCCCAGTCTCCTCTTTCTGCACCTTTTTTTAAGTTCTTACTAGCTTTCATCTCTTTCTCAGGCACCCAGTTACAGCTTTTCTCTCTCCTCCTTGCTATCAGCCCTAATTTCCAATCCTTCCCTCTATACATGTGAATATATATGTGAAAAGGGGATCATTCTTTAAAAGTAATAACCTCCCAGAGATATTTGCCTTTCAGCAATCATCAAAAAAACACTCACCAAAGAGGTCACACTGAATGAAGAATTTCAGATACTAACTGATGGACTGAAATGTATATCTAGGATCACTACTTTTTTTCAGTGTCCCTAATATTACACTCTGATATTATCACATCTTACAGACCAGATCTTTCCTTAAAGGTCAGTGCTGAAGACCCAACTTTTGACAAAAGTCTGAAAATAATCTGTGTCTCCTATATTAGCTTAAACTAAGCTTTATGCAGCAAAGCAAAATAAGCAACATTTGTCTTTCTCCAGCCCAGCCCAAGCCTTGCTCTTTCTTGCACTCCCTCCACTCTCTTGGCTAGCCTGTGCACTCTTTACATGACTGTCCCTAGCTGTCCTGTTGAAACTCACTATTTGAGAACAAATTTTTTCTATCAGTCATTACTCGTAAGTAAGAACTTTAGTCAAGGTGCTCCACGTGTAGAAGTACTTATCTCTCCTCTTTCATTTTTTAATTGTAAAATGAGAGGAAATGTTGGGAAAGAAATTTCAAGAATCTGTGAACTGGCAGGGCAGAAAATATTTGGGAGGAGCAGGGTAGAAAATCCTGGTTTCTAAACCACTTGTCACTGATCCATCCAACAGATTAGAAAAGCCAATCTTGGTTCACATTTTCTCTTCTGTCCATAGGTTCTAAATATATCTCTCAGAGACAATATATTTGGATAGAATTTTTTTTTTTTTTTTTTTGGCGGTACGTGGGCCTCTCACTGCTGTGGCCTCTCCCGTTGCGGAGCACAGGCTCCAGACGCGCAGGCTCAGCGGCCATGGCTCACGGGCACAGCCGCTCCGCGGCATGTGGGATCTTCCTGGACCGGGGCACGAACCCGTGTCCCCTGCGTCGGCAGGCGAACTCTCAACCACTGCGCCACCAGGGAAGCCCTGGACAGAATTTTTACAAGGAAGAGTTGAATTTGCTAATGAAAATCATATTTGGTGTACTCATCAGATTGAAAGGTATCCCATTATTTATAGCCCTTTTATCTATGTAAAGAAGGAATGACTGTGAACTAAAAATATCCTAAGATATTTTCAGCTTGGTCCAAACAGAATGCATTTTCTCCCAGTTTATATTCAGAGATAATAATATTTAACAAGCCTATCTGGGGGCAGTTTTGCCCTTTCTCTTAGCTGTGAGCCCATCTGCTCTTCATATAAATTTGGCTTCAAACTCCACATCATTAAATTGTGCAACAATGCTATATATGACTTCACTTGAGAAGGAGAGAGGTTTCATTGTGAAATTCTGTTAGGTGGGGCACTTGGTTTCAACTCTGTAGCATTCTCTGACTGTAGGCTGAATATGGAATCTAGGATTTAGACAAGTTGCCTATAATCTTGATTTACTCAACAAACACACATAAACTCCCTCTCCTCTCCCTATATGTTTTATCAGGATGGGTGAAAACCCTTGTTGAACAGGTCTTAGCCTTCCCTGGTGTTTGATGACTCCCAAATGGGGGTCATTCTCCTATTTCCATGATGCTGACCCATGGGGTAGGTAAATTGGAGAATGAAAATTATTTACCTTCACTAGTCAGTTTCCCTGTCCTTTAAATTACAGGAGAGGAAGCCTATTTGGGGGCAGTTTTTCATAGAGAATATCATAAGATCTTATAATGGGAGCTTGGAGGGCATCTAAACCAAATTTCCTTCTTCATCACAGATGCTAGTCACTCAGTCACTTGTCCACAGTCATCTGCTTGGTAAGTGACAGGCCTGGACTTAGAGCCAAGTTTCTGATTTCTTGAGCTCAGGGTCCTTTAAAAGCCAAACATTCTTACATTCTTAGGCTCTATACTGCAGACAATATATCCAGATAGATAGATAGATAGATAAACTATCGATATAGAGCAAACTATAATATCTATAGTTTGCTAATGCCACATCTACAGAGCATTAAGTGAAATGAAAGTTAGATCACTCTCTAGAATATTCAAACAATTCAGGCAAGACTAGAGGATTATTTTCCCTTTTACTGATCAAGAAAATTCAACTCATCTGAACTCAAACTACAAAAGTATAATGCTGGTGTCTTTTATGTTATTCATCTCATTACTTATAAGAAAGTAATTACATTTCAGGAATAGATATATTATATATATATTACAATCCCTCTGCCCGGATCCCTCCCCATTTATGGGAGCGTCTGACTCCTTCTCACTTTTTGAGTTTTAGATGAAATGTCACCTCCATTTCCTCACACACACCCCCAATATAAGGTAAGTTTCCTCAATTATTTTTCCTCATAGAATTTTTTAAATTCCTTCTAAAGCACAAATCACCATTTTAAATTATATATATATATATATACACACACACACACATACAATTTTTGAAAATGTATAATTAACTTACACATGAAATACATATAACATTATTCATGTATTTCAAAGAGCCTTAAAAATGCAGCTCTTTGGAACAGACCAGATATCAAGATACTGGGAGAACACAGACATGTATAAATATAGATAGATCAGTGGCTTTCCTTCTCGTTCTCTTTCTTAAATAAAAGCAACCTTCAGCTAGGAAGGCTTTCCTCAAAGTTCCTTAATCTGGGAGTCTGTGGAATGAAGGTCCAAAAGGATCATCGGAGAACCTGTGAACACCCTATAATTACATGAAAAAAATTTCTCTATGTGTGTATGTGCATTTTTCTGGGGATTAGGGGTCAAAGTTTTCATTAGATTCTCAAAGGGGTCCACTGGTTTGTGTGAAAACCTAGTGCTTAAATAAAAGAAAAAGGTGCTGTTCCTCATGTAGGGACTTTGGCCCTTGTCACTTCCCTCATGAACTCCCCCTTCCTCCATGGGATCCCCAAGGAGGCTCCATGAAACCCCCTGGGCTCTGCTGAGCACATTTTAAAATCTCTTGTTACAGGAATCACTTAAATAAAAATCTAAACTCAAGAGTTTTGAGCTATATGTTGCCCATAGACACTCCCTTCAACATCTGTAGATGGCATGTGGTCCAGGCCTGCCAAAATGAGGAACTTATAAAGAAATTAGGACATGATGAATATCTGCTAATAACTTTAGGACTTTTGCTGTGATGCTATGTCTAGAAGCAGTCTTGCTCCATTCAAGAAAACAGGTTAAATATTCTCCAGACACATCTCTTAGGGTTAACTACAATAGCAGGAATTAGAGTATCTTCAGAGTTAATAATATCTGGCCATTCTAACCTTTACTAGAATTAAATAAAAAATAAACTCTTACAGCCAAATAAAAAATGTACTTTAGCCCTAAATCTACAGAAGGTAAAACATGAGGATAGAAGGAAAACATGAGATAATGTTGGTCAAGCTGATACTACCCAGGTGATAAGAAAGATCATCATTGATCGTTTTGAGCATTCAGTATACTCATCTAAAAATATTTCGAGGTGCAAGTCATATGCAAAATGTTTGCACTAGTCTGGGTTCCTGGTGGCAAGCAACAGAGATGGACATTGGTTAACTTAAGCAGAAAAAGGAACTCATTGAATGGGTGAGGGTACCTCAGGGAATCTATGAGAAGGCTGGAGAACAAGATGTGGAGGGACTCTGGGAAGGCAAAGAGCAACCAAGATCCAGCCACAGGAACTGTCTCTTTAGGACATGCCCAGTGGTACCAGGGACAACAGGCACTCATTGTCACCACCCTCCATCAATAGACTCTCCAGTCCACTGTGCTGCACATCAGCCTCTGCAGCAGGAGCCATGAATAGTCTCTAACTAACCCTGGTCTTTGTATCAGTCCCTGAAGACCCTCTGGAAATTCTGTTCTGTATTTTAAAAAGATAATTTGTGGTGGTGTGGAGAGTGCACAGACTCAGTAAGAGATTAGAGGGAGGGTGACCAGTTGGAAGGTTTTTATGATAATATAAGCAAGAATTGTCAAAAGTCCTGTGCTTGGTGTACTCAGGGCAGGAGTGCATCTACCCAGGAAAGGGCTGAAGACAGTGGTTCTCAAACTTTAGAGGGTGTGAGGACCACCTGGAGGACTTGTTGAAATACAGATCACTGGGTGCCACCCCCAGGGTTTCTGATTCAGGAGGTCTAAGGTCAGACCTGAGAATTTACTTTTTTAACAAGTTCTCAGGTGATGCTGATCTGGTTGGTCTGGATCCACATTTACACCCTCAGTTTAAGAGACAAGTGGGGTTAGATGTGTGGTGAGCCCAAACAGTCATCTTAAGAGTGGTGGTGGGACCTTGAGTTTTGGCATGAGCATGTGAGAACAGCACAGAGATTGCTTATCCTGACAGCTCTCCCTGAGAATTTTGGGCTGGGGTCAGGAGGAGGGGGTTCCATAGAGACAGAAAGAATAGAACACAACAGACTTCCCTAACTCCACCAGCAGTACAGAGCCCAACAATGCGGTAGGAGAACTTCATGACTGCAGTAAGTCCCCTACATACGAACGAGTTCCGTTCCGAGAGCACATTCGTAAGTCCAATTTGTTCATAAGTCCAACAAAGTTAGCCTAAATTACCCAACTAACACAACTGGCAATAAAGTACTGTACTGTAATAGGTTTATAATACTTTTCACACAAATAATACATACAAAACACACAAAAAAATAAAACATTTTTAATCTCACAGTACAGTACCTTGAAAAGCATGGTAGTACAGTACAACAGCTGGCATACAAGGGCTGGCACTGAGTGAACAGGCAAGGAGAGTTACTGACTGGAGGAGGGAGAGGAGGTGGGAGATGGTAGAGCTGAAGGATCGTCAGCAACAGGAGACAGAGGGCAAGCTGCAATTTCACTCACACCTGACTTGGATGGCACAGGTTCTGGCTCCTTGCTGGATTCAATTCTATGTACCCTCTTAAAATAATGATCCAGTAATGTCTGGGTAGTAGCTCTTTTTTTCTTGTCATAGATGACACAGTAGCACTGGATTACATTCTGTATTCAGGTTCTGTGCCTCAAAAACTAACAGTGCCTCCTCAGATAAAGAAAATCCCCTTGCCATTTCCTGCATCATGAATCTTTTCATTTCTTCAGTTACTTCTGCCTCTTGTCTCTCTTTATTCTTTCTCTGGGCCTCCAATTCAAGCAGGTCTTCATTAGTAACGCACGTTCCCATCTTTGAAAGTTCTCAACTTGAAGGTTCGTATGTAGGGGACTTACTGTATTGATTTTCATCAAATGCATGTAAACTTCCCCCCCCCCCCACTGGGGATAGAACCATCTTTTATTCATAGTTTTTATTCCCAAAGTACCTGGCACACCAGAGATGCTAGTACATTGTTAATTGATTTCGTTAGTTCTAGACTAAGCTACTTATGATCAAATGTCAACTTATCTTCTTCTTTCTCCATCATCTCCCTGCTGAAGATCATATCCATTAGTATCATTGGTGAGATTTCTTTTTCTTGTAAATATTGTAAATCAAACCTCAGAAGACCAAGGTGGATAGGTAAGAGATCAGCAGCCATATTTTCCGATAAATGTGTCCAAGAATTAAGCAATAAAACACCTGACAAAAAAAAAAAGATCATGGAATATTATCTAGCCTTTAAAAAGAAGGAAATCCTGCCACATTTGTGACAACATGGATGAAACTAAAGTTATGCTAAGTGAAATAAACCATAAGACTTAAATGATGAGTTAAAGTTAGGACACTATTAGATTCTATCAAGCAGATTCCTACAAGCCGACGGGAATTAGGCTGTTGGCCAAAGGGAATTATACCTTTGGGGATGTTCCGTGGTTATTCCCAACCTTGAGAAGGCTAGATGCAATTAAATTTGTAGAGGGAGAACTCAATTCTCTCCTTCCTCATCATCAGAACAAATGAACTCAGAATTTACCACCAACATATTTCTGTTGATTTAAAGAATAATTTTGTAGGGAACCATCTCTGAGTTTTCTGTCTTTCAGGGAATTATTACAAATGTGGACCATCTTGAAGAAGGAAACGATCAAAGAATTATTAAACATGCTACAGAGAAAATGAATTTACTGAAACAATGAAAGTTTGAAGATGTTAGAAAGACAGAATTAGTAGTAGCCTGTTAAGATTCAAAGATAATAGTATTGTGTTGGCATGATCTTAACAGGGTCCTTAGGCAACGTGGTTAAAAGACCGAATCATGAATGTCAAAACTGGATCTGTTCAGGAGGTCCCCATAATGGAGGCCCTAAATAAACTCTGGTTTCATCAAAATATTTCATGAATTACTAACAAAAAATTCCAGAAACTCCGTTACCAAGTTTTCTGGGACAATCCGATGTTTCAGATTTTTATTGGAGTCTGCCTTCAACCAATCATTTCATGTCTCTGAGACCCTATTTGCTCATCTATAAAATGAAGTGTTAACTAAATTATTTAAATATACCATTTCTCTTTTAATACTCAGTGAAGTCTATAACTCTTCTTTCAGACACATTGCCTTTATTTTTTAAAGCAAAAAATTACACAGGTAATACATGAAAATATTTCTTTATAAAAGGAATAAAACATTATAAATTAAAGTCGACTTTATCATTCCCGATCCCAATCCCCCAACTCATCTCTTCTAATCACCATGATTACCTGCAAATTTTTTAAGTACTTTTGCTTACATATATCTGTGCATGGAAAATATAGAACCCTGTTTTATTTGTGTGTTTTCACATGAAGTGTATTCTATTAAATATGTCATTCTGTGATTTGATTTGATTCTTGTTTGTTCCACAACATTCGTAAAGATCTTCCCACATCAGTACATTTAGATCCACCTAATTTAATACCATGAATGTACCATCATGCTCCCAGTCATACCCATCTTAATGAACATTTGTTTTACTGAACGTCTTTGAAAATGCCTTCTTTTGTGTACATGGAAATGCTAGAGTCGGTAGTGCAAAATGAATTTTCTGAGTCATGGATTTGAATCCTTTAAATTTTACTATCAACCAAATTATCCTCCAAAGTAGCTATACCGTTTGATACCAGCAGTTCATGAGACTTCACTCTTCTCATGGAGAAGACTCTTGCTCACGTCAAACTTTAAAACATATACACAATGGAATATTACTCAGCCATAAAAAGAAATGAAATTGAGTTATTTGTAGTGAGGTGGATGGACCTAGAGTCTGTCATACAGAGTGAAGTAAGTCAGAAAGAGAAAAACAAATACCATATGCTAACACATATATATGGAATCTAAAAAAAAAAAAAAAAAGTTCTGATGAACCTAGGGTCAGGACAGGAATAAAGATGCAGACATAGAGAATGGACTTGAGGGGAAAGGGTAAACTGGGACAAAGTGAGAGAGTAACATTGACATATATACACTATCAAATGTAAAATAGATAGCTAGTGGGAAGCAGCTGCATAGCACAGGGAGATCAGCTCGTGCTTTGTGACCACCTAGAGGGGTGGGATAGGGAGGGTGAGAGTGAGACGCAGAAGGGAGGGGATATGGGGATATATGTATACATATAGCTGATTCACTTTTTTATACAGCAGAAACTAACACAACACTGTAAAGCAATTATATTCCAATAAAGCGTTAAAAAAAAAACTTGCCACCAGACTGGATGGAAAGAAACATCTCATTGTGTGACCCTGATTACAGGTGACACTGAGCACTTTTTCACATTACCTCTTTTTACATTTCCAGTTTACATATTGTGCCCACTCAAAACGTACTGGACATGGTCTCAATGGTCTGAGTTCAAATCCTGTCTCTGGTATCTCTTGGCTGTGTCAAATCACTGAATCTCTCTGCCCACAGTTTCCTCAGCTATAAAAGGAGAATAACAAGGCCTGTTCTGTTTGGCTCAGTAACAAAAACTGACTGAATACTTTCTAGGCATTGTTGAGAGCTATGCAACTATATCAGGCAAAGGTGATAAAAGGAACAGAATCACTAGGAGTGATATAAAATAAGGGATTTATTACAAAAATATGACCTTTCACAATGATGGGGAAGGATTAGCGCTGTTGTTATGACTGGCACTGGCTCTAAAGTCAGCAGGGCAGGCGGTTGGGAAAGAAGTTGAAAGATAGAGATGGAGTTGAAGTGGAGAGAGCAAGGACAAAGTGGGACCCCTGACAATGAGCTGGAACTCACAAGGACGACAGAAATCCACACTGGTCTCTTCAAAAATTCAAATTAAATGATGTGACTCTGGTGCCTTTCATCGCTGAGCGAAATACACACTTGGCCCAGAAGTTGAAGAAGCTGAAGGATAATCCAGTGGACCTGGGGAAGCTACCATCAAGATACAGGAGCCTGGTGGCGCAGTGGTTGAGAGTCCGCCTGCCGATGCAGGGGACACGGGTTCGTGCCCTGGTCCGGGAAGATCTTACATGCCGTGGAGCGGCTGGGCCCGTGAGCCATGGCCGCTGAGCCTGCGCATCAGGAGCCAGTGCTCCGCAACGGGAGAGGCCACAACAGTGAGGGGCCCGCGTACCACCAAAAAAAAAAAAAAAAAAAAAAAAAAAGATACAGGAGCAGCCACATGTGAGAGCTGCAACAGCACCAGAGCTTGGCCTCATGCTTCTGGGGTTAATGAGAACACTGCTACATGTCACTTCCGCCTCCAACATCTTGTGGCTCTTGTCAACCTGGAACACTGCAGGCAGAGATTTCTGGGAAATGTAGTTCCACCTCAGCTAAGCATGCACACACAACATTATAAATCCACAACAGCAACTCCAGGAAATAATAACAAACATCAACTGTGCTAATTGCAAACCCATTATCAAAATGTTTGATCTGTGCACATCGTGCTCATTTCATTCTAAAGGCTGCATCTTTCTACACTGGTCCATGAAGAGTAACATCAAGGGAGAGAAGTGATCAATTTTCTCTGCCTTCACAAGTCAAAAGGAAAACAAAATTTTATAATAAAAGAGAAAAACAAAATTTTATAAGAGAAGAGACTGATAACAGAGGCTGAAATAAAATCTGTGGATCTGTATGCTGCTTTCAGGGAAGACAGAAGAAAGCTGAACTTAATTCCCTCCTTTGTAGATCCCAGCCATGCAGAAGTGCTCGGAGAGTCCAACTTCATGGGTTTTCCTTATTGCCAAGTGAAGTGCATCTTTGTCTCTTGGAACAGTCCTGCTTTACAGGAAAAGAATTAAAAAGCAAGAACCATATAAGGACTACACTAATTATGAGCTGGAATGTGTCAGCCAGAAATGAGTTACAAGCTGGCCAGGGCCTGCAAACTATAGTTAGATATTTAATAAAGTTCAGGCATGCAGCTGCAAGCACTCCTGGATGCTTGCCACCTTTTATTATGGTGGCGCCTGGCAACATGCTTGTAGTTAAGGGTCTGTCAGCCTTTCCATTAGACACTCCATCTTTTCAGGACTCTCTAAATCTCTTTTTTTTTAACCACACAAATTAGAAACTTGTATGTAGCTTGTCCAAAATGAGGCTATTTTGTGGTTGTTGTTATTGTTTTTCAGATTTGGAGAAGCTCAATCTGGTTTTGCCATTTACGGTACCAAAAAAAAAGAAGGAAAAGGAGGAGGAGAAGCAGGAGGGGAAGAGGAAGAGGAAGGGAGAAAGAGAAGGGAAAGAGTGGGGAGAGGAGGAGAGGAAGAAAAGGAGGAAGGCATCCAAAAAAGACAAAGTTAGTAGACAGATTGTCAGTTTGGTCCCAAGTTTTCCTACAGAAATGATGTGCTTTTTCTGGGACCACACTGAAAAAGGAAAATACACTTCAGCAAAGTGTTTTATATAAAATCTGTTTTTAGATAAGTCCAAAGATAGCTAAAGATGTGGAAATAAAGCTGTTTCTTAGCTCAGTATGAGATTGTTAGCTTGATAACAAAAAAGAAATCAGGGAACACTTTTATGCTTCACCATATATTCTTCCCCACCCCTTCACCTCTGGTAACCACTAATTTTAAAAAGCAATCTTCCATTGGGAAAATTTTATACACAACTCAAGAATACTGTGTTAAACAGGAGAACTTGTAGTAATTCCTCAGTTCTAAGGAAGGAAGGAAGGGAGGGAGGCAGGAAAGAAGGAAGGAAGATATCACCTCTGTAAATGTGCTCACTGGTGTTAAGATGCATCCCAAATTCAGAAAAAAATATAAACAAATAAATATATACATATTTGAGGGGAAGAGAAAGTGTCTTAGAATAAGAAAATAGGGCACATAAGTCATTATCATTTACAAAGAAATGTCAACCAAATTTTGCCAAACCTTTCTTCTCTGCCCTCGATGAAATACCAGGCAGATTCCAATTATTTTTCTATCTATTATTCAGGTTTCAAAAAGCCAGTTAAGTAGAATCAAACTTTCAAGATCTTATTGAATTTAAAATTTCTCACCTACCTCAGCTTGACCCTAAACCTGCTTGGAAGTCTGCAGGAGTAGAAGGGATGTGCTGAACCTCTCTGTGATTTCTTTTACCTTGCCACTATCTCTTCTCCTCCTCCCCTCCCTCTGCTGCCTCTGGCTTCTCCAACTTTGGAGTGAGGTGAGGATTTGGTGTTAGTCAAACTGACCTCACAGCCAGTTCACCCAAGACAGTCTTGACTTACCTTAGGGGCTCCCAATCATACCTGTGGTCTAAGATATTTCTATGAAGTGTTTGTAACCAACAGTTACATGAATTTCACTAGGAGGGGTCTGGTAAACCTCCACTCCCTACATCCAGCTCCTATGATAGTTTTGTCTTGTAGCATGGGAGAAAGCAGAAGACAGACTTTCCATTAACATGTGGTTAAATCTGAGTGATGACCACAGTGACAGCCTCCTCCCTATACCTGACTTTTTTCAGATACAAAGGGACAACGTTTCCTTTATCAGGACAGAATGCAGGGCATAGCTATTGGCATCTTGGTATACTAGGCAGTTCTGCTAAGATTTAGACTACACTACAGCCTTCAACATGCTGAAAGCAATGAGGCTACCAAGTGGAAGGATCAGTGGGAAAGATGAGAAATTTGTAGGCTGCTTGCATGTGAAATATGTGTGAGAAACAGAGGCCGAGAAATCCTACCATGTAGGGAGTAATATGAAAGCTTTTACTACAAAGGTTTTTGGCATATTATTTAATGTACATCTGCAACTATTTATTTTATACTTTGATAAGTAAATATATTGTAGATAACAAGAGCCAGATTTCTCATTATTGTAGAAAGAATTAAAGCTAAGGAAAGGAAGAGACTAGAATGAACTCATGTGTTGGATTGGAACCAAAGGTATGAACTCATGAATTCAATGTGAACTCATATATATGCAGATAGATAAATATAGAAATATAAATGTATTTGTGTGTACATATGTTTCCTAGTTCTGTCTGCTGAGGGAGCCTAGGAGCAATGACAATCTCATAGCAATTTGAGTACACCCAGCACCCAGATCTTGTTTCTAAATAACAGTTTCCAATTAAAAGAATCAGAGCTCCTTGGGAAAGAGGTTGATTCCACCATTGGGCCAGGAAAAATACAAGATGAGCCTGGAAGATCTTGTGATGCCAGAAAATAAGGAAGTGTTTGAGAATAGATAAAGGCATGCCAAAGAAAAAAAAACCCAATCTAGAGGGGCTCCCCATGTCAAAGCTGCAACAGTTTGATCAAAAAATAATTATAGGGGCTTCCCTGGTGGCACAGTGGTTGAGAGTCTGCCTGCCGATGCAGAGGACACGGGTTCGTGCCCCGGTCCGGGAGGATCCCACATGCCGCGGAGCGGCTGGGCCCGTGAGCCATGGCCGCTGAGCCTGCGCGTCCAGAGCCTGTGCTCCACAACGGGAGAGGCCACAGCAGTGAGAGGCCTGCGTACCACAAAAAAATTAATTAATTAATTAATTAAATAAATAATAATAATTATAGTACTTATTGTAACCCATAGAATAAAATAATTATCAATGAATGCATAATGGCGTAAATGAATAATTGGATCGCTAAGTGAATTGTGGGGGGCAGACAGCTCTTCTTTACAGAAGAATCCCAATTAATTAATGTAGGAATGAGAGAAATTTAAAAATCACCATTAGGCAAATACCACAGTAATAATTGTTGCAGGCAAGATGTACCAAAGTATGCTAAAATCATTGGGCAAAATTTGAGGAAAAACAAGATATTAGCATAGTCGCAATGTATCTCACCTAAGATATTTATCAATTATATAGGGGAAAATAGGAACATTACAATGAAGAAACCCAACAGACACTTTAATCAAGTGATTGAGATTAATATCATAAGAAATAAAACATTTACCATCATGAACACCTGATATGATGCACTAAGAAGGACACAACATCACTTCTGTGGTATTCTTGCCGAAAATGCACAATCTCAATATAATCGTGAGAAAACACATACTGAGAGACATTCTACAAAAAAAGTGACCAGTACTCCACAAAAGTGTGAAGGTCATGAAAGACAAGAAAAGAATGCAGAACTGTCATGACTTGGGGTGACTAAGGTGACAACAGCAACTGAATGCAGTGGGAGTGGGTCCAGGAATAGGAAAGGAGCATTAGAGGAAAATTTGGTTAAATTTGAATAAAGTCTGTAGTTCACTTAACAATATTGCACAAACGTTCATCTCCTGTTTTGATAACAGTACTCTGGTTACAAAAGCTTTCAACATTAGGGAAACTGAGTAAAGAGAATATGTGAACCCTCTGAACAATATTTCCAACTTTTCTATAAGTCTAAGATTGTTGTAAAATAAACTGTTTACCAAAAATGTCCTATAAAGGAGAAAGGTATTTTGTGTTTTTAAATTATTTATTTATTTATTTTATTGAAGCATAGTTGATTTACAATATTATATTAGTTTCCGTTGTACAACATAGTGATTCAATTATTTTTATAGATTATACTCCATGGAAAGTTATTACAAAATAATGGGTATATTTCTCTGTGATGTACAATATATCTTTGTTAACAGCTCATTTATTTTATACATAGTAATTTGTAACTTTTAATCTCCTACACCTATCTTGGCCCTCTCCCCTTCCCTCTCCCCACTGGGAATCACTAGTTTGTTCTCTATATCTGTGAGTCTATTTATCTTGTGTTATATTCATCCATTTTATTTTTTAGATTCCACACATAAGTGATAACATACAGTATTTGTCTTTCTCTGTCTGACTTATTTCACTAGGCAAAATACCCTCTAGGTCCATCCATGTTGTTGCAAATGGCAGAATTTCATTCTTCTTTATGGCTGAGCCATAGTCCATTTTATACAATACCACATCTTCTTTATCTATTCATCTGTTGGTGCACACTTAGGTTGCTTCCATATCTTGGCTATCATAAATAATGATGCTATGAATTTTGGGTGTATGTATCTTTTTGAATTAATGTTTTTGTTTTCTTCAAATATATAGGCATGAAATTGCTTGATCATATAGTAGTTCTATTTTTAGTTTTTTGAGGAACCGCCATACAATTTTCCATAGTGGCTGTACCAATTTACTTTCCCACAACAATGTAGAAGAGTTCCTTTTTCTCTACACCTTCTCCAGCATTTATTCTTTATAGACTTTTTTGATGATAGTTATCCTGACAGGTGTGAGGTGATATCTCATTGTGGTTTTGATTTGCATTTCCCTGATGCTTAGCAATGTTGAACCTCTTTTCATGTGCCTGCTGGACATCTGTATGTCTTGTTTGGAAAAATGTCTATTTTGGGGGTCTTCTGCCCATTTTTTAATCAGGTTTTTTTTTTGTATATTGAGTTGTATAAGCTGTTTATATATTTTGGATATTAACCCCTTATTGGTCATATCATTCGCAAATATTTTCTCTCAGTCAGTGGATTGTCTTTTTGTCAATGGTTTTCTTGGCTGTGCAAAGGCTTTTAAGTTTAATCTGGTCACATTTGTTTATTTTTGTTTTTGTTTCATTTGCCTTAGGAGACAGATCCCCAAGTTTATTGCTATGATTTATGTTAAAAACTGTTCTGCCTATTTTCTTCTAGGAGTCTTATGGTTTCTGGTCTTACATTTAGTTATGTTTTTAATCCATTTTGAGTTTATTTTTGTATATGTTGTGAGGAAATGTTCTTATTCTTTTACATATAACTGTCCAGTTTTCCTAGCACCACTTATTGAAAAACTGATTTTCTCTATTGTATAATCTTGTCTCCTTTGTTGTAGATTAATTGACCATAGGTGCATTGGTTTATTTCTGGGCTCTACATTCTGTTCCACTGATCTATCTGTCTGTTTTTGTGCCAGTAGCATGCCGTTTTGATTACTATAGCTTTGTAGTATAGCCTAAATCTAGGGATGGTGATACTTCCAGCTTTTTTTTTTTTTTCCCCAAGATTGTTTTGGCAAATTGGGGTCTTTTGTGGTTCCATATGGATTTTAAAAGTATTTGTTCTAGATCCATGAAAGAAAGTCATGAATATTTTGATAGGGATTGCATTAAATCTAGAGAATGCTTTGGATAGTATGGTCATTTTAACAATATTAATTCTTGCAATCCATGAACACAAGATATCTTTCTATTTCACTGTATCATCTTCAATTTCCTTCATCAGAGTTTTATAGTTTTCAGAGTATAACTCTTTCACCTCCTTGGTTAAGTTTATTTCCAGGTATTTCATTCATTTTGATGTGATTTTAAATGGGATTGTCTTCTTGTTTTCTTTTTCTGATAGTTCATTATTAGTGTTTAGAAAAGCAACAGATTTCTGTATATTAATCTTGTATCAGTGCAACTTTGCTGAATTCGTTCATTAGTTCTAATAGTTTTTTGATGGAGACTTTAGGGTTTTCTATAGATAGTATCATGTCATCTGCAAAGAATAACAGTTAACTCTTCCTTTTTGTTTCTTTTTCTTGTCTGACTGCTGTAGCTAGGACTTCCAATACTATGTTAAATAAAAGTGGTGAGAATGGGCATCGTTGTCTTGTTTCTGATTTTAGAAGAAAAACTTTTTACCATTGAGTATGATGTTAGCTGTGGGTTTGTCATCAATGGACTTTGTTATGTTGAGATATGTTTCCTCTATACCAACTTTGATGGCAGTTTTTATCATGAACAGATGGTCATTTTTGTCAAGTATTTTTCTTTATCTACTGAGATTATCCTGTGATTTTTATCCTTTCTTTTGTTAATGTGGTGTATCACATTAATTAATTTACAGCTATTGAACCATTCTTGAATCCCTGGAATAAAGCCTACTAATCATGGTGCATGTTCCTTTTTATATATTATTGAATTCAGTTTGCTAATATCTTGTTGAGGATTTTTGCATCTATATTCATCAGAGATATTGGCAGATTGTTACAATTATACAGATTGTTAAATAATTATACTGATTTAATAACAGTTTGAGCTCAAGAGAGTAATAAAAACTGTGACTATCAACCAAGTTGGCACTTTACAAATGATCTTCAATTCACACAATAATCTGGGCTGGGGAGGGGGGCGGAGAGATGTCATTTGAACTTTAAAATGAAGAAACCCTAGCTCAGGCATGTAAAGTTCCAATGTCGAAACCAGTGAAAGGTAGAATTAGAATCAGTAAAACTGAGTGTGACTGACTCTAAACACCAAGTTCTTCTTCAGTGCACACCTCCACTGTAGAGAAGCCAGTTCTGCATGGAGCAGGACATGTTTTGTGGATGTCAGTATAATTAAGAGCCTTACAGCTCAGTCTTTAGAATCAAATGATCAAATTCCCAGCTCTGCCATACCTTGGCTATGGAACTTTGGATTCTGAACCTTATTTTTCTCATTTGCAAAATGGGGATAATGGTGCCTACCTCACAAGTTCATTATAAGAATTTAAAAGATCTTAATACTCAGCATAGTTCCCAGCACATAGAAAGCTCTCAAGAAATGGTAGCTTTGTATAATCAATTAACATCCCTAAAAATATTTGAATAAAAGAACCTCTGTAAATATTGCTGAAGATCTAGTATCTAAGTGCTCTTTATGAAAAGCTCAGTTAGCATGCTGCTGTTCATAGGAGATTTTATCAAAGGCTGGGAGTGGGGCAAGCTGTACTTGGATTCAGCATAACTTAAAACAGCTTACAGCATTTTTTCACCATCTTCCCTTGCTATACATACTAAGCATTTGATCTTCAATTCTGATACAAGCAAAGAAAACTTGATATTGCTTGTATTAGTTTTCTATTGCTGCTGTAACAAACAACCACATACTTGGTGGGTTGAAACAACAAAAACTTATTTATCTTACAGTTTTGCAGGTTAGAAGTCCAACATGGTCTCACTGGGAAAAACTCAGAGCTGTGTTTACTTCTGAAAGCTCTAGAGGAGAATCAGTTTCCTTACCTTTTCCAGTTTCTAGTGACTGCTCATATTCTTTGGGTCATGGAACCTTCTTCCTTCAGAGTCAGCAAAAGTGGGACTCCTTCTCATATCACATCACTCTGACCTTTCCATTGCCACATCTTCATCTCTGACTCTTTTCTGTTGCTTTCCTCTTCCATTTCCAGGGAAGGAAACTGTGGCTCAGCAAAACTAAATAATCTGCCCAGCTGATGTATAGTAGAGCCAGGACTGAAACACAGTTTTACATCGCTCCAAAACCTCTACTCTTAACCACTATGACAGAATATAAATCTAAGGTATGAAAAACAGTTCAGGAGTAATTCATTCTCATATTAAAAAAATAAAATAAAAAAGACTACAGCCTTGAAATGAATGTGTCCCCGTGTGACACAACTACTGGCAACACATTGTTTCCACCCACCACCTTGCTAGGGAGAACTTGGTTTGGAAGCCACTTTTAGGGTTCTGCATCAAAAAAGGTAACATGATGCTTGAGTTTATGTCTGCTTCTGAAAGGGCTGTAGGTTGAGACTCCACAGTTTCCATCCCAAGGATTTCTTGACTCAATCACACTCCCCTCTCACTTGTAGGTTTCACCCAAAACAGACACATGGTTTCTATTCTAGACTGAGTCTTCACTGAACACTCCCAGGAAAGCCTGCCATGTTGTTTTCCAGCACATTCTTTTCAAACAAGAAACAAGCCAAAAATTGTTTCTGTTCTTTCACTTAAAAAGAAATTATGAAGCTTTCCCTGTGTGTGCAATGTCTTTATAGTTGTCTCTAGTAAATTATTTTCACATGTTGTCTACCAGACCCACTGACTCTGCTGAAAACCCTTATCCTCATGCCTGGGATGACCTCTCACCCAAGGGGCCAGTACCCAAAAGGCAGCATGGGCCAACTGTGCTGTATGCTTCATTACCCGGATAATTGCTGAGGCAAATGAGTTCTAGCTAATTACTAGTGTGGTCTTAATCCCAGCAACAAGTGAAAGCAAGAACTCTCACTGACATTTCACTCTATACTATAATGAATACAACTTGCAGTTTTAGTTGATGCCAAAACATTCACTGTTATGAGCAGAATCTGAAATCCCAAGGGAATTAGATAGATGAGCGTTTAAATGTATGGGATTTTTCTTTCCCTACTTTTAATTTGCTGCCAGGTATATTTTTAGTGCAACTCGATTTCCTCTTTACCCTAGGCAACAGCATGAGCCTTCTACTATAATTTGCAATTACTATTAAGAATCACCTGACTTTAGAACCTGTTGAAAATACCATATATCAGAAGTTAAGACATCGTTTGTAAGGGTAAAAATGAAGTAATAGATTTTAAAGTTCTTTTCAAAGATGAAAGCACAATACAATCATAAGGCATCATTATTATCCCCTTATAACTATGATCTATAATGCCCATATAAAATATAATTTGTTAATTATCGCATGTGGTGTCAGTGATAAGCAGTATATACCTGGATAATTGTAAAATGTAGCCTTTTTGGAACAAGTAATCCAAGAGTATTTTCTCTCATTCCCCAAATGCATATTTGAATTGCTCTGATTTGTGGATGCTTCCAATTTCCTAAGAAGAGTTACCTTTGAGACTGATAGCACAGGTGGAGATAGGAGCATAGCACATTATTTAGCAGCCAAGCCAAGACTAAATTCAGGTCTTCTGATGAGTAACTAAGTGCCCCTCGGCAAAGTATGTAATCATTTTGGGTTATAGTTTTCATATCCTTTAAAATGGGGCTGATAACTTACATCTAAGAATGTTGCAAAGATAAAGTGAAACAAAAAGGAAAAAGCACTTTGGAATGTTAAAGGTATATGAAATCAAGGCTTATATGAACAGTAGAATGCACCATTCATAACAACATTAGTAGTTTCCTCATGAAATGAGGACATTTAGCTTATTTTCTTGTTAAAACTGCTTTAGCACCACGTTCCTGCACTTAAGCGTTTTGGCAAGGGTGAAAGTTTTGTTTGAGCTACAAAACCAAATAGGAGAAAGGAGACTGTCACCAGTTCTTCTCTGATTTGAGCCCCAAGAAAAGATGGTTTAAGGATTTGTACATCTCCCAATTGTGTTGAATTTGGTTTGTTCCCAGCACTGCCTCACTTTATCTAGAAATCTCTCTGCATTCTCAAATGAGCACTGTTCTCTAGGGAAACAATGGCCTCAGTCAAACAGGGAACTTCCAAGAAGAATCCCTCCATCTTAATCTTTTTCAAAAGGAGGTTTGGACTATAGTACAGGGCCTCAGGGCTTAGATGAATTTAGAGAAGAGATGGGGATTGTAAATGCAATTGCTAATCCACCCCACTAGCGTTTCCTATCTTGCCAGAACACAGATATTGATGGGCTCTCCTTTTCCTAGAGTACATAAATAAAAGCAAAGCTGGGCGCAGGCAAATTTACAAAGTATGCACGCACTCAGCCAACTAGTATTTATGGAGTGTCTGTGTGTACAGAGCACGCTGTAGGTTCAGGAGACTCAGCAGTGAACAAGACAGATATTTATCTTTTACTCTAGCAGAGCAAGAACGACAGGAAACAAATCAATAAACAAGAACATGTCAGTTATTACAAAGCCTTTCTAAATCATTAGAATAAGGCTACATGAGAGAAGTAAGTGGGTGATCAGAAAGTTCTTTCTGAGATGACATTATAAACTGAAATATCAAGGACAGGAAGGCTCAGGAAGACTAATGCCCCATCTTAGTGTGACCTCCCCACCTTTACACTGCTCCTTTTCCCTTCTTTGCTTCCCCTACTGCAGATCTAGGGCGCCTACATTGAAGTAGCCTTCCTAAGTTGCTTGAGCATCTTCTTAGCTTCTTGATTCATTCAGTCAAGACTCAAAAAAGGTTTTAGCATTTGTTCACCACCTCTATTCTAAGTGTTGGACCACCTCAGACCAACCTGCAATGGTGGTATTAATAAATCTATGTTACTGATGGAGCTCAGAAATAATAACCACCACAGCAACCAAAATTTATTAGGTGTTTACCACGTATCCAAAATCTGATAGATCAAAGCAAAAGATCGATGGCCACAGCAATCACCAGAGACTTAGGACCAAGGGTCTGCATTTTCCTGGGCTATTAAAACTTGCAGGGAATCTATGCACCCAAGGGACAGTGACAAAATACCAAAATCAACTGACAGATTCTTTACCTCAACTGTGGCAGTGACGGATTGAGCCAGATTCATTTTTATTTTAAATATATATATATAATATTTAATGTGTACATAGTTTACATAAAATAAATATATATATTTATATACATGAAATCTTACTAGCCCTTGAGAACTTTTCTTTTTAATGTATTCTTATCCAGAGTAAGATATATATATTAAGTGAGCATCATCTTTGATTAACTAGTTAAAATTCAATTAAGGTTCTATGCTTGCTAATTAATTTTACTGATCAATATCTCATTAACAGTCCAAACACAACAAATAGGACTCTTTTAGGGAGTGGAGAGGGGGAAGGGCACAGAATAGGCATTAAACTGGTAAACATCAAAACCTTGCCCTAAACAGGGAGCTATCATGACTTTAGAGGAAAGGGCTTTTCTCATAGGAAGAGTCAGATCCTCTAAGGGCCTACTTATTGTCCTAGCTTCCTGAACAGAGGTACCTACTACATTGTGGTTACCTCTGGATATTATTTTAAATTAGCTGATAAAAGCTCAAGGTTCTTGGGGATTAGGATATATAAACAAATAAGTAAATAAATAAATAAATACTACATATTGTGTTCCTTTAACTAAATTCTTTTAATATATGTCTTTATGAAATCTAAGGTGAAAAGAACTCCTTATAGATTCAGTTAAAGAGTCACATTAGCTGTGTGAGACTGACCCAACGACATCAAGCAATTATCTTGGTGCCCAAACTAGGTAAGTAAAGTATTTTTGTTTTGTTTTTTTTACATCTTTATTGGAGTATAATTGCTTTACAATGGTGTGCTAGTTTCTGCTTTATAATAAAGTGAATCAGTTTTTTGGTGGTGCTAAACTCTCTCAGCTTTTGCTTCTCTGTAAATGTTTTAATTTCTCCATCATATCTGAAAGAGATCCTTGCTGGGTAGAGTAATATTGGTTGTAGGTTTTTCTCCTTCATGACTTTAAATATGTCCTGCCAGTCCCTTCTGGCTTGCAGAGTTTCTGCTGAAAGATCAGCTCACGCCCGTTTTATGGGAATTCCCTTGTGTGTTATTTGTTGTTTTTCCCTTGATGCTTTTAATATGTTTTCTTTGTATTTAATTTTTGACAGTTTGATTAATATGTGTCTTGGCATGTTTCTCCTTGGATTTATCCTGTATGGGACTCTCTTTGCTTCCTGGACTTGCTTAACTATTTCCTTTCCTATATCAGGGAAGTTTTCAATTATAATCTCTTCAAATATTTTCTCAGCCCCTTTCTTTTTCTCTTCTTCTGGTGCCCCTATAATTCGAATACCGAGTGTGGGGCGAGCCTGTGGCGGCAGAGGCCAGCATGATGTTGCACCAGCCTGAGGAACGCCGTGCGTTCTCCCGGGGAAGTTGTCCCTGGATCCCAGGACCCTGGCAGTGGCGGGCTGCACAGCCTCCCCGGAAGAGAGGTGTGGAGAGTGACCTGTGCTCGCACACAGGCTTCTTGGTGGCGGCAGCAGCAGCCTTAGCATCTCATGCCCGTCTCTGACGTCCGCGCTGTTAGCCGTGGCTCACGCCCGTCTCTGGAGCTCCTTTAAGCAGCAATCTTAATCCCCTCTCCTCGCGCACCAGGAAACAAAGAGGGAAAAAAAAGTCTCTTACCTCTTCGGCAGGTCCAGACTTTTTCCCGGACTCCTTCCAGGCTAGCCGTAGTGCACTAATCCCTTCAGGCTGTGTTCACGCCGCCAACCCCAGTCCTCTCCCTGGGATCCGACGGAAGCCCGAGCCTCAGCTCCCAGCCCCGCCTGCCCCGGCGGTGGCGCAGACAAGCCTCTCGGGCTGGTGAGTGCCGGTCAGCCCTGATCCTCTGTGCGGGAATCTCTCCACTTTACCCTCCACGCCCCTGTTGCTGTGCTCTCCTCTGTGGCTCCGAAGCTCCCCCTCTCAGCCACCCGCAGTCTCCACCCACGAAGGGGCTTCCTAGAGTGTGGAAACCTTTCCTCCTTCACGGCTCCTTCCCACTGGTGCGGATCCCATCCCTATCCTTTTGTCTCCGTTTATTCTGTTTTCTTTTGCCCTACCCAGGTACGTGGGGAGTTTCTTGCCTTTTGGGAGGTCTGAGGTCTTCTGCCAGCATTCAGTAGGTGTTCTGTAGGAGTTGTTCCACATGTAGATGTATTTCTGATGTATCTGTGGGGAGGAAGATGATCTCCACCTCTTACTCTTCCACCTTCTTCCCCCTCTCCTAGGTAAGTAAAGTCTCCCTTGAGAACTTTGAATCAGGTCAGTGTGGTCATGTCACTCCTTCAATAAACTTTCAATGATTTCCCACTTCCCACACTGGGAACTGCAAACAGGTGACTTACAGGTGACCTACAGGCCTGCCAATGTCTTAGCGGGGAGTTCAGGAGAACACGCACAATGTTATAAAGAACAGAAAATTTCACATTAAAACTCCCAGGTTCCCCAGAATCCTTTGAAAAAACAGAAGTTTTGGCATATTTGGGCCCCATTTCCACGTGGCATAACCAGCTGGAATTGAACATCAACTGTCTACAAGTTTCCATAAAAAGCAATTTCATTAAATGTCAGTTTCACATAATTTTCTAACTTCCATTTTGGTTTCTTTGATTACTGAGAGATTTAGGAGTGTATTTCTTAATTTCTCAACCTATCCTGTTCCTAAAGTTATCTTTCTGTTATCAATTTCTAACTTAATTGTATTCTTTTACATAATGAGATCTAAATGATGTTCTCAGTTTTTGTTGAGAATTGCCTTATGTGTAAAAACAAGGTTAGTTTTCATAAATCTTCTGTATGTTCTCTACTGGTTGGGAGAAGTGTTCCATATATGTCTATTAGATCTTGTTAATCTATACACTTACTTAGTGCTTATCTGCCTTGCCTAGAAATATCTGAGGGTATAGTCTGAAAACCTCCCACTATGATGGTTGGTTTGTTTGTCCATTACTGTAATTTTGTCAAATTTTGAAACTCTTTCAGTAAGTGTGATATTCTCCAGACATTTTCCAAAATGTCTTTTACCTTAAAATAAGCTTTATCTAGTATTAATCTGGCTATACCAGTTGTCCTGAGTTCCTATTTGTCTGGTGTAATATTTTCCATCCATTTACTTTCCATCTTCTGTATCTTTTCATGTGGACTTGTGCATATCTGAATTTGCTACACTGATGTTTATTTGTTGGTTTGTTCACCCAGTCAGAAAGTATTTGTATTTTAACTATAAATTTTAGTCTCCCAATATTTGTTTTGATTAATGATATATTTGGATTAATTTTTACCATCTTGTTTTGTATTTTCTCTTTGTCCAACTTTTGAATTTTTGCCACTTGTCTCACCTTCTTTTGGCTTGATAGTGTTTCTTTTCCCCCTCGTTTCACTTTTTTCCTCTTCTGATATGAAAATCTTATTTTGTACATCTATTCTGTTATTGGTATCCTAGAAATGATCACTATGCATATTTAACATATTTAACTTTAAAAAATAAAGGTTAATCAATATTTTTATCTTCATTTTGAAAAACATGAATCTTAGAGCACTTAAATATTGATCATGCTTCCTGAGTTACCATCTATGTATTTGAGGATTTTGTCTCTATATTGATTTTATATGCCCATAAATTAGATTTTTAATTGTTTACATTTATCCCCATGTATACCATATTATTTATTCACCATTTCTTCTTGAATCTCAGGTGCTCCACTGGGCTCATTTTTCTTCTTCCCAAAATACATTCTTTAGACTTTTATTAATGAAGAATTAATGGTAGTAAACACCTTCAGGGTTTTGGATTTTGGTTTTGGGAGGTTTTTGCTTGTTTGTTTTGTCTTAAAATGTCTTCATTTTGGCCTCATTTAAAAATATATATTTTCACTGGATATTCAATTTTATATTTAATTGTCTATATCAACAATTATTTTCTCTTTGGTACATTGAAGAATATTATATTTTCCTCTGGGTTCCACTTCTGCTGTTGAGAAGTTAGCTGTCAATCTAATTAACGTGCCTTTGTAGATATCTTTCTTTTCTCTCTGGTTGCTTTTTCTTTTACTGATTGCTTTCAAGATCATCTCTTTGTCTTTGCTGGTCTGCAGTTTCACTACGATGGTTTCAGATGGTTTTTTATTTTAATTCCAGTTGAGATCCATTGAACATTCTTAATCTAAGGATTGTAGTTATTCATCAATTAAGGAAACTTCTCATCTCTTTTCTCTTTGACTGTTATCTCTCCTCAATTTTCTCTATTTTCTCTTTCTGAGTTTTCAGTTAGACACTTGCTGTACTTTCCTACTATATCCTCCATGTCTCCTAACTTGTGTTTCATATTTTCTATATTTTTATCTCTGTATTCTACTTTCTGGGTAATTTGTTCATATCTGTCTTCCAGCTCATTAATTTTCCTGTTGGCTGCTTTCAATTTGCTATTTACATACTCTGTTTTTTTTATTTTAATTATTATATTGTTTATTTTTGGAAATTTTATTTGGTTTTGCTATACAAATCTACTTCATCAATCTTGACAATTTCTTGTTCTTTTACCATCTTTTCAATATCCTCATTTATTTATTTAAATGTATGAAATATATTTATTTTATAGTCTATATCTGATGTTTATGCAGTTCTGGCAAATCTGATTCTACTTTGTTTTTTTGTTGACCCTCTCTCATGGTATCCAATGTCCTTATATATTTAAAAAAATTTTTTTATTATGAATTCATGTTCCTCTGACTTTATCTATGGACATTCTCTGAAATCTGTGTTTAAATCATATTCCTCAAAAAAGCCTCTGTTTGCTCCCACCAGTTGCCTGCAGGTGCTTATCAACACGGGCCGCTTTGACCAAATTTTTGTCTGAGAATATTTTTAGACTACTCAGGTAGGGTGAATTATGGTCTCTAAAGAAAAGTGAACTCAGATTTATGGTTAGAAATTCTCACATGACGTTTTTGGATTTTTTTTTTCTTTTCTTTCTTTCTTTCTTTTTTTTTTAAATAGCATTCAGAGCAAAGTCCAAGATAGTCAAGACCCTTTTGTGGGGTTGGACTTTCTAGTTTGCCCATTGTGAGTGTCATCCTTTAGGGTCCTGTTTTTAAACAGGGTTTGTCAATCAGACTTCTTGCCCTCACTGGGATTTAGGCTACATCATTTGACTTCCATGCTGTAAACCATTGAAACCAAGTTTGTACACAAGGATACACTGACAGATGCCTACAAGGGGAGAAAAGGCATTTTCTCATCACTTCTTGCCTTGGGTTATTTTCTTTACTGTCCACTCATTTGGGCTTTTTAAATGTTTTATTTTTAAATATATTATCCAACATTTTAAGCGTTCTACACCTAGAGAAGAGAGAGAGAGAGACAGTCTGTGGCATTTTTGGCTAACATTCTTCTTTCCCCCATCAGATTGTAAATACTGTAAATAAAGCTACTGTGCTCTGTTTAACTAGATGTTCCTGGTACACATTTAGCATTTAATAAATGTTTGTTGTTTGAAATAAATCTGTTCTCTATTATTTGAATAAGATTCTGAAAAGACCTACAGAAAGAATATAATTTCCCTCTCTTGGCTTCACTCTTTTACTCACCCATAGTAATATTCCTTTTTGATTAGCAGGTAGTCTTTATTCATAACATGTTAATTCACAATAACCCTCTGAATCAAGTCACCACATTTTTTACTGGAAAACTCAATTATCAGGAACGAGCCCAACATCAGTTGTTTGAAGTGAGATGATTATATAAAGTGTAGGAAGGCTTGACTTGGCAGTGCGATTTATCTATATTTAAGCTTGTTGTAGAATTCATTACCCAATGGTATCAAACTTTTACACCTAAGTGACCCTTTCATAAGAGATGAGTGAATACATAAATGGGGCCTGAAACTATAGTTTTTATAATCTTAAAAAACTCATTAAAATGTTGATTTTAATCATTTAACTTGATGCTTCTTTTTAGCAGAAATATTTTAAATTATTTACCAGTAAATTATATACCACCATCATCACCACCAATTTCAGAGCCAGGCGTCCATCAGAAAGGTGTCCATTTCCATCAGAAATGCGTTTGCATTATGGCTTTGCCTACTTCCAGGATATGGGTGTGTACCCTATTTTTGAAAGCACTGCCTTACCAAGTTAAAAAGGAGAGATATGTGACAACTCACAAAAAAGGACTACTCTGAATAGAGAGCTCTTTCACAACTCAGATGTTTCAACTCTAACCTTACCATACAGCTCTAATTCAGGAGTAGTGAGCTTAATCACTTAAGAGGTACTGCTTGGAACATCACTGAGCATAAAGGGCAAGGTAGGGATCATGGCAAAGCAAGAGGACAGGACCTGTCCAAAGGGGTGGGGTTGCCACTCACCTCCAGCCAAGTTTTTCCATGTGGGAGTACAGGTCAGTGCTGCAGATCTCCTAAACCAAGAATCCAGGTTTTATGTGCATTCTCCTAATTTTAAAAGTTTGTCTCATTCAGGTGGAGTGGGGAAATTTGTGTGATTAAAAAGTTATAAAACAGAACAGAAGAGATGATTTTCATAATTTTAGAGTGGAGAAAAAGCTTTCTAAGTGTGACAGAAGACTCAGAAGATAAGAATATATATATATACTGAATACATAACTGGGCTACATATTTTTTTTTAATTCTGCATAACAAAACACCATAAACAAAGCAAAGTCACATGCAAAAGCTAGCAAATATTTGCAGACAAAATGCTAATTAAGAAGAGATGGATGGAGACTGGTTCAAGATGGAGGAGTAGAAGGACGTGCACTCACTCCCTCTTGTGAGAGCACCGGAATCACAACTAACTGCTGAACAATCATCTTCAGGAAGACATTGGAACTCACAAAAAAAGATACCCCACATCCAAAGACAAAGGAGAAGCTGCAGTGAGATGGTAGAGGGGCGCAATCATAGTAAAATCAAATCCCATAACTGCTGGGTGGATGACTCACAAACTGGAGAACAAATATACCACAGAAGTCCACCCACTGGAGTGAAGGTTCTGAGCCCCACGTCAGGCTTCCCAACCTGGGGGTCCAGCAACGGAAGGAGGATCAGAGAATCAGACTTTGAAGGCTAGCAGGACATTGACAGGACTGGGGAAAACAGAGACTGCACTCTTGGAGGGCACACACAAAGTAGTGTGTGCATCAGGACACAGGGGGAAGGAGCAGTGACCCCATAGGAGCCTGAACCCAGACCTACCAACTACAGATTAGGGTCTCCTGCAGAGGTGGGGGGTGGCTGTGGCTCATGATGGGGACAAGGACACTGGCAGCAAAAGTATTGGGAAACACTCCTTGGCATGAGCCCTCCTGGAATCTGCTATTAGCCCCACCAAAGAGCCTGTAACCTCCAGTGCTGGGTCGCCTCAGGCCAAACAACCAACAGGGAGGGAACTTAGTCCCACCCATCAGCATACAAGTTGATTAAAGTTTTACTGAGCTCTGCCCACCAGAGCAACACCCAGCTCTACCCACCACTAGTCCCTCCCATCAGGAAGCTTGCCCAAGACTCTTAGATAGCCTCATCCAAAGGAGGGCAGACAGCAGAAGCAAGAAGAACTAGAATCCTGCAGTCTGTGGAACAGAAACCATGTTCACAGAAAGATAAGCAAAATGAAAAGGCAGAGGACTATGTACCAGATGAAGGAACAAGATAAAACCTCAGAAAAACAACAAAATGCAGTGGAGATAGGCAACATTCCAGAAAAAGAATTCAGAATAATGATAGTGAAGGTGATCTAGGACCTTGAAAAAAGAATGGAGGCAAAGATCAAGAAGATGCAAGGAATGTTTAACAAACACCTAGAATAATTAAAGAACAAACAGAGATGAGCAATACAATAACTGAAATGCAAAATACACTAGAAGGAATCAATAGTAGAATAATTGAGGCAGAAGATCAGATAAGTGACCGGGAAAACAGATGGTGGGATTCAATGCCACGGAAAAGAATGAAGATGAAAGAATGAAAAAAAAATGAAGACAGCATATGAGACCTCTGGGACAACATTAAACACACCAACATTCGCATTATAGGCGTCCCAGAAGGAGAAGAGAGAGAGAAAGGACCCAAGAAAATATTTGAAGAGATTATACTTGAAAACTTCCCTAACATGGGAAAGGAAATAGCCACCCAAGCCCAAGAAACACAGAGAGTCCCAGGCAGGAAAAACCCAAAGAGAAACACACCAAGACACATAGTAATCAAATTGACAAAAATTAAAGACAAAGAAAAAGTATTGAAAGCAACAAGGGAAAAATGACAAGTAACATACAACAGAACTCCCATAAGGTTAACAGCTGATTTCTCAGCAGAAACTCTAAAACCCAGAAGAGAGTAGCACTATATATTTAAAGTGATGAAAGGGAAGAACCTACAACCAAGATTACTATACCCACAAGGATCTCATTCAGATTCAATGAATAAACCAAAGCTTTACAGACAAGCAAAAGTTAAGAGAATTCAACACCACCAAAACAGCTCTACAACAAATGCTAAAGGAACTTCTCTAAGTGGGAAACACAAGAGAAGAAAAGGACCTACAAAAACAAACACAAAACAATTAAGAAAACGGTAACAGAAACATAAATATTGAGAATTATGTTAAATGTGAATGGATTAAATGCTCCAACCAAAAGACACAGGGTAACTGAATGTATACAAAAACAAAACCCATATATATGTTGGCTACGAGAGACCCATTTCAGACCTAAGGACACATACAGAGTGAAAGTGAGGGGATGGAAAAAGATATTCCATGCAAATAGAAATCAAAAGAAAGCTGGAGTAGCAATACTCATATCAGATAATATAGACTTTAAAATAAAGAATGTTACAAGAGACAAGGAAGGACGCTACATAATGATCAAGGGATCAAGCCAAGAAGAAGGTATAGCAATTATAAATATATATGCACCCAACATAGGAGCACATCAATACATAAGGCAAATGTTAACACCTATAAAAGAGGAAATCGAAAGCAACACAATAGTGGAGGACTTTAACACCTCACTTACACCAATGGAAAGAACATCCAGGCAGAAAATTAATAAGGAAACACAAGCTTTAAATGACACAATAGACCAGATAGATTTAATTGATATTTATAGGACATTCCATCTGAACGCAACAGATTACACTTTTTTCTCAAGTGCACACAGAACATTCTCCAGGATAGATCACATCTTGGATCACAAATCAAGCCTCAGTAAACTTAAGAAACCTGAAATCCAATCAAGCATCTCTTCCAGTCAGAACACTATGAGATTAGAAATAAATTCAGGGAAAAAAATGTAAAAAACACAAACACATGGAGGCTAAAAAATATGTTATTAAATAACCATGCATTCACTGAAGAAGTTAGAGGAAATAAAAAAAAAAAGAAAACCTGGAGACAAATGACAACGAAAACACAATGATCCAAAACCTATGGGCTGCAGCAAAAGCAGTTTTAAAGGGAAGTTTATAACAATACAATCCTACCTCAAGAAACAAGAAACATCTCAAATAAACAATAAAAACTTACACTCAAAGGAACTAGAGAAAGAAGAACAAACAAAACCCAAAGTCAGTAGAAGGAAAGAAATCATAAAGATCAGAGTAGAAATAAATAAAATAGAAATGAAGAAAACAATAGCAAAGATCAATAAAACTAATAGCTGGTTCTTTGAGAAGATAAACAAAATTGATAAAACTTTAGCCAGACTCATCAAGAAAAAGAGGGAGTCCATGTGATCATCTCAATAGATACAGAAAAGCTTTTGACAAAATTCAACACCTATTTATGATAAAAACTCTCCAGAAAGTGGGCATAGAGGGAAACTACGTCAACATAATAAAGGCCATATATGACAAACCTACAGCAAACATCATTCTCAATGGCAAAAAACTGAAAGCATTTCCTCTAAAATCAGGAACAAGACAAGGAGGTCCACTCTCACCACTCTTATTCAACATAGATGTGGAAAACCTAGCCATGGCAATCAGAAAAGAAAAAGAAATAAAAGGAATACAAATTGGAAAAGAAGAAGTAAAACTGTCACTGTTTGCAGATGGCCTGATACTATACACAGAGAATCCTAAAGATGCCACCAGAAAACTACTAGAGCTAATCAATGAATGTGGTAAATTTGCAGAATACAAAAATAATGTACAGAAATCTCTTGCATTCCTATACACTAACAACAAAAGATCAGAAAGAGAAATTAAGGAAACAATCCCATTCACCATTGCAACAAAAAGATTAAAGTACCTAGGAATAAACCTACCTAAGGAGGTTAAAGACCTGTACTCAGAAAACTATAAGACACTGATGAAAGAAATCAAAGAGGACAAAAACAGATGGAGAGAGATACCATGTTCTTGGACTGGAAAAAGCAATATTGTGAAAATAACTATACTACCCAAAGCAATGTACAGATTCAATGCAATCCCTATCAAATTACCAATGGCATTTTTTAAAGAACTAGAACAAAAAATCTTAATATTTGTATGGAGACACAAAAGACCCTAAATAGCCAAGGCAGGCTTGAGGGGAAAAAAAAAGGAGCTGGAGGAATCAGACTCCCTGACTTCAGACTATCCTACAAAGCTACAGTAATCAATACAATATGGTACTGGCACAAAAACTGAAATATAGATCAGTGGAATGGGATAGAAAGCCCAGAGATAAACCCACGTACCTATGGTCAAATAATCTATGACAAAGGAGGCAAGGATATAGAATGAAGAAAAGACAGTCTCTTCAATAAGTGGTGCTGGAAAAACTGGACAGCTACATGTAAAAGAATGAAATTAGAACACTCCCTAATACCATACACAAAAATAACTTCAAAATGGATTAGAGACCTAAATGCAAGACCGGACACTATAAAACTCTTAGAGGAAAACATAGGAAAAACACTCTTTGACATAAATCACAGCAAGATCTTCTTTGACCCACCCCCTAGAGTAATGGAAATAAAAACAAAAATAAACAATTGGGACCTAATGAAACTCAAAAGCTTTTGCACAGCAAAAGAAACCATAACCAAGATGAAACGACAATGCTCAGAATGGAGAAAGTATTTGCAAACGAATCAATGGACAAAGGACTAATCTCCAAAATATATAAACATTTCATGCAGTTAAATATTAAAAAAGCAAACAACCCAATCCAAAAATGGGCAGAAGACCTAAATAGACATTTCTCCAAAGAAGATATACAGATTTCCAGCAAACACATGAAAGGATCTTCAACATCACTAATCATTAGAGAAATGCAAATCAAAACTACAATGAGGTATCACCTCACACTGGTCAGAATGGTCATCATAAAAAATCTACAAACAATAAATGCTGGAGAGGGTCTGGAGAAAAGAGAAGCCTCTTGCACTGTTGGTGGGAATGTAAATTGATACAGCCACTATGGAGAACAGTATGGAGGGGCCTTAAAAAACTAAAAATAGAATTACCATGTGACCCAGCAATCCCACTACTGAGCATATACCCAGCAAAAACCATAATTCAAAAAGACACATGCACCCCAATGTTCATTGCAGCAGTATTTACATTAGCCAGGACATGGAAGCAACCTAAATGCCCCTCGACAGACGAATGGATGGAGAAGATGTAGTACATATATAAAATGGGATATTACTCAGCCATAAAAAGGAACGTAACTGGGACATTTGTAGAGGCGTGGATGGACCTAGAGACTGTCATATAGAGTGAAGTATGTCAGAAAGAATAAAACATATACCGTATATTAATGCATATATGTGGGATCTAGAAAACTGGTACAGATGAACCAGTTTGCAAGGCAGAAATAGAGACACAGATGTAGAGAACAAACAACAAGGGGGGAAGGCAGGGGGTGGAAGGGTGGTGGGATCAATTGGGAGTTTAGGATTGACATATATACCCTAATATGTATAAAATAGATAACTAATGAGAACTTGCTGTACAAAAATAAAATAAAATAAAATTCAAAAAACAAAAAAAGAAGAGATGGGTGGTTCACAGAAAAGGAAATGTGTGAACAGCATCACCCATGATAAGAGAAATGCTAATTAAATTACTGCGATATACCGTATTTCACTGGCTTTTTTGGCAAAGATCAAAGAGGTTTAAATTTCAGTGTTGGCAAAGAGATGGAAAACAAACCTCTCATACATTGATGGAAGATTATACATTGACAAGAGTCTACAGAATGGTATTTGGCAGAATTTATCAAATTTGTAAATATATGCTTATCTTTTAACTCAACAGGTCATTTTGTACTCTATACGTAAAATGAGTCAACAACACATTTACAAGGATATGTACTACAGTACTCTCTGTGCACACTTTTTGTCTTACGCACAAAGAAGAGGCTTTAAAACAACTACTAAATCTTGTTCATACAAGAATATGTATGGGCACAGATTTGATGTTTCTTATGTGATCAGCAAGAAAATATAGTGGTAAAGAGCCCAGGAATCAGATTCCTCATTGTTCAAATAAGATATACCACTCATCAGCTGTGTACTGTTTGGGCCGGTTACTTAGCACCATGGGACACAGTTTGGTCATCTGCAAAATGGCAGTGATAATAGTCACTATTTCATAATGGGGTTGTTGAAAGGCTCAAATGAATGCAATTCATGGAAAGGATTTGAAATATGTCCTAGTGTGGCAAATCATATTTTCCAAAGATGGCTCCCATCTCATGTACTCTTCTGCAATGTGAATTTGCCCTCCTCCATCAGGAGATGGAGTGTATTTCTCCACTCCCTTGAGTCCAGGCAGACCCTGGATCTGCTTTGACCAAGAGGATATGGAGAAAGTGATGCTGTACCTGTCTGGTCATAGCCCTTAAGTGGCCTGGTAATATTCACTTCTGCCTCGTAGAAGTCAGCTACCAAGTAAGAAGTACAACACTATGAAACCACCATGCTGAGAGAAGCCCAACTCACCTGGAAAGGCCCTGAAGGATGAAATGCCATGTGGAGAGAAAGAATTCAAGGAGCACTTGAAGTCTCAGATACGTGAGTGAAGAAGCCATCTTGGAAGTGGGATGCACAGCCTCAGCTGCCCCAGCTGGCACCATGTGGAACAGACACAAACCACCAAGCCAAGACTCTCCCAGAGTCCGGACCCCCAAAACCACAAGCAAAAGAAATTATTATTTTAAACCAGTAACTTTTGGTGTAGTTTTTTACACAGTAATAGATAACCAAAATGCCTTTTATAAGATGCTCAAAAAAGGATACCTACTATTATTTTATACTAGAAGTGCATGAACTCCCTCAAAAAAACATTACAATAACTATCCATAATCATTTCATTGGTAAAAAAATTTTTTTTAATTATTTTTAAAGTGATATTTTAAGTGGTGCCACAAAAGGGAGGGCTTCAGTAATTCCCCAGAGATTATATATATATGAAGGGATGAATATATTTAATCTAAACCATATAATATTGTTGGGAAATACTAGACTTGTGCAGAGCAAGCTTCATTTTTAGAGTACAAAGATAAACCAAATGCTCTCATATTTCACACTTTTTAGAGCCAATAAATATCCTTGGGAATGAACACGGGAGAAGAGATTAGAGATGAATCTCTCCTGCATGTATGTTTACCTCTTAACTTATTCCTGTTCTCTAAAGTGATTCATAGGATGGAGGCTGAGTCATGACTCCTCAGACATGTGAAATCTCTATATTGTAAAATGCATGGATAGGCAACTAACCAGGTGTCATTTGTGCACCCACAGTTTGGCTGGTAAATACACTCAAGCTACATTAGTAAAATACACTTAAGCTGATTTACGTCAACAGACACAGCACAGTAGCATCTTCTCAAGAATATTGTATTCAGATAGAACTACAGACCTTACTGAAATCTTTAACCAGTCTCTGTAGCACAGTAACCCCTCCCAGATTCAGCTGCCTTCCAGTTTGACTTAGGTTAACTCCCCTCTTCTCACATTGAAATTGTTTTGTAAAAAAGGGGCGATGTCTTCACTCTTACAGAATTCCCTTAATGCCGCTATCTCCCCACTCCCATAGAGCTTTGCCTGTGGTAGATGCTCGGTAATTATCAGTTAAATTAAACTTAAAAAACTGAGTAAGACCCAGCCTTGTCCTAAGAGAGATTTCAATCTAACAGAAATAGGACAGAAAACAGCTGTTGACCTGGTCTACAGACAGCCTTATCAGTGACCTAAACACTTTGTTTTAAAGAGCAATAAATTATTTCATGGATCTAATCCCTTTGCCCTTGAGTGCAATTTCTACTGTGGCTTGTGACTGGAAACAGGAATGGAGCTCTAGATTATGAGTCATGGGCTCTGAGAGCACAGCTTTTGATGGGAAAACGTTGTATAAAGGGAATTGACACAGAGAACAATAATTAAGATAATCATCACCAGTCATCGCATGCTCACTGTGTGCCAAGTGTGGTATAGAACACTTTCTATATATTATTTCATTAATCTTTACCACAGGGCAAAATGAGTATAATTATCAGGATTTTATAGTTTGGGAAACTTAGGTTTAGAGAAAATTTAATATCTATCTCCCTCCACCCACCCATCCCATCCACCATCACCACCAAAAACATTAAAGGTGGGAGTGAGACATTCCTATCCAGTCAGTGAGATTCTGGAGGGATTTCAACAACAAGACCCTCCCTCTTGACCACGTGAGTGGCCCATTAGGTTCGCTTTCCCAGATCCCTGAATGTCGTGCCAAGTCATAGGAGAGACAGTAATTGGGGTGAGTCACCTAACAACAGCATCTTAAAAAGAGTTCTGTGCTCTCAAATCCACACAACTTCACTGGCTCCTTCTCGAGGCCTGATAAGGCAGCTCTTTATTTCTTCCAACAATGTAATTTTCCAGCCAGCATCCTTCCAAGTGTTTCTTTCTTTATCAGACTGAAATTCTACTGTGTTCAAGCAAGCAACAACTGATAACTTAGTACCAAAGAACATGATGAAAGAAGCATGGTTATCACACTGAGATGGGCACAAGGAGGTGAGGCCCCCATCTGTGTTGGGGCAGGGCTGGGAATCAGCTCAGACAAGCACTCATGAACCTGATCAAACTAGTGCCTATGGTCACCCAGACAGCATACCTACAGCAGGTGAAGCCTCAGGAACTGGGAAGTCGCTGCCCCAGGGGAGGAATGCCAAGACCACAGGCTTACAAGGTTGCTTCCGAATGCTCAGGATGAATTAAAGCTACAAAACACATGCTCAGACCTAGAATTCCCACCTCCAGGAATGGAAGACAACGCGTGGCTTTTCTGTGAATGGTAAAAGTGCTTCTTATCACCTTAGAGTGAACTGATGGAAAAGCAAACGCAAAGGATTGATACTGCTGTTTGCTGAATCCAAATACCAGTGAAATCCACAACCTTGCAAAGTCTCTTATTTGAACACTTGGGTCTTGATCAGGAAAGAGTAGAATTCTTCCAACTGGAACAGTGACATCTAGAGGGAGTGGAGATTTAAATAAATACATACATAAATAAATAAAACAGAGGGAGTGGAGAATCTCAGGAAGTCCATTTCATTCTCACGAGAAAACAATGAAGCAGATGGCATTTTATAGACAAGAAAAACTTATAGGTTTCACACTGTAAGAGGCAGAGCCAGAACTCAAACCAAGAAAGTCTGATCCAGAGCCCACGCTCTAAACCACGGTTCAGCAAACTTCCGGTGAAGGGCTTTGCAGGTCAAACGGCAGCCATCTGCTCAAGGATTCAGCTCTGCCGATGTAGGCAAAAGCAACCACATGTAATACAGAACAAATAAACATGTCTGTGATCCAATAAAACTTTATTTATGGACACTGAAATGTGAATTTTATATAATTTTCAGAGATCACTAAATACTATTCTCCTTTTGATTTCTTAAAATAATTTTAAAATGTTAAAAAACCATTCTTAGCTCAGGAGCCAAGCAAGCACTGCTGATGTCTGCCAACTCCTGCTCTTAACCATATGATATTGTGTCAGAAGAACTGACACTGATCTTTTAAAATGGGTCCATGAGTCCTTGAAAATGTACCCTTGAAAGGCGCTTCCTAGGTAAATACAGCATGCGTGTACTCCCTGGCTTACGAGCAGTAGGTCATCATGCTGCCAGTGATGGCAGAGCACGTTCTGAAAATGTCCATGTAGGCCCCATATGTAGCTGTACAGAGGACAGAGAATCGGGTATCCATTTCAAAAAAATGAAATAAAAGGTCACACAAGCAGGAGGATCTTGAGTGTTTGGGGAAAACACCCATGCTGATGTGAGGCCAGCCGAATTAGAGCTCTCTGCTAAGGAACTAAAATACAAAGAGATAGGCAGGTTTACTTTGCTTCCTATAAATGATTTATGAGAACTTTAATATGGCTACTGAGTATGCTTTAGGTTTGTTAGACATTTTTTTCTTTTGACCAGGGAAAAATTTGTAAATTGAAGACCTCGACGTGTGAGCTTAGGTTCCAGAGTCAAAGATATGTTTGAGCTCTTCGGAAGAAGTTTCTCTCTGACCATTCTTCTCCCGGCTGCCATTTTAAACAATGTATGTTTCTCTGTGATCTCTAAAACTCAGACACCAATAATATGTAAAAGACACAGTGTCTACTACAAATTCTACATTTGCTTTCAAGAAAAGCAGGGAAGGGCTACCCTGGTGGCGGAGTGGTTGAGAGTCCGCCTGCCGATGCAGAGGACGCGGGTTCGTGCCCCGGTCCGGGAGGATCCCGCATGCCGCGGAGCGGCTGGGCCCGTGAGCCATGGCCGCTGAGCCTGCGCTTCCGGAGCCTGTGCTCCGCAACGGAAGAGGCCACAGCAGTGAGAGGCCTGCGTACCGCAAAAAAAAATTGGAAAAGAAAAAAGAAAAGCAGGGAAGGCAGGAATGGGGCGGAGATGGGGGTCAGAGCAACTTTAGACTTGGCCACAGAGGTAAGATACATTCAACCTAAGCACAGGCAGAATCTTACTTCCATCTTCATGTAAGTGGCTAAGAGTATTGAACTTTGTAGAAAGCCTGCACAAACCCACTACATAGATTTATCACAGGATAGCACGTGAAAAAGGTGTGTATCCTCTATCCCCAGGGAGAGGGGCCTTGAGATTTAAAAAGTAAAACTGTGTTCAGAGAGATAAATATGTCTTCCCTTAAATCTACCCTATTTTTGTTTGATTTCCAAGATAGTCCACTTTTGGAAAAAAATTTTTGAAGTCTTATTCTGGTTGTTTTCTATTTGCTGGTTTATATGGAGAGCAGCAGAAAGGAGTAGAAATGGGTAGAATGAGGATAAAGGGAGTTGGTTGAGAAAGTCAGGGTTTATAGAAATTCTTGTGAGCAAATCATTTCAAAAGGTTTGACTACTGAATTTGTACGAGGCATTCCATGGTTGATGCAGGGGCAATAAAATAGAGTTTTAAAGCCCTTATTTTCAGGGAACTAGTCAAATGGGAGGAAAGTAGAATAAAATATATACAGTAAATGATGATGCTTTAATTCAAGATTAGGACGGAAATACTCTTTTAGCACTATAAGAAGAAAGAGAATCTTGTTTTTGGTTTTATTTTTACATTTCAGATGTTTACTTGAAGATCCTTCTGCCTTCCCTCCTCTGGCCTCAGAATCTGAAGATCCATATCCCTACCCCACCCTTAAAGGGGATAGAAAGTCACTAGCAACTTCATCAAGAGCTACCTACAAGAATAAGTGAAGGTCTTCCCTGGTGGCGCAGTGGTTGAGAGTCCGCCTGCCAGTCCAGGGGACGCGGGTTCATGCCCCGGTCCGGGAAGATCCCACATGCCGCGGAGTGGCTGGGCCCGTGAGCCATGGCCGCTGAGCCTGCGCGTCCGGAGCCTGTGCTCCGCCACGGGAGAGGCCACAACAGTGAGAGGCCCGCATACTGCAAAAAAAGTAAGTGAAGTTTGAGGGAGGGCAGGGTCGGTTCTTCTGATCCTTAGGCCATACGGGTCTGCTTCCTGTTTTTGTATGGCACACAAGCCGAGAACAGTTTTCACATTTTTGAATGGTTGGGGGAAAAAATAAAAGAATGAAATTCTAATTTCAGTGTCCATAAATCAGTTTGACTGGGACTCAGACAGGCCCTTTCGTTTATATACTACCTATGGCTGCTTTCCCGTTGACTAGTTCCACCAAGTCTGTATGACCCACAAAGCCTAAAATATTTACTGTCTGGCCCTTCACAGAAAGGTTTGCCTATGCCTGGGTGAGAGGGGTAACAAGTCAAAGGACTGAGGAGGAGAGGAGAGAGTCCAGGTGGCACTGCCACCTCCATCTGTGAGAATATGTATGTGGGGACACTGGGAGAGCCTAGAATGAATGCCTTGTGCCCTCAAAGAGATCAGGACGAGACGGAGAGGCTAGGAGATCCACTCATGAATGCACCTATAGGTGGTATCACATTGTTTAAATCCAAATTAAAGGATGGACTGAACATTCTTTGGAATTCTACTGGAATGTGCTAGAGCAGCAGACAGAAGCCTACTTTAATATAGATTAAACCTTCCAGAAAAAGTGCAGTATGTCTGTGTGTTTAAGAGGAAGGGCTGAGTATGTAGAGAGATGCATATTACAAATATATTTTCAAAGGTTTGTAGTAATGAGTGGGACAGATGCAGAAGCCTGACACTTCACTCTTTTTTTTTAATTGAAGTATAGTTGATTTGTAACGTTGTGTTAGTTTCTGGTGTACAGCAAAGTGATACAGTAGGTCCCTATGGTTTATCTATTTTATATATAGTAGTGTGTACCTGTTAATCTGAGGCTTCACTCTTGACTGTGTATACCTCAACAGTATTGCAGTAAGGATCGCAATAAGCATTTTTAGTAATTTAACAGAGCAATGAAAACGGAAGATAAAAAAGAAAGAAAGGGCTTCCCTGGTGGCACAGTGGTTGAGAGTTCACCTTCCGATGTAGGGGACACGGGTTTGTGCCCCAGTTCGGGAAGATCCCACGTGCCGCGGAGCGGCTGGTCCCGTGAGCCATGGCCGCTGAGCCTGGGTGTCCGGAGCCTGTGCTCCGCAACGGGAGAGGTCACAACAGTAAGAGGCCTGCGTACAGAAAAAAAAAAAAAAAAAAAAGAAGGAAGAAAAAATATGTACCACTAAAGAATTGTAATCGCGAGTTTTGTGGATTCAAAGATGGTAGAAATCACATTTGGCATTGCAAGAAAAAGGAAGTAGAAGCAGCAAATCAAGAAATTCTTTAGGAGGATGTGACATTTGCAATAACCCTTTGAGCATCTATAGGATTTGACAGGGTGAATAAGGCATCGTCTGCCAAAGAAATGAACAAAGACACAAGGGTGGGAGTGCTCTGGTTATGGTGAAAAAAGAGTCTGACCAGATGGTCTCCAGGCTTGTTGATTTGGGAACTGTGTTTACAAGACTGATTCAGTTGTATGGACACGGATAACTTCACAAAACAATCAGCTATAAAGGAATGTTCAGTTACTTATCAGCAGAGATTGCAGCTATAAGAAAACTACAAGAAAAAAGAAAGAAGAACATTTCTTTTACACTAATATAAATTCAGATGATCCTGGGCCATCTTGAAGAAGTCCAGCCACACTTAATGCAGAATAACCAAAAATGGATCAATCCAGTGACCTCAGTTTTCAAATTAATTAGCAACCATACCTTTTCCTGTTGCAAATGAACTTGGAAAGCCAGGTCCCAGGTTTAAGGATGGTTACTTTGCCTTCCTAGCAGTATAGTCTAAAAGTGATTCTCACCTGCATAATAAGACGTCGATTCTTGGACCCCGGTCCAAAACTACGGAATCAATATCTCTGCAGGTGGCAACTGAAAGTCTATTTTTATCAGGCTACCAGGTGATATTTATGGATGAAAGTCTGAGACCCTCAATTCTAGTATGTGCACAGCATAGTTTCATGGTGACTTCTATGAATGAGCCTACTAAAGCACAAGTTAGAGCATTTGGAGACATTGCTTCTAACTTGACTGTTCCAATTCACTCACTGCAAATTAAGGAATATAGGGTCACTTTGTTTCTGGCTCATCTGATCTCCATTCGGGACTACTTGGACTTAGAATCAATGTTTCTCATCTACCCCAAACCTTCTCCCTACAGTTTCTAAAAGAGGGAAGTGAAGTAACTCCCAGAAAACACAGGGCCTGATAATTAGATATCAATAAATGCTGTCTGCCTCCCTCCGTTTGATTCATCTCTTAACTCTCTTAGGTAGTTTGTCTTAAGGATTCCCAAAAGAAAAGTGACAAATGATCCCAGGTCCTTCAAGAGCAGCCACAGTGACTCCAAGGCTCCCAGCCTCGTGAGTACTTTTCCTCCAGATCAAAGGCTGCAGGCCATGCACTCTTGGTGGCACTGACTTGTAGTGGCTCCTTGCGCGTTTCCAGGCAGTCAGGCTCCAGCTACTCTCTTGAGCAGGGGTTCTCAAGGTTTGCTCAACTGTGGAACCCTCGATTCCAGTGGGATCTCATGCTGAGGGCAGCACCCGAGTGATGCCCAGTCACTGTGGTTGAAGCAGGGTGCGAGGGCCTGCAGCCTGCCTTCCTCAGCCCCATCTCATCCTCTCAGACCAACTCTCCTGCTCGGGGGCACAGTTGGAAAGTCATCCTCTAAGTCTTAGAGAATTTTGGAGCCTAAGAGATGGAAGAAATGTGGTGTGGATGCTGTAAAAGTGACAAGAATAGACTCTCGATCAGGGGAAGGAGAACAAAGTCCTACAATGAAGTCAGAAACAACTTTGAAACATTGCTTTCATTATAAAATGAGTAGGTGAAGTAAAACTGACCTACCCACATTAGTGACAGCTTTGAGAAGTGTTCTCACTGATCCTACTGCCCTAATACACCACCCTGAACTACTTGGGATATTTGGACAAGTGGTAAATGGAAAGAGAACAGGTGTAAAAATCATATAATGTTGAATAAAGGTCCTGAGCGTAAGAACATATCAAAAGTGACACTATAGGAAAGAGGATTGTCTTCGAGGGGCTTGGCTGGACAATGTTAACAACCTGGGGCATTCCCCCAAACCACAGGACCTGGGGGTCTGATACTTCCCCTCCAGGTGGGGCGAGGGGCCTGGGGAAGGACAGAGGGGTAGAAAAAGCTGAGGGATGGAGAGAAAGGGAAGGGGGAGGGACACAGAGAGCCCAGAGGAAGAAGGAAACTTTGGGGTGTCCAAGGAGCAACAGAATCAGCTTCACAACCTTTCAGCAGCTTCCAGGTGTCTTAGGGTAAAGCCCAGACTATGGAAGGTGGCCACTGAGGCCCCTCTCCAGACGCAGCCCCTGCCCCCCTTCTTCAATAATTCATCCAGCCAGCATTTATTGAGCACCTACTATGTGTCATGTAAATATACTATGTGCTAAATACCAAGGAGTCACCGTGTCCACCCTGGAAGAGCCCCCTCTGTCTCCCTTCACTCCTGCCGTCACACTCTGCCCCCTGCCTGGACACTTCTCTCTCCCCTTGTGACCAGCTCTGCTCTTCCTTCAGATGGGTGCTTCCAGAGGCTTCCTTCCACCATCATCCCATCCCTGACCCTCCCCTGTGTTTCCACAGCTCACACTCCACTCTCCCAGACATTCTCACACCCTGTGCTCTTGGCGGACTAACTGCCTGCCTTCTTGGCTAGGCTGGCGCCAGGGAGAGAACAGCAGTTATGTCTGAGGTCAGCCTTGGTCAGTGGATGTTCCCTGAGGGATCTAAGCCCTACAGAAAACAGGTGACTATCCTCTCAATCCTCCCAAGGGTGGCACGTTGCATAGGGACCGGGGGTTAGATTCACTGTGTCCTCAGGAACTTTTCAATCAGCTCTGTATCAACAATATCACCTGCCCAGCTTATAGGAACAGAACTGGCAGGGAAAATCAGGGCTAGCTTTCAGATGCTGGGGAGACTGAATGATCTGGGATTCTTTCAGCACCAAAGGGGTACTGGGCCTCTAGGTCCCTAGACTTAGAACGACTTCTCACCCTGCCTTCCGCCCTAGCAGCATTTACTCACTGGGCGCTTTTATTACTTTCCCTTGCAGATGCCTCTGTTTCTCATTAGAGCTGGGGGCCTGACCCCCTGAGAGCTGATAACAATTTCACCCCTAGACAAACCTCATTGGCTAACTGGAAAAGGCAGGTTAATGGTGTCTGCGCAGAAGGTATATTATTAGAAGTAAGTCTGTGAAGCAAACTCCCGATGACTCTAATCTTCGGAATGCTGACTCCAGAGGTCAGTAATTGGGTAGCGCAGAATTCACCAGAGCAGCAGGCCTAAGCCTGTCTTCAGACCTCTTTGAAATGCAGTTCCTGAGGTCAGGGAAATAATTGCTTCATTTGAAGGGGGTGGAAGAGAGCTGAGGGGAGAAGAAACAACCTTCATTATTTCTCCAGCTTATCAATGCACCATGTTCTCCATATCCCGATCTAATTAAAATAACACAGGCTGTTTGAGAAACTCAATCATTTCCACAGTGATTTTTGTCAGTTTGCCCCTCCTGCCAGCTCAGAGATGCCTAATGGCCAATAAGCCCAGGCTGTGGGACTCCTTCACTCAGTCATTAATGCAGCAACCAGGGTGCCGTGATGCTCGTTAACGTTCCTTACCCCTGTTCTGTGAAAACTCTTAATTAACAGGGAGGATATTTTAATGTCAGTGCTCTGCAACTTTCCGAAGAAAAATGCCAATGTCATCAACTTGAACTCTTGACAACCACTCCTAACACGAATCTTCTTCTCCTCAACCAGCTGGGCTACCTCTGGGCTCACGTTCCAGATACACAGGCCATGATAGTCTGGGAGCATGGTATCAACTCTCCAAGAAGTGCCGGAACGTGGAATCCTTCAGAGGATCCCTCGGAAATTCGGCCACTGTATTGGGACTCTGGTCATCTGAGAAAAGTTCTAGTCATGATGCATTTTTTTATGTTCCTGGAAAAGGCAAGAAGGACAAAGAGGAAAGGGGGGTATTGCTCTTTTTTTTTGGCTAATTCTGCATAACTCTTGTGGCCAGACTTAATTCAGCCGCACAAAGAAAAGGAAAATAATGAGCGAAAAAAAGATGTGAAATAAATAAACCCAAATTCACATACTAGACACGAAAGAAGTAGGGGGAAAGTCGGGGGGAAAGAAGACGTGATCCCACCATGGCAACGTCGGTATCAAGTTTTCTGGCCTCGTGAGACACACGCATTGCAAGAGTCTCTGGTGTGTATACAGCTCAGCCTGGTGTCCATCATGGGGGAACCACTGCAGACACAAGGGGGCAGCCGCTGCCTGGTTGCCTTAGAGACCTGAGGCATGAACCTTTCATCCCCACAGCCTTGGGGCCTTGGAGTCTGGCCCTTCGATAGCCACACAAGCCCGCACGTCTGACTTGGCACTTGGCTCAAGACTCTTCCAGTTGCACTTGCCAGGGCGTCATTCTCAGAACCAGAGCTGAGAGCCCCCTGGGACTCAGGGCCCTTCCAGCATCTGACCTAGAATCTGCCAGCCCGGCCACTGAAATGGCACTTTGACTTGCCTTGTTGGTGAACAAGGCCCGGGTTAGCACGTCTAATCTCTATGGCTTGTAGAAGCAGTCAGCATGCTTAAGAGCTAGGGAAATAATTTAAAGATAATATGAAAGTCAGCGTAGTGGATATAAACCAACTCCATGTGAAGAAAGAAAACATTTCAAAACAAATTACCACTTCTCTTGGTGTACCTTAAGACACCAACTTTATAAATGTTATTAAAATAATTTTAAAGATCATTTTAAATTTTCCTCTTCTGTTAATCTTAATTGCAAGGGAGATGCGAGTGTTCAGGCCACAGCAGAAAAGTATTAGAAAGAAATATATCAAAGCCCAGAGTCTGGAATTTTAAAAATGAGATTCAGATGTGTCTATAAATCTGACAGAGAGTTTTGCAAGGAGGCCCTTCAAGCCGGGGTAGGCAAAACATGCCTGGAATTTGGTCTGTGACCTCACCTGGCCACTTGCTTCATTAAATCTCCTGCTTTGGGGCACACACGGGTCTGAGGTCGGCTGCGATGTTTTCATCCCACTTACACCAGCAATATTGTCTGCTCGCCTTGGGGGCTGCCCAGCGTCTGCCTCCTGCTCAAGTGTCATGACTCAGCCAAACTCAAGAGGCAGGAAACTGAGCTGGATGGATCACCGGTATGATCTCAAGTGACAGATCCCTTGTTGTGACTTCTTTCAGCGTCAGGAGATTGTTGACGGGGCTGGGGAAGCTGGGGGCAGGCAGAATCAGAAAAAGGGCAAGAGATTATTCACCAAGATGGCACCCCAATCCCACATGCTACCTGCAGGTCTACACATCTGTCCTGCTCCTGATGAAACCGTGCTCATAGGGTTAACAGAAACTGGTGACTCACAGAAATTCTTGAGCTTATTTTAAAGTGTGTTAAAAATCCCTCTGCTTGACACGGGGAGGGGGAAGGGTAAGCTGGGACGAAGTGAGAGAGTGGCATGGACATACATATGCGACCAAATGTAAAATAGAGAGCTAGTGGGAAGCAACCGCCTAGCACAGGGAGATCAGCTCGGTGCTTTGTGGCCACCTAGAGGGGTGGGATAGGGAGGGTGGGAGGGAGATGCAAAAGGGAGATATGGGGATATATGTTTATGTATAGCTGATTCACTTTGTTATAAAGCAGAAACTAACACAACATTGTAAAGCAATTATACTCCAATAAAGATGTTAAAAAAAAATCCCTCTGCTTGTATCCAGCCTTCACTGAGCAAGCTCCTGAAAAACATTCAACACTTTTTCACAACCCGATCACCCAGCTGAGTGACTGAGATTATCACGATCTGTTGGATTCATTTTCCAAAAGCCTAACTAGTCATGGAAATACTTTATGGGAAGTACTTTATAATGGCCTTGTTTAATAGTTAAATTGGCTTAATAGTCGAGCCCACAAGTTCATCCTACTCAGTCCCCTTTCCTGTCTCCTGGCTTGCCACCATGTCACAAAATCCAGCTGTCCCCGCTTCTTTCTGGCGTGCAGACTTTTACCACAAAGTCCCTGAGAAAAAGGAAGACAGAGAGAGAGACAGAGACAGAGAGGCCGAGAGAGGCCTCCTTCTATGGCCCAGCTCTCCATCCCAAGACAAAGAGCACGTACTCTCAGAAGGGTTGACAGTGAGGGTCTCCATTGCGTCACTGCTCCCTCGAGGCCCAAGGACACCTAGTGATTGCTAATAATACTAGTCTAACTTCAGTATGTTAGGGATTGGTCATTTTTACATATGCCCAAGTGTAGACCAGCTGGTTGGTATAGATCCTTCCCCACAAAGTGAAGGACATACTCCATAAACTTCCCAAAGTCCTCACCATGTCAGGTCTGAGTCTCCCGGAAACACAGTCACTCCACAAAGAACACACACAATTTCATAGAACAGACAGCATTTTGCAGTGCACACACACAAATTCTCCCAAAGAAACTCAGCTAAAGCATGCAATATGTGTTGCCAAAAACAAACCTAACAAAGAAAAATAAAACCTCATTCTGTTTACTCCCCAGTTTTTCCCAGCAGTGGTTGGGTGGGTATTTGCTTACTGATTGTATACACATTCATTCATTCATTCATTCATTCATTCAACAAATAGTCATTTGTCACAGGTACTGTTCTAGGAACCAGGAATACTGCCTATTTTCATGGAGTTTAAAATTAATAACCCATTATAATCCTTTCCCAGAATTAAATACGCACATACATGTATACATACATTTTTAAAAAAAGAAAGCCTGTAATGGCCTATATGGGAAAAGACTCTAAAAAAAGAGTGGATATATGTTTACGTATAACGGATTCACTTTGCTGTACACCTGAAACTAACACAGCATTGTAAATCAACTACACTCCCAAAAAATAATTTAAAAAAAAAAAGCATGCTGGTCTCAAAGGCTTGAATTCAAGTCTTCCTCTCTGGTAAAATAAAACATTTCTAACCTTTGAAGTAATCATTTTTCCATTCTGCCCATTTTGGCTTTAAAAAACAAACCATGAGGGACGGCATCCTGGATACACGTGACCTTAGCCAGCACTTGCAGATTCCCGTAACGCTGCTTCCTCTTCTAGATGGTCACAGCCCATCCGTGTAATGATCCGTTGCATTCTTGCCCAGGATTTACCTTTTCAGGATCTACCTTTTTTTTTTGAAAATACAAACATTCTCCACTTCTAATCTTCCAGCCCATCTCTTAGTCTTCACAGAACTTGTCTGTGTCTCTATATTAAAATGTTCACGAGATCAATTATCGTTGCTGCTACGTATAATGTGTTCTGGTACCCCAGGTTTACAGTCTCCTTTACCTAAGGATGTAGGCACTGACATTTTGTTGAGCCTTTATTTAGTGCAGTCACTGTGCTGAGACCATCACATTCACTGTCCTCTTTACGTCCCAAAGCAGCCCCGTGAAGTCATTTCTTCACGGATGAAGATGCTGAGGCTCGCTGAGTAACTCTGCAGCCACCTAGTCATGGGCAGAACCAGAAGCTGGCCTCAGTAGGGCAGGTGGAGAGAAAGGCCGAGCAGAGGGTCTGTCCTTGACCAAGGGGCAGGTGCAAAGCAGGAATACTGACTGGATTTTGAGGTTCATGCCTCACTTTCACTCCGTCTCCCCACCGTCCTCCAGCTTGGTGTGTGGGCACGGATTTACTCAGCCAAGTATTACTCAAACATTGACTTCTCAAGTTCTGTTGACTGAAATGGAATTGGCAGTTGGGTTGTTTTCCTTTCCTTTCCTTTTGTTTCAGTTACATAGAAAATAGGAGGCCTTTCCCACATAGCACTCCATAGGTATAGGACACAGCGGGATGCAGTAGGTGGGGGACAAGTCCTAATAGCCTGCTTCAAATGCCTCCTGAAACTACTTTATTTCCCATTTGAAGGAGAAAAATGATGGGCAAAAAATGTCTTCACTGAATCTAAATTATCCTTCTTTGTAAGTTTTATAAGTGGAGGTGAATCAAACTTAAGATTTAAGGAACAAAAGCCCAAAAAGGAAGTGTCTAGAAGTGTTTTCCTGCCCCTTAATGTGTCCTATGTTCTGGAGATACTGAATTGCATCCAGGAACTGCCACCTCCTCCAAGAAGCCGGCCCTGCCTGCTGTCTCCCACAGATGGAGTCTGTCTCCTATACGGGACCAGGAATGATGCCATATGTCAGGGAGCCAGATCAAAGTTCAGCAAAAACCACAACTGGATTTAGGCTCTTCAAGTCTGGACCATCAACCTTCCAACCGCATTTCGTGTGCAAGCCGTTACACGGCAATCATGTCTAGATTTTTAGAAGCTTTTTCAAGATGCATTAGGATTTTGGGAGGGTTTCCTTTTCAGATAAATGCTCCAGTGTTGACTCCTCTGTGTCTGAGCTGGCTCAACTAAAAGCATATTCATTTCTGTGGGAATGTTGGAACATGGGGTGGAGGAGGTTCCTTCTGCCCACAGCTGGCTCTCATCTCAGAAGTGCAAATCTCCAAAGCTGATAGATCATTATTCAAAGTGGTGGATCTGACAGTAGGACATAGCTCTCTCATGACTGCTGGGATTTGGTGCCATCACAAACAATCTTTTAGATGAAAACAAAATGTTCAAAAGTGGGTTCAAAAGAGAAATTGGCTGAGCTTCCCTGGTGGCGCAGTGGTTGAGAGTCCGCCTGCCATTGCAGGGGACACGGGTTCGTGTTAAAAAAAAAAAAAAAAAAAAAAAAAAAGAGAAATTGCCCTTACAGCCTCTTCTTTCTACCATGGTTCAGGAGTAGAGCTTTGAAGCTTCCTTGCCTGAAACAGTTCTCATGGTGACCTTTAAGCAAAGTCATCCAGTCCGTGCTCAAAACAAACTCTGCAAAGACCTTGCCTGCTCACCTAAATATTCAAATATGAATTATTTGGAAGCCACAGCTGATTAAAGATGCATAACAGTATCCTGATTGACTAGCATATGATATTTGGTGATGGGATACACCCCTTTTTCTGGAAATAAAAATCCTCTCAGAAATACTAATTTTTCTCAAACACTTTTTCCTGTCTAAAACACCTGAGGAATAAGATACACTCTCTCAGTCAAGCAGCTGACTCTGGGTGAGGTTTGGGGTTGATAGAGAATAGGGTACCCCTTAAAGGGATGACAGGCTCTACAATATTACAATCTGTCAGGGACAGGATGGAGTTTAGAAAGCACCACAGGTGATTGGGATGTGCTCACACAACATCCCCATCTCTCCCTCTGTCTCTGAGGAAACATAAAAAGTGAAGACATTCATTCCCCTGCAAAACAACCAAACACCAAGAAGTTACTGAGGCACATATAACTTAGAACAGATGCTTCAAGTGATCATTTATCCAGCAAGGCTCTGTTTACTGAGAAGGGCTGCAGAAAGCCCCTAGCATTACTCCACTGAAGAATGTCATATAACAGATACATCCTAGTACTGTTGGGCAGTAATTATTATGGTCCTATATGTGCCACCAAGCAAAAATAAATCTACTATTTGCCATTTAGTGATTACAGCTTATATTTATAAAGCTAGTTTAGCAGTTTTTACTAAGAATATATACATTTTTTTCTCTTTTTCACTAGCACTTTTTAATGTTTTCCCTTACATGCATTCTCTATCATTTAACAAAATTTGCTTATAAAACTGTTAGAAAGGACAGAGTGAAATATTTCACTCACACTATTTTCTTAGACTATTCCTAAGTAAAATAAACATAAATGGCTTGGATTTTTTTAAATACTCAAGAGGCTGAATATAAAATAAATCATCAATTGCTTAATAACTTTCATTGGAAGAACTCGCAAATAGATTTATTCTGCCTCAACCCTGTCCTCATTCCCATATGGGAAAAATAAAAGCAAACTATTTTTGTTTGAATTAAAATCCTGGCCTTCATTGCATTCATGGCTGCTGAGAGTACAACACACAGTCAGCAGAACCCCCTGTGGTGTGAATCATTGAGGAAGTTATCAAGTCTACATAAGTTTTCCTAAATAAGAAGCTTGACTTAGACCTTTCATTTCTGAAGAGACTTACTTCCCGTCTTCATCTTCATTCTTAAGCCATCACCAGAAGAGAAGTTGGAGGAGTCTGCAGGAGAATTTCCATTCTAGGCCAAGCAGCACAGCTTTGGGCTCGCGTCATTGCCTGTGTACTTGGAGCTGCACAACCAGGAAGGATGCATGGGCTCCACTCATGTGTGGGCCACTGAGAGGAAAACTGGTTCCATATGCACACACACACACACGCAATCTCACACCTCATTTTGTATCTGGACATCTGACAAGCAACATCACATAGTGATGTCAAGGAAACAGGGAAAGAAAACGTCCAATCTGTTATTGCTTAAACCTACTTATAAGAGAAAATGCATTCAGATGACCTATTCAAAAGGTTTTAACATTTCCACAGCTCTCAGGCTGGGCCACGTTATATTAATTAGTCAGTTTCATCTACCTCAAGCCTATGTAGTTCACAAAGATTTTGCCAATGTCCCCGTGAGAATCAGGAGTCAGTTACCCCACAATGGCTCAACAGCCCTGAGCCCTGGGCCCAGTGTCCTCTTGGTGGGCACTGAGAGCCTCTGCCTTCAATCCAACCCAAAGCACCCCAGCCCCGTTGTCAATAAACATGTGTTCCCACAGTGTCAGCAGTGAGTTACTGGGGAGATTTGGGGATGCCTCATTGCTCAGTGTCGCTATACAGTGGTCCTGAATTGATTTCTCCAGCCTGTCGCTTTTTCCAAGTTTACTTATGATCAAGAGAAGTACACAGTGTTAAAAAGAGCCAGGCTGCACACACACTGAGGTCACTCTCATATCCCAAACGGCCTATGGCAGAGTCAGCAATAGGCCAAAACATGTGCAAGAATAAAGATGTTTTTCTTTCCCACATCTCCCTTTTCTGTTATGAAGTTGGAAGCACAGTTGCTGGCTTGGTCAGGAGAGGCAGCTGTCCACCTGTGTCCTAAATCTGCTACCCTAGTTGCGACCCCATTACATCTCCATGGATGCAATTTCCCATCTCTCCAATTTCTCTCTGCCAGTAGATCATCTGTGGCTGAAGGCTGAAATCTGGAACCAGCCTCTGACTTCAGGGATGAAACATTTCTCTTTCAAACTGTTTCCAGAACAAGGGAACAATGCCAGCTATTAATCTCAGAACATGGATTTAACGATACTTTCCAAAAAGACAAAATAATTTTCAGTCCAGCAAGAATACACACCCTAAGTTAAACTGATTAATGAAGTGCATTACTATTATACACAGAATAAACACTATTTTTAAAGAAGAAGGAAATGGAGCTACCTGCTAGCAGCTTATTTTCAGTCACCTGCAGAATAATATTGCCATGCATTCACATTACAAAGCTAGTATTAATTTGTCAATTAACATATTATTGCCAATAATTTTAATCATGTTTGAGAGGTTCTTCAAAGGCACGGTATTAGGATTCATGATTCATCTTGCTACTGTCTCCACCTATGGCCTTACTAAATCCTAAATACTGAGATGACAATGGTAAAATTAAAGCGTCCTAATCAGAGGACACAAAATAAATGTGCCACGTGGCCATGTACCCATTTTGATTCTTTGTATATGCAAATATAATTTAATTTTGCATGTCTGGTTTTAATGGTATATTTCCCTTTCCAAGTTTTTAATTAATTAATATTCTACTGACAGCTCTAGAGACTCAGCTCTAGATTGATTTGATAACCTTAAAGGGGAGCTGAGGACCTTAGACTCCCCTGGGTCTAGGTTGGGAGGAAGCATGGCAAAGGCATTGAGGGGCAGCTGGGATGGCACATCGCTAGCTGTGTGACTTTAGACCAGTTACGGAACTTCTCTGTTACTCTGTTTCTCAATCAATACAGTGGGAAAAATAATAGTGTCTCTCTCATAAAATCTTTATGAGGATTTAACAAATTAATACGTATAAAGTTCTTCAAACAGGAAATATTTAGTAAACACAAAGTAAATACTAGTTGCTTTCGTTTTTAATGGACTTTTCAACCACTTACTGGACTTTTCCACTTGACAGTGCCTCAGAATCTGCACATCTATAAAAGGTATTGCTTTTCTCTTCAGAGCAGCTCCCCCTCCCAACTTCCTTGGAAATAAAACTCCAGGGCAGTGGTACCACAATTCAACAACCACAGAAGTGTCACCAACATATCTGACTCCTCCTGTCCACCAGCCTGTCCTGCCATCCAACCTGCCACCAAAGTCTCTTGATTCTTCTTTCAAAACCGGTCACCTTGTCACATCCTCTCCCTTCCAGCTGTAATATTGTGGTACAATAAGAAATGTGTGTTTGGTCTTTATCCCAGGTTCCTGCCACAGAGCTTTTAAAACCCTTGGAATTTCCTGAATGATAAAGGTGAGAAGAGCGTCCTTTGTCATTCATAATAAGCCCCTTTCAACCTTACCTGAGTTTATGCAAAACCCCACTTGGATAATAGGGTCTGGTGCCAGAGGAACCAACCATGAGATGAGAGGATTGGAACTTTCAGCCCCACCATCCCCAACCACTGGGGAGGGGATAAGTGCAGGGAATTGAGTTAGTCACCAATGGCCAATGATTTAATTAATCATGCCCACGTAATGGACCCTCCATAAAATCCCTAAATGCAGGGACTTGGCGAGCTTCAAGGTTGGTGACCACATCTGCAGGCTGGGAGGGTGGCGCATTTGGGGACAGAAGTTCCTGCACTAAGGATGCATCCGAACCTCACCCTGTGTACCTCTTCATCTGCCTGTTCATTTGTATCCTTTATAATAACCATCATAATAAACTGGAAACAGCAAGTTAAGTATTTTCCTGAATTCTGTGAACCATTTTAGTAAATTATCAAACCTAAGGAGGGGTCATGGGAACACTGATTTGCTGCCAAGTCAGAGGTGCGGGTAACCTGGGAACCCAGTACTTTGGATTGGTATCTAAAGTGGGGACAGTCTCGTGGAACTAAGCCCTTAAAATGTAGGGTCTGTGCTAACTCTGGGTAGTTAGTGTCAGAATTGAATTAAATTGTAGGACACCCAGTTGGTGCCCACAGGAAAGTGGAAAATTGCTTAGTGGGGAAAACCTCCACATTTGGTGTCAGAAGTGCTGTGAATAGAGAAACAGATTTCCTGTACAGCCTCCACATTCCAGCAGAGACCCTTGTTACTTCAAACCTCAGTCTCACCACAGCCTCTGGTTAGCAGACTTCCCTCCCCCAGCCTCTGAGTCCCTGAGTCTGATCACCCCTCTGAGTCAATCTTCATGGAATGGGCTGCTCATTGACACATGAGCTGTGTGGCACTTCAACTGCAAGAAGCAGAGCCTCACTCAAGGTTGCCTCTGTTGATGGAAACGTGTTTATGGGGAATGCACCATGTGTCTTTGCCTCATGCCTAGCATTGCCAGAGAAAATTGGGGACACACTTATACTAAAAATCATTTGTTGCTTATCTGAAATTCAAATTTAACTGGGTGCCCAGTTTTAGTTGGTTTTTCTGGTGTTGTCATTGTTATTGGGTTTTTTGGTGTGTTTGCTAAATCTGGCAACCTTACCTCACATACAACCAGGAGGACATCAAGGGTCTTCAGTTTACAATGGCAGCTGTAGTGTCTAAACAAAACAGATCTCACCCGTCCACTGCCTCTAGGGGCTGGTGGGTAATGAAAATGTGTGCAGTAGGGCTTGTGTAAGATGATGTATGGCAACTAACACTGGTCTCACATGTTGGGAGAACACCCCAGGGAGCTTTGGAAAGTGTTATAAACTGGTGGACCCTAATCATACTCCATCAAAAGCAAGCTGCTGCTACTCAGCTCCACCCATTGTTGACATCAGGGATGTGGCATAAATATTCAAGAAATTCCCAATTATTTGAGAGTTTTCTACTTGAAAGCTTTTGATATTTTAATGTTCACAAGTAATTTAATAATAAAACGTTGTTCTGGCAAGCCTGTGTGGACAGACAGAAAAAAAGGTGTGCTGGCCATACCACCTGGCCTGCAGTTCACCATCTGTTGTCTCTGCTTTATAGAAACTCTAGAGATCAGTCCTCAACTGGAAAGTAGCATCCCTTGCCCCAGACGTGGCAGGCCATTACGGTGGCTCAGCAGTAACACTGCTCTTGACCAATGGACTCTCTTGGTACAACTTGATTTGAACTCTCTGAGAGACAGGATCTGATTGGGCTAGCCAGTCACCTTGCATACAGTATTCTACTTGGTCATTGGCCAGCCTATAGAAGGGTACACTCTAATCCAATCAGCTGTACCCTGGGAGGAGCATTACAAGGTCCAGACACCCTCGCATCTCTCTCGCTCTGTCAACACCAGTCACACCGGGTTTCGTTCAGTTCTTCTTTCTTCCATATTCTGTCCCAACTCAGAGCTCTCTTGCATCTTTTCTCTGAGGTCATGTCTCTTCTCCCTTATCACAAAATTAACACCTTCACATACTTCAGCTTTCAGCCTGTCACTTCCTCAGAGAATCCTTCCCTGGCCTCTGAATAGGTCAAAAACCACCACTGTATTATCCCACTGTCACTGTGTACCCAATGATGGTATTCAGAACATCTACTGGTACTGTGCCAACACTGGCCAACAGAACATGGGCCTTATCAGAATGGACTCTGGGACGACTGTGGAGGATTCCTTCTGTGCCAGGAACTGACTAGTGTTAACTCATGGGGGAGCTGTACTGGGAGTGCTGGAGACAGGGCTTGGGGGGCATCTGCCACAGGGGAGGGGGCACTCAAGGGGCCCAAGGCAGCAGGTACACTGGTGTTTTAATTATCTACTGCTGTGTAACAAGCCAGCCCAAATCTTAATAAAGCAATAATTTATTATTTCTCATAGTTTTGCAACCTGGGCTGGTTTCATCTGGGTGGCTTTTCTGCTCCAAGTGTTGGGGTAGGAATGTCTGAGATGGCTTCTTCACTCACAAGTCTGGTGTCTTAGCTGGGGTGCCTGAAGATCTGGGACCTGGTTGAGCATCACTGTCTCCATGTGACCTCTCCCTATGGCTAGGTTTCCTCACAGCACTATGGTCTCAGGTTACTGGGTCTAAGGTAGATGGCTTCCAAAAGAGTAAATTTAAGCAAAAACCATCAGTCCTCTTAAGGCCTTAGCTCAGAAGTCTCATAGCATCCCTTCAAAGCCTTCTCCTGGCCAAGGCAAGTCCCAAGGCCAGCCTAATTCAAGGACGAGGAAAGACTTCACCTCTTGGTGGGTGGAGCCTCACTTGTGTACAGAGGGAAGGAAAGGATGGTGGCCATCTGAGGAAAATACCTACCACAATCAATGTGGATGCACTTAAGTACCTTAACACTGATACAGCAGTTCAAGTGCATAGTGGCTGGATATCAGCCAAGTATGTGCCTCTCCTTGAGCTGATTGCTGCAGTTTTACGTTTGTTCGTGATTTATTTGACCAGAGTCTCCAGGATGGCAGGAACAGTGACTGTGTTTGCACTAGTGTCAGGTGTACTGTCTGTCACATTGCAGCATTTGATAAGTATTTGTCGAATGAATATTTCCTTTAAAAGCCTGCATCCAAAATTATCACCGAACTGCTTCAAGTGACTAAAATGTTTCAACTTTTGTGTGGTGAAAATTTTATAAAGGGTTTTTAGAGGGGGAAATACAAAGTTTAGTGTCAGAGTCCTGTTCTGGCAGAAGAACTACTTTTGCTTCAAGGCACTAGAATGCGTATTTTGGCACCAGTACCAGGTGTCCGTGGGAGGCAGAGGGGAGAAAACTGAGAAAGATGTAACACAACAGGTTTCTCAGTCCCTCCCCTGTCTTATGGATGCTCTTAGCGCCCAGCACGGATTCCCTATGACTGATAAAATCATCAGTAAGAAGAGCCACCCACCATGAGCCACCTCCCAGGAAGGCTCTCCTTAGCAAGAATGAATGCTTTCTTCCAGCATGGAATGCTTAGCGTGAGGCAAAGATTTTATTTGGGAAGCAGCCTGGGGTAAAGAAAAGAACTGGAGTCAGAAAAACTGGGGTCCTTTCCAACTTTGCCACACTCTAAGGAATAACCCCAAGTAAGTCACTTTTTGCTTAAACCGCCCTCCAACATCTGCAGGGGGCCCAGCTAGCTTCAGGTCTCAACCCCTCCTGACCAGGTTAACTAAGTCACCTTGTGCCCTGTTACACGATGTGACAATCCCACTCTTCCAACCTGTTTGTGCCCACCAGTGATGCCCATCTTCCTGCTGATCCAGCTGTAACTGAGTCCAAGCTCATACTGCTCGTTGCACAACAAGCCAACCAATTGCGAGATGAGGTGTTGGGACGAGGAATAGCGACTTTATTCGGAAAGCCGGCAGACCAAGAAGATGGTGAACTAATGTCCTAAAGAACCATCTTCCCTGAGTTAGAATTCAGGCTTCTTTTATACTAAAAGGGGAGAGGGTAAAGTCCTGGTTCCGGTCAGACTCCAGAGGGGATGCGCTAATTTCTTCTTTCCTGCAGCCACTCCTAGGTGGGCCTGCTCGGGAGGTTTCCTGTGAGCTAAACAAAGGCATTTTAGCTTAGTGCTCATTACATGGGAGGCAGATTTCCCAGAGGTGGGCCATTATTTGTGTGTGTGTGAATCAGTTATACATATACATATCTACTCTTTTTTAGATTCTTTTCCCGTATAGGTTATTACAGAGTATTGAGTAGGGTTCCCTGTGCTATACAGTAGGTCCTGGTTGATCATCTATTTTAGGTATAGTAGTGCGTACATGTTAATCCCAACCTCCGAATTTATCCACACCACCTCTCCCCATTATGTATAATTTAAGTTTATAGGCAACGTCCCTTTAGAGATTAACTTGTAGCAAAGGCAATAGAATACAAAGGTTAAAGTAAAAGAAATGGATCCAATATGAAGTCGGATTTTTTCTTCCCTGTTACCCAGTCTTGACAATCTGAGATGTATCACTGATGGATCTCATCTGCCACGTCTGCTAACTCCCCAGACATCGTAGTATTTGCCTCTGGAGTCTGCTGCCTCCCATCTCTATTCCACACACCCACTGCCACTCCCAAGTCTAGGTCCTCCTGGAACCCTGCTCTGGCTTGGTTCCTACATCCCTTGGTTCCTACAGATTCCAGGCTCTGCTCACTTCACTGCCCCTAAAGATTTCTGACTCTCCTTGCATCAGGAGAGCAGACCCTGGCGGTTGTCTACCCAGGAGCCCTGAGGTAGACTTACCATTACCGTGAAGCCACTGAAGCTGAAACTCCCAGGCCACTCACTGGGCTGGGCTCCCTTCCAAAGCCCGGGAAAAAGCAAGCATCTCACTTTCAAAGTTACATATGTGTGTAAGATATTTTCACCACAATTGGGTGTGACCACTGTCATTTTCCACCCCAGTTTCCCTCCCTCACACTTCCCCCCCTGTTGAATGGTGGCAGGGTGTCTGTGGGTAGTTTATGGTGTACTGATAAGGGGAAGTGAAGTTGGGGATACATTCAGTCTGGTTTTAGTAGACTATGTTTATGTGGTTCACTGCAAGGTAAACCCACATTGGCTTAAAGCAAATAGTGAGGTTTAGGAACCATTCGGATTACATCCAGAGAGTTTTTTTTAAAGCTGTAATACATTAAAAAGAAAATATAAATTGTGAATAAAGGTTACCAGTAGACTTTTGGATTATTTGATGATTTGATTAATAATTCAAATCATGGGAACACATGGGAAACAATTTTAATTTCTTAATCATTTGGCACAAAATACTGACACCAACAAATTCAGCACAAAACTCACAACATACATTAGAGTGAGGACATTGGCAACTAAGTGCTTTATGAGTGTCATGAATAAAAGATTAGTCAACACACTAGGCACAGGACAACACATAAGAGAACTTGAAATACCCTGAGACCTTACATCTCATTTATGAAAGAAATGGGTGGCAGTGTCTTCAATTTTAGCAACAATCCTAAATCTTTAGTGGCATTCCTAATAGCAAGCTGTCAAGCTGAAAGACATTTTTAAAGACTACCAATTTTAAAAATATTTTGATCTACCACATTGGGAAAAGACTGAGTTATCTTTCTATCATCACTGTAAAAATTATATAAAATCATTGTCAGGTGAAGAGGGTTTTAAAGAAAATGTTTCATAGGGATGTGCCAAGCAGTTATTTAAAATGTTATTATTTTATTTATTTATTTTTGTTCCTAATTTTGTATTCATAACTTTATATACCTACTCTAAAAGAGGGAGCCCAGAGCATATAAACATCTAGCAACATAAAATTGGACTTGCCTTGCCAGTAGTCAATACCCCTTCCTCTCTCCTAAGAGAATTCAAATTTTTTTCAGGGACCCACTTTCCTCTATTTAACCCTCAGTTTCAAGGAAGATGGTTCCAGCCCCTGTCTCATGGGGTTGCATTCCTTCTGCCAGCAATTGCCTTAAGCATACACATGTGATACAATTCTGACCAACAGAAAGGACAAAGGTCTAAGGCAGATTTAGAAAAAGGTTTATATCTTTGATTAAAGAAAAGTCATTCAGAGTGGGATGCCCTATCTTTGTCATCTAGACATTGCTGTGTTTGGATGTGATGTGTGGAACTGGAGCAGCTATCTTGTGACCATGAGTAGAGCTAGTCTCAGGACAACCCGTCAGAGAATGACATAGGGAAAAGTGCCAACCCAGGCTTTACGTGCAGACTTCTGTGTGAAGTCATAATATATTTTTCTCTCTGTTAAAGCCATATAAGTCAAGTTTTCCATTATTTGCAGCTCAAAGCATCTCAGCTGATACGCTTACTGGCATGGTTTCCAGTGCCTCCAACAAGTCTCTTACGGGAGATTTTCTAGTTCTCTGTAGTCTTGCCCTACCCTACGTATCCTACCATATTCCCAGGTCTCCCAACCACACACACCCTCTAATCTTAATGGGACAACACGGTACACATGGTACACACTCCTTCCCACACTACTATGAATGAGAAATTAGTCACATGCCCTGTCTAGTTTTCCCTCCCCTTTATCCTCAGGGTACCATATCCAACTCAAGCTGTAAGGTCCACATGAAGACTTCTCTGATTAATTCAGCTTACTCATCTCTCTCCTGTATATTTCTATATCTATAGTTCTTTATCATATAATATGGCATATAATATTGAATTATACAAAATAATCAAAAATATCTCATCCCTTTTAGTCTCCTCTCATCAATTATAGCTCCATGAAGGTATCCTTTCTATCTCTAAAGACATAGTAAGAATTCTAAAAACACTTATCCAAATTCCATCATCTTAGAAATACTTTGTAATTAAAATTACTTACAGTACCAACAATATTTTTTCAGCGACTTACCTGTCAGTTATGTGCACAGTATGGCTTGAAAAAAATTTCCAAACATGTTTAAAGTTCAGCCCACCTCAAAAGCTAAAGATGCCTGATGCTACAACCCAAGCACAACACTGAAGACCTTCTAAAATGAATAAGAACTAAGAGCAATGTTAGGTCTGAAACGCAATTCTTTCCATTTATGTATAAATGTGAATGAGTTTTTTCATAATGAATAACTCAATAGTTGCCTTATAAGCTACTTAAAATGATTTTTAAATAATCACTTACCTCTCATTGCTGTGTGTTGAGTGGCTAAATTAGCACTGACATCTTTGAAAATGAAGACAGAAACATATGTATTCTATATAGGCAAAGGCTAAAACAAGACAGGCAGCTGCATTTTAGCTGGCATCTAGCCTTGAGTTATGGCCAATATATAATGCATATATTTTATTTTTTTTGTCACTGAAACATACTTTTGTATTTGACTTTATGGTGGTATATTTGCAAACATCCCTCCTGTCTGTGGATTTTAAGTGTACAGGTTTCTCTCTTCTGAGTTTTGAGTCAAGAAATCTGCTTGCTGGAGCTTGTGAACCACACCAGGATCTCCTGCCATCCTCCACCCTCGCGTTCCCCATCTCTCCCCTCCATGCCCTTTGGCATAGAGAGCTGCTCCACATGCATTGAAACACTCAAGAAATGCCCACTGATACACATCTACATATATTTATTCATTTATGAACCTAGGGGCAGAATAAGGAATTATGACACAGTTGTAGAGAATGGACTTGAGGACACGGTGGCGGGGAAGGGTAAGCTGGGATGAAGTGAGAGAGTAGCACTGACATATATACACTACCAAATGTAAAACAGATAGCTAGTGGGAAGCAGCCGCATAGCACAGGGAGATCAGCTCGGTGCTTTGTGACCACCTAGAGGGGTGGGATAGGGAGGGTGGGAAGGAGGCGCAAGAGAGAGGGGATGTGGGGATATATGTATCCATACAGCTGATTCACTTTGTTATACAGCAGAAACTAACACAAAAATATAAAGCAATTATACTCCAATAAAGATGTTAAAAAAATAAAATAATAACGGTACGAACGGACAAAAAGGTAACTATGGGAGGTAACATATGTTAATTAGTTTGATTATGGTAATCATTTCACAGTGTACACATATATCGAAACATCATGTTGTATATTGCAAATATATACATTTTTATTCGCCAAAAATAAAATTTTTTAAAATCTAAAAAAATAAACGGTAACTTTAATGTATATTTTACCATGATAAAAAAAAAAATGAAGCTGGAGATTTGCTTCTATCATAGACTAGAAGTTAGTGTAACGTACTTTTACTGTGTTTCCCTCACAGGGAGCTAGGCAATGACTCAGTGTCATTCGTCATCCCCACACACTTTGGATGTGGGAAGGACTGATTTGTACTTGGATAGGAAGGGTGCTGGAACTGAGAAAGAAGCTATAAATAAAACCATGACAAGTGTCTTTTTAAAACCTTGAATTAGAGTCTAGATTTCAAATTGCATCTTATTTTATCTGAACAGGATCATTTTCTGTAAGCAAGAATCTGTCTGCATTAGTTTATGATCCCCTCAAGGCCAAGATATGCCTTTGCCTGTCTTTTCAGTACACTCTCAGTACCTCTCATGTGAAAATACTATTACATTATTGGGAAAACTGACGAGAGAAGTCTAATGTAACTAGAGTGTCCACCGCCCAAAACCTTTACGGAATCACTAGAAGTTAAAATGCTAAAGACTACTCCAATGGAGGTCAGATTCAATTAAATGGAGTCTTCCGAACTTTCAAAGCCAGTCAGTTTTCTTCTGCTTCAGAGAGCTTTCTTTTTCGTTTCTTTTTTTTTTAATTTTCTAAAAGTTTTAATTATGGTAAAATACGCAAATAAAAATTACCATCTAATTATTTTTAAGCATATAGCTCATCAGTGTTAAGTATATACACATTGTTGTGTAAACAGTCTCCAGAACTTTTTCATCTTGCAAAACTGAAACTCTATACCCATTAAATAACTCCCCATCCCCTCTTCCCTCAGTCCCTGGTAGCCACCATTCTATTTTCTGTCTCTAAATTTAATAACTCTGGATACTTCTTATAGGTGGAATCCTACAGTATTTGTCTTTTTGTGACAGGCTTATTTCACTTAGCATAATGTCCTCAAGGTTCATCCACGTTGTAGCATGTATTAAAATCTCCACTGTTTTTAAGGCTAAATAATATTCCATTGTATATATATGCCACATTTTGTATATCTACTCATCCACTGAGGGACACTTGGGTTATTTCCACTGCTTGGCTACTGTGGTTGCCATGAATATGGGTGTACCAATATCTCTTGGAGGCTTTGCTTTCAATTCTTTTGGGTACATACCCAGAAGTGGAATTGCTGGATCATATGATAGTTCTATTCTTAATTTTTTAAGGAACCACCACAGTGTTTTCCATAGTGACCTCACCATTTTATATTCCCACCACCAGTGCATGGTGGTTTCAATTTCTCCACATTCTTGTCAACACTTGTTATTTTCTAATTTGTCAATAGTAGCCATCTTAATGGGTATGAGGTGGTATCTCATTGTGGGTTTTTTTTTAACTTAATAGACTTTATCTTTTAGAGCTGTTTTAGGTTCACAGAAAAACTGAACAGAAAGTACAGAGAGTTCCCATATGTTCACTTCCTCCACACATGCACAACCTCCCATACTGTTAACATTCTGAACCCAAGTGGTATGTTTGTTACAACTGATGAACCTATGTTGACACATCATAATCACCCAGAGTCCATAGCTTACCTTAATGTACACTGTTGGTGTTGTACATTCTATGGATTTTAACAAATGTACAATGATGTTTGTCCACCATTATAGTATCATACAGAATAGTTTTACTGCCCTAAAATTCCTCTGTACTCTACCTATTCATCCCTCATTTTCTGCTAACCCCAGCAACCATTGTCCATAGTTTTGCTTTTTCAAAGATGTCATATAGTTGGAATGGTACAATGTATAGCCTTTTTGGATTGGCTTCTTTCACTTATTAATATGCATTTAAAGTTCCAGAGAGCTTTCATTTTGACTACCTTATTCTCACTTAAGTTTGCTTCTCACTTTGCCTATGATCTCTAATGAAAACATCACTAAAAGAAGGAAACTTCCCAGGCTCCACAAAAACATGGTTGTCAGTGGCCTATCGGCCATTGCTGGAAGTCTGGACCAAAGAGATCCAAGACATCTCCCTAGGAAGAAAGGAAATCCAAGGCCAAATTTTGCCTTGATCAGATTCCCCTTTAGCCTAATCTCATAGCATAGCCCCCCATATCCAAGAAATCTGCCACTGTTGGTCAATTGTGGCCATGTTATATTAGCAATGTTAGATAACATGAGATGTTTTAATGGAAGAATTTTAGAACCCTGTACAAACTCTTTTAATCTCCAAACACTTGAAAACTAAATGATACACATCTTTTTTTTTTAATCCATGAATCAAACAGGATGCCTCATAGGAAATAAAATAAGACATAGAACATAGAGAATTTCAATGAAATGGAAGTTGTTTTTTCAAAAAGAAAAATCAACAAAATTGATCAACCTCTAGCAAGACTGACAAAAAAAAAGAGAGAGAGAGAAGGCACAAATTACCAATATCAGGAATGAAAGAGAGGATAGTACTACAAATCCTACAGACATCAAAAAGATAATAAGGGAATACTATCAACAACTTTATTCACATAGATATGACAGCTTAGAGGATATGAACCAGTTTCTCAAAAAGCACAAATAATAACAATTCATGCAATATGAAATAGATAATTGGAAAACTTGAATAGCCCCACAACTATTAAGAAATCGGATTGGTAAAACTCCCAAAAAGAGATCTCCAGGTCTAGATGTTTTCATTGGAAAATTTTCCCAAATGTTTAAAGAATTAACACTAATTCTACACAATGTCTTCCAGAAACCAGAAGAGAAGTGTACACTTCTCAATATTTTTAATGATGTTAATGTTACCCTGATACAAAAACCAGACAAAGACAGTAAGATAAGGCAAAAGAAGTAAGTAAAAGGCCTACAGAAGGGAAAGGAAGAAATGAAATTGCCTCAATTTTGAGATTATTTGATTGTCTACAAAGAAAATTTCAAGAAATCCACCCCCAAAAAATCCTAGAACTAATTAGTGAATTCAGCAAGATCACGGGATACAAGATCAACATACAAAAGTCAGCTGTATGCCTATATATTAATAGTGAACACATGGTAACTGAAATTAAAAATACAATTTATAATAACTCAAAAAAATGAAATACTTAGGGCTAAATCTAACAAAACATGTACAGGACTCAATGGCTGAAAACATCAGAACACTGGTGAAAGAAATCAAAGATATGGTATGTCTCATATAGACATGGTTTGGAACACTCCACCTAGCAAAGATAAAAGTTGATAAAAAGATTTAATTTGATTTCTATCAAAATACTAGCAAGAGTTTTTATATTTAAGACAAGATTATTCTTAAGTTTATATGGAAATGCAAAAGGAACTAGAATAGCTTAGCAATATTGAAAATGAAGATTGAAACAGAAACAGTGACCCAATTTCAAGACATCATATAGCTATATGAATCAAGTCTATGTGGTATTGGTGGAAAGATAGACTCATTGGAACAGAAGAAAGAACCCAGAAATAGACATACAAATATACTCGACTTTTTGACAAAGGTGAAAAGGAATTCAGTGGAGGAAGGATAGTTCTCTCGACAAATGGTGCTAGAACAAGTGGAAATCCATAGACCATAAAAATGAGCCTCAATCTAAGTTTATACCTTATACAAAATTTAACTCAAAATGGACTTAAATGGACTTAAACATAAAATGTAAAACTTTTGGAAGAAAACTTAGGAAGAAATCTTCAGGATCTAGGGCTAGGCAAGGCTTGACTCCAAAAGTATTGTTCATTAAAGAAAAAATTGGAAAATTGGACTTCATCAAAATTAAAAACTTTTGCTCTGTGAAAGAATCTGTTAAGAGACAAGCTACAGACTGGGAGGAAATAGTTGCAAACCACATATCAAACAAAGGACTACCATCTAGAATATATAATGAATTCTAGAACTCATTATGAATAAAACAATCCGAATAGAAAATGGTCAAACATCATGTACAGATATTTCACCAAAGAGGATGTACAGGGGGCAAATAAGCACATGAAAAGAAGTTCAGCATCATTAGCGACTAGGGAAAGGCAAATTAAAACCACAATGAGATATCACTACACACATAATCTGAATGGTTAAAATAAAATATAGCAAGAAAGACAAATGCTGGGGAAGATGTCAAGAAACTGGATGACGGATACATTGCTGGTGGGAATGTAAGATGGTACAGCCACTCTGGAAAAGAGTTTGGCAATTTTGAAAAAAACTAAACATAAGCTATCATATAGCCCAGCACTTATGCTCCTGGGCATTTTCCACAGAAAAATGAAAACGTATGGTCATACAAAAACTGTACATGAATGTTCATAGCAGCTTTATTCCTAATAGCAAAAAACTGGAAACAACCCAAATGTCCTTCAACACATAAATGATTAAACAAATTGCAGTGTACTGATATCATACAATATTACTTAGCAGGAAATGAATTAATAATTGATACACAAACAACTTGCATGTGTCTCCAGAGAAATGTGTTAAGGGGTAGTCAATTACAGTAGGATACATACATATGATTCCACTTATCTAACATTTTTTTTAATTTATTTTTTCCAGCTTTATTGAGGTATAATTTATATACAGCATTGTATAAGTTTAAGATGCACAGTATAATGATTTGACTTGGATGCATCATAAGGTGATTACCATGATAAGTTTTGTGAACATCTGTTCGATTTAGTGTTTTCATTTTTTTCCAGATATAGACTGAGGAGTGGAATTGCTGGATCATATGGTGGTTTTATTTTTAAATTTTTGAGGAATCTCCATACTGTTTTCCATAGTGGCTGTACCAATTTACATTCCCACCAACAATGCACAAGAATTACCTTTTCTCCACATCCTCCCCAACACTTGTTATTTGTTGTCTTTTTGATAACGGCCATTCTGACAGGTGTGGGGTGATATCTCACTGTGGTTTTGATTTGCATTTCCCTGATGATTAGAGATGTTTTCATGTGCCTGTTGGCCATCTGTATGCCTTTTTTGGAAGAATGTCTATTCAGATCCTCTGCTCATTTTTGTTTGTTTTTTTTTTTTTAATTTTGAGTCATATGAGTTCTTTGTATATTTTGGATATTGACCATTTATCAGATACATCATATGCAAATAGCTTCTCCCATTCAGTATGTGGCCTTATCATTTTGTTGATAGTTTCCTTCTCTGTGCAAAAGTTTTTAGTTTAGTATAGTCTTATTTGTTTATTTTTGCTTTTGTTTCTCTTGGTTGAGGAGACATATCCAAAAAAATATCACAAGACCAGTGTCAAAAAGCATATTGTCTTGTGTTCTTCTAGAAATTTTATGGTTTCAGGTTTTATACTTAAGTCTTTAATGCATTTTGAATTTATTTTTGTGCGTGGTGTGCGACAGTAGTCCAGTTTGATTCTTTTGCATGCACCTGTCCAGTTTTCCCAACACCCTTTACTGAAGAAGCTGTATTTTCTCTATTGTATATTCTTGCCTTCTTTGTCATAGGTTAATTACCCATGTAAGTGTGGCTTCATTTCTGGACTCTCTATTCTGTGCCTGTTTTGGGGGGCAGTACCATACTGTTTTGTTGACTGTAGCTTTGTAGTATAGTTTGCAGTCGGGGAGCATGATACCTCCAGCTTTGTTCTTCTTTCTCAAGATTGTTTTGGCTATTCAGGGTCTTTTGTGTTTCCATACAAAAAAATTATTTGTTCTAGTTCTGTGAAAACTTCCCCTGGTGTTTTGATAGAAATGGCACTGAATCTGTAGATTGCCTTGGGTAGTATGATGATTTTAACAATATTAATTCTTCCAGTCTAAGAACATGGTATATCTTTCCATCTGTTTGTATTGTCTTCAATTTCTTTCATCAGTGTCTTATAGTTTTCCCAGTACAGGTCTTTTACCTTTTTAGGTAGATTTATTCCCAGGTATTTTATTCTTCTATGAGTTTGTAAATGGGATTGTTTCTTTAATTTCTGCTTCTTACAGTTCATTGTTAGAGTATAGAAATGAAACCGATTTCTGTATATTAATTTTTTATCATGAAAATTTACCAAATTCATTGATGAGTTCTAGTAGTTTTTTTGGTGGCACCTGTAGGATTTTCTATGTATAGTATCATGTCATCTGCAAACAGTGACACTTTTACTTCTTCCTTTCCAATTTGGATTACTTTTATTTCTTTTCTTTTTTTTCCCTCTGACTGCTGTTGCTAGGACTTCTAACACTATTTTGAATAAAAGTGGTGAGAGTGAGCATCCTTGCCTTGTTCCTGATCTTAGAGAAATGCTTTCAGCTTTTCATCACTGAGTATGATGTTAGCTGTGGGCTTATCATAGATAGCCTTTATTACGGTGAGGTATATCCCCTCTATACCCACTTTGTTGAGAGTTTTTATTGTAAATGGATGATGGATTTTGTCAAAAGATGTTTTCACATCTATTGAGATAACTGTATGATTTTTGTTCTTCAATTGGTTAATATGGTGTTTCACATTGATTGATTTTCAGATATTGAACCATCCTTGCATGTCTAGGATAAAACCCACTTGATTATGGTGCATGAGCCTTTTAATGTATTGTTGAATTCGATTTGCTAATTTTGTTGAGGATTTTTGCATCTATGTCCATCAGTGATATTGGTCTATAATTTTCTTTTTTTGTGTGATATCTTTTTCTGGTTTTGGTATCAGGGTGATGCTAGCCTCATAGAATGAGAAGCATTCCTTCAGAAGCATTCCTTTCTTTGGGGGATAATTTGAGAAGGACAGATGTTAACTCTTCTCTAAATGTTTGGTAGAATTCACCTGTGAAGCCATCTGGTCCTGCACTTTCATTTTGGGGAAGTTGTTTTATTACTGATTCAATTTCATTACTGGTGATTGGTCTGTTCATATTTTCTATTTTTTCCTGGTTCAGTTTTGGATATAACATTCTTGAAATGACAAAACTATTGAAATGGAGAATAGATTAGTGATTGCCAGGGGCTTATGGTCAGGGAGGGAGGGGCAGGTGGGAATTAGGAGTGTCTGTAAAAGGGCAAAATGAGGAATCCTCATGGTGGAAATGTTGGAAATGTTCTGTATTTTGACTGCATTAATGTCAATATCCTAGTTGTCATATTGTACTGTAGCTTTGCAAGATGTCACCAATGGGAGGAACTGGGCAAAGGGTACAAGGAATAGCTCTGTATTATTTAGTACAACTATGTGTGAATCTACAATTATCTCAAAGTAAAAAGTTTAATTTAAAAATGTTTTGTACATTGATTTGTTCAAACATTTATTGAACATCTACTACAAGCCTCTCATTGTATTAAAACCAAATGAATCTCCAGAGTTTATAGCTGCCATTTCAACAGTGGGATTATAAAACAAGATCCAGGAGCTTTCCCATGGGCTGGAGAAAGGATTTTCTTGGGGGGTAAATTCAAATTGTGAGGCAGAAAACACTTCAATCAGCTCTCCAACAAATGAGAGAGAGTGTATTGATAAGTCTCTCTAGATGCATCCAGATGTTCAAAAACAATGGACGGGTTGAGTAGTAAGTTCTCAGATCATTTTCCCCATCTGAGGCCAATTGGACCCTGTACCTTCAGCTTTGTTCTCTCAGGAGAGAATGACCCTTCAGAGCCCTGTGTGATGCTGGCAGCCAGGATTTTGGGGCTTCCAAGGGAACTTGCCAAATTAGCCTCAGCCCAGAGCATGCTGGGAGAGGGAGAAGGTGTCACAGGGGTTAAGAGTACCAGCTTTGGACCTGCAAGTATCTGGGTTCTTGTTCTTTCCCTGCCATCTCTTGGTTGTGTAATCTTGGCCAAGTTACCTATCCTTCTGAACCTTACCTTTTCCTCTACAAGGTAAAGCATTTACTTCCTGGGGTTGTTCTTTCATTTGTTTAATACATTTTAATGGAGCACCTACAATGGCAGGCACTGTTAAAACCACTAGAGAAACTGTAGTAAACACCACAAATTAGGGAAGGAGGGAGGGAGGGAAGAAGGGAAGAAAGAAATTCCTGTCTTTATGGAATTTACATACCATTAGGAGTATTCAGATGACAAATGAAATACATAGTACATTCAATAGTGATAAACACTCTTTGGAAAGAAAAGGGTGGGGCAGAAAGGAAGACAGAATGTGCTAAGGAATGGGGTGGGACTTTGATTTGGGAAAATGTGGTCAGGTAAGTCCTCATGAGAAAGGTGACATTTTGAGCAAAGGTTATTAGGAACTGAGTGAGGAGGCCACACACCTGTTTGGAATTTTGGATGAGAAAAAGAGAGTAGTCAAGGGATGACTGTGTAATGTGCTCCACACAATACCTGGGATATTGTTGGTGTTCAAGTGAGAGAGAGACAGAAAAGGCACTTAGCAAGGTGTTACCAGACTTAGCAGAATAAATTCTACCCACAATATTGGAAATGCAGGTGGTTTCGGGTGTAATAAAAAACAAGTCACTGCCTGAGTGCTCTGCGATCCAAGGCTTTGTCTCAAAGTGTGGCCTACAGTTTAGCAGCATCAGCATCACCAGGAGCTTGTTAGGAATGCAGATCCTCAGGCCCCACCTGGGATCTTGCTGCATCAGAATTTCTGGGGCTGGGGCACACTCACCAGCTCTTTAGGGCACTCGGGTGATATTCGAATTTTGAGAACCACAGGTCTAGAGGGAACACAAGAATGCTTACCATGTGACTTTGAGGATGACACTCAAAGCAACTCTAGCACATTATCTCAATCCTTACCCCAAGGTAAATTCTCAGAGACTTCAGGCAGACCTGCAACTCAGACCCATCTCCATTAGCCCCAAACCTCATGTTCTTTCCACTGCTCTCACACCTTCACTTGACATCAACACAAACACACAGCAAAGAGGGGGTGTGCCCTTTACCCTGAGGCTCCCTACACCCTGTTAGTTGTTTAGGGTCTCCAGGGTGTTGGCACGTTCCAGTATCCCCATGGAGACCACGGACTCTGCAATCCCTTCTTGGAGATTACTGGGCACACAATTAAAAACAGAAAAGGCAGTATCTTGCTCACTTAAAGGCCAACTTTTTGCTTATAATAATTTTTTTTTAAAAACCAAAGAGAAAACAACTTAAAAAAAAAATCAGTCCGGGGCTTCCCTGGTGGCGCAGTGGTTGAGAGTCCACCTGCCGATGCAGGGGACACGGGTTCGTGCCCCGGTCCGGGAAGATCCCACATGCCGCGGAGCGGCTGGGCCCGTGCGCCATGGCCGCTGAGCCTGCGCGTCCGGAGCCTGTGCTCCGCAACAGGAGAGGCCACAGCAGTGAGAGGCCCGCGTACCGCAAAAAAAAAAAAAAAAAAAAAAATCAGTCCTCCATCTGAGCCTTCACAGGTCTATGGATTCTCTGCGGACTCTGGCGTCTGCAAGTCTATTAGTGACATTGGATGATGGCCCATGTGCTTCCAGGATCCTCCTGCACCGGAGGCGGCCCGTGGTCCTGCAGGCCTATTCAGTTTGTGCAGTGGAGGGGACACAGTTCCAAGGGTTAAGAGCTGGCAGCGGGGCACACAGAAGCCCAGCTACTGCCGCCACGGACCGTCATTCAGAGCCCCATGTAGGTCTCTTTTGTGCGGTGGGTGAGCTTTCCCACCATGGGTTCCGGTGACTTGGAATGCCAAGGGCCTAAACTTAATTAACTTCTCCGGGCCAGGACTCTTCCATCTCAGCCTGCATCCTGCTTCATGGGGCGGCAGGACGAAAGTGCTCTCTGCACAAACAGAGGCCAGGGACCTTAGTGGGAGCGTTGGCAAATACAACAGGGCCAGTGGCATCCTCATTAAACTCTGATTAGCAAGTGGACTTGATCCAGGCCAAATCAGAGCTGAATGAGATTTCTTTCTTTCTTCTTCTTTTTTTGCTGCCAGTTGATCAGATGTAGGCAATTAAGAACCCTCACACCTCCAGCCCTTGTATTTTTTTGAAGCAGGGAGCTCATACCAGTCAAGCCATAAAGACGCTATTGTCCTAAGAACAATATTCCCCACTAATCTCACTTCTGGCAATTTACTTTTTCTTCCCAAGCAGATTTAGAAACTTAAAAAAAAAAAATCCTTGAAAGAGTACGGGGGTAGAATACTCCATGGTATCTAATCCCATCGCAAAGTGGGAGTTTTCTTGTTCCATTCAGCTTTTCTTTGAATGAGCGCTGGATAAATAAACTTCTACTGCATCGCCACATTGATGCAGAGACCGTGAGGACCCAATTATGCATATGGGGCGTGTGCATTCTAGTTTGCAAATCAAACACAAAGAAGGCAGCACAAGCGTTCCCTTGTAATCAGTTCTCACTACAAATTTACAAACCTGCGAGGTGAGATTGGCCTTTGTTAAGTATTTAAAAGCAATTATTACCTTTCTTTAATTTTCTGGTGGTAATTAGACTCCTGAATACGGTCCAACCTGATCTGTGCCTGGAAGGATTCTTGTGGCTCTCTGTGGTCTGGGGGAGGGGGGTGGTGAGGTGAAGGGGACCTTAGAGCCAGCCTCGCAGGGGTTCCTGAGAACTCCACAACTTTTCCAGCCTGAGGCCAAGAAGTCTGACAGGCAGACACTGAGAAGCTATGTCCTTTTTGCCTATAAAGAGAGAAGATAAAAGACAACGGGAGAAGTGAGACGTGCAGAGAGCAATAGGAAAGACAGAAGCTCAGGGTGGCAGGGAAATAAGGCAACAGAAACTTGAGGCAGAAGAAAAGACAGTGAGGATTATCTAAAACGAGGTAGAAAGGAGAGTCACCTCACCGTTGTTACTGTGTTCACATTTTCATCCTCACTCACAGGATTCCTGTTAATGAGCCCGGCACCTCTGGGCACCCGGGCCTCAACGTCTTTGGGTTCTTACAATGAATGAAGACGCTAAGAGTCTCTCTGAAAAGCAAAATCAAAGGGGAAAGAAAGGAAGAGAATCCAAAAGCCCTGAAAAATAGCTAACCCAAAAGCTAACCCTTTCAGCAGGCCCCAAAGTTCATCTAACTTGGCAGGCAAGAGGGACCCAGGAAAGAATTGCAAACAGCTCCAGCCTGCCCAGACCCTAGGTGGAGGCTGGTCAGGAATTCCACACCCTGTGACAGTGCAGAGCCTGGCACTGTTCCTAATGGTTGGATCATCTCCTGAAGACTAAGGTTGACATATCCTCTGGATCTCTTATAAGGACACACCATCTTTCAACTGTTGAGCTACTGGGGATTTGGATGGCTGTGCCCATGTCGGGGTAAGGAGGAGGTCCATTGTGTCTGGAGCTGGTGAGAGGAACTAGACCAGAAGTCAGAGGTAATCAGAGTTACTATGGATGGAGCAAGGGCAGAAAGGACATAGGGTGGGCAATCTCACTGATGTCCAGGGGAAAGCCAAGGCAGAGTTCCTGGGCTATGAACCAACAAGAGGTGGGAGTTGCCACCTGCTCTATGGATGCAAATTGTATCATTTCTCATCAGGTGCATCATTCTTTCTCAAGATGGAGGTAAGGAACCTCTCCCTCTTATAATGTAGTGTTTTGAGTCATTTAGACCTGGATTCAGGTACTGGCTTGATACTTACCAGATGTGTGATGCTGGTAAAATTCCTTAATCTCTATGAGCCTTAGTTTGTCTGTTTGTTTGTTTTCCTATAAAGTAAAGAGAATCCCTCCTCAAGAGGATTAATTAAAATAAAGTATGTAACTTAACACTTGCCTGTGACAGACAATAAATAAGCAAAACATGGCAAAATTGTTCTAATAGATCATTCAGGTCTGTGGATTCTGTTTAGGAGACCAGGCTAAAAAGAGAAGCAAGTACTGTTTCCAAGAAAAATAGCAATGTAACTGATGGAGAAAATAGATAGCTTTAATACACATAGAGAGAGATATGAATGCATTGCTATAATTCACAGTCAAATTCACACTTGTACTATATTAGGTAGTGAGTGACCATAACACAGCTTCCCCAGAGTCTCCACTGAGAATCAACTATTTGATAGGAGGTATAAATATGAACAAGCACCTTATCTAAAAAACTAACCTTTGGGGTGACTTAAGCAATGTAGCTCCCCTATGAGGCAGAATGCAATAAGAGGCAAAGGAGTTGAACAAAGAAACGCAGGGGCACATTGAGGAAGGAGAGATTAGTTCCAGATAGGAGGATTAGGAGAGGCTTTAGGTTGGAGCTGGCATTAAACCAAGACTTGGAGATAGGTAGAAATAAGAAGAAAGGGGATTCTGAGAGGCAGGAAGCAGGAACTGCAAGGTACGCCTGAGAAATGATGAGTGAGAATAAGCCTGTGTCAATGGGTTAGGTGACAGGAGAGCTCATTTGTCTTGATGGGTTGGACCTTCATTTTGTCTGTGGTGGGTAGAATGGAATCGTTTGACTAATGTCACTGGAGGAGTATATGTGTAGATTGGAGGTGGGGAGACACCAGAAGCCAGGAGCCAGCAGAGTCCTTTACGGCAAGAGAACGGACAGTGGCCTGAAACAGGATGGTGGGAATTCATATAAGGGTGTGGATACAGGCACATAGGGAAATTGTCCTCAAGAGGACTGTCAATGTACTGAATGTAAGGGGCGAGGTAGAGGAAATCATTGTAGAGAACGTTGAAATCGGAGCCCTAGCACCACAAACACTGAAAGAGGAAGAGAATTGGGATGGTCAGCGTATTGAACTTGGGACCCCCTATGTAGGAGATGACAACGTTTCAGCCAGTCATTTGTCAGGTCCTGCCTTTGTACTTATGGCTTTGAATCTCACAGCTGAAATTAAGCCTAGGAACCTACCTTGAGAGCTGGGTTAATCAGGGTCAAGTATAGGAAACAGAAACGTGTCCAGGTCTCCTACACAAAGGGAATGTAATGCAGGGAATTAACACAGAGATGATGGAAGCACTGAGAGGCCAAACAGGAGATGTGAAGGCAACCCAGAAATTAGAACAGCAGGAAGCTGATACCTCCCCTGAGGCTGAAGGGACAATAAGTGAAGGAGGAGGGGTCACCAGCACCCAAAAGCTTGAGCCCTCTCACAGGAGCTTCTGGGGAGCTGGACACGGAACAGGAGGCTGTTCAGCAGAGAACGAGGCTTCATAGAGACCGTGTGCATGACAAAGAAGCCTCCCGCATTCTTCTCGCCTGACAAGGAGTGGGCTGCTGAGGGAGGATGGGTATCTTGGGGTGGAGGAAAGAGCAAGTGTGATGGTGCCTTGAGAAGAGACGGAAAAAGAGCAAGTACTACAGGCAGTAGCATCCCAGGGCTGGGGGAAATGAGAAAGGGGGCAGATGGCAGGGCAGGGAGAGAAAAGGTGCCTGCAGGCCCACCTCCTACTTCAGGCCTCCACTAAGCAGTGCCCAGCAGCCTCCAGGGTGCAAAAGCTGGGTGGATGGCCCCACTGCATGAGCTCTCTGCCTTCCTCGGGCCCTGACACAGTAGGGTGGCCTTGTCCTAATTTCGCCACTGTACCATTTATTACTGAGGGAATCTGCCCCCCTGATGTCACTGTTACCCCATTCAGTGAGATCGTCAGTGAGCTATAGCACATCAATGATTTTGAAATATTTGTGTATGGCCTTTTTCTCACACTTCTCTCTTTTTCTTGTTTAAAAAAGTCTACTGATCATCAGTGCTCTTATTAAAGCTTTTCCAGAGATATTCATTGAAGGAAGCTAAGGAGCTTCTGGAAAATAAAGATTGTAAAGTGTCATCCAGGGGAACACCAAAGGTTATCTAATACAGTGTTTTCCAAAGAGTTCAGGTCTTAAGTATCACCCAGGCCTTTGTTAGAGTCATAGAAGAAAATCAATAAAATGCACCTAAACCATCGTAAAAAAGGCATAGCTTCTCAGGCCTTAATTCATATCTACTGAGTCAGAACCTCAAGGTGATTCTTAAGATAAGATCCTGCAAGTGTAGGGAACACTGGTTTAATCCAACATTTTATTTAATCAACATTTCAAAGATGAGGCCCAGAGAGGTGAGGCACTTCCCACGAGTTCACAGAAAGTAGGATGAGACCCCAGCGGCCTACACTCCCAGCCCAGCCCACCTTCTGATACTGCGTCCCAGGAGAGGATAGGGCTGTAGGTGAGCAAACCAATGTTTACCAATGGGACAAGAGTTTTGGTGTTGATTTTTCTGTGCATACTTCAGAGAACGGTTGACATATATAGGTGTATGTATATGTATACATATATACACATATATGTATATACACGGGGCCTAGAACTATCAGGTAATGAGAAAATATCCGGTGAACGAGTGAGTGGTGTTATCCCAGGAAGTGGCCAGGCGGCTTGTGTTCTCATCAAGGAAGTTATCACCATAGAGATTTTCTGCCCGGAAGCAAGACCTTCCCTCTGCAGAGCCTGTCGGCAACGGTAAGAGTGCCGATTTGCTGCGCTTTCCAAACCTGCCATGTTGAGGGAAGGATCTCTTTTGTATAAACCTGTGAATGGTTCTTTTACCGGCATTTCCCGGGAGTGAGGAAGTGTGAGGAGAGATCCGCAGAGTTAATTAACTACCCCACCTCCCTCCCTCCTGTTTGCCCAGCTCATTCAAACACATAAATGCCACTACAAACAACCACTAAATCTACAGAGGCTTGTTCTGGCTGTCAAACACAGCCGTAAAAATAATATGCCCTCCAGCAGGAGAGGGGAAAGCTAGGATGGCAAAGCACTCACTAATTTTCAACAATCCCTCCTTAGAGACATAATCTTCAAATAAATATTTAACTTGCTCTGTCTTTGGTCTTAGATTATTTACAAATCAGGCTTAAAAGGCGATTTAAAATGATCCTTCCCTGAGCTATTTGCACACCTAGGAGTTGCCCCCGGGGTAGGAACAAGCCTTCCCGGAGGCCGGAGGCTGGCCTGTGTGGCCATACAAGGCCTGCCAGCTGGTGGAGCAGGTGGGCTGGCGCGCGGTGGGCAGCCTGCGCTCCCTCTGTCAGGTCTCGGTGCCCTCCTGCCCTTGTGAGGCAAGGGCACGGGCAGGCCTGCCCTTAGAGAAAAGTGGGACAGAATTTCCATCCCACGGTCACTCAGAACACCAGGATTATGAGGAAAATGAAGCAAACCCTGACTCCTGGGCCTAAGGATTTGGAAAAGAAACTCTGTGAAAGAAGCTGGGATGCTAGCTCCTGAGCACCCAGAAATGGATCTGAGTTTGGCCCTGGAGGTAGAGATGAAGGGTGTATGGAGGCCTTCCGACCCTTGGATGACATTTTCCAAGAATACTTAAAACTCTCAAGAGGTTAATAGGTGGCCCAAAGAAAACAGGGATTTGTGGTCACGTAAGTGTGAACCCATGTGTTCTCTTGTTGGAGACACACGAGCAGGGGTTGGCGCATTTTCATCTCTAAGTGGCCAATAGTAAATATTTTCTGCTTTGTGGGCCTTCTGGCCTTCGTCTTAGCTACCCTTCTATGCCGTTTCAGGGTAAAGCAGCCATGGAGAATATGTGAATGAATGGGCGTGGCCCCGTTCCAATAAAACTTTATTTACAAAAGCAGGTGGCAGGTCAGATTTGTCCTATGGGCTGACGTTTGCTGACCCCTCTACCAGAAGGTTAAAAGCTCCGCCGGGCCCTGAATTAAAGAAATACTGATTTTCATCTAATCCGATCTTTTCCCCAAGCATCTTTGACCACAAAACCCTTTTTTATTCCCACGTATCTATTGACATTTTGTGCAAAGCTAGCAACCCATGGAACAGTTTGGGAAGTAATATCCTGGGGAATGTGCTGGGAAGGAAAAACCTCTCTGTAAAAAGTTATAACACCCCGGCAATCTAAATATCTAATGCTTGAGCAAAAGCTCTGGTCACCTGAGGAAAAAATCATTCTCCACTTCTAGCTGGGAAGAAAGTAAGCAGAAGCAGAAACCAAACAGTAATCAGAGACCAAGGGAAGCTTCAGCGACAGAACCAGAAATCGGCCCTAAGGAGGCCCATGGCACGAGCTGGGACACCAAGGAAAGAAGGGCTCAAAGGGGCAAGTCCAAAATCACAGGCTCACCAGCATGACTCTGATTGTCCAAAATCACAGGCTCAACGGACATGACTCTGATTATCGCTCAAGCTCCTGAAGGTTCCCAAGCCTGCTCAGAGAACAGTGGGAAGTATAATAACCTGATAGGCTAACTGCTTCAATAAATAATGCCAAACACAACAGAAGCTTATTTCTCATTCGTATAAAGTCTCAGCAGGTGTTCCTGGTCAGTGCGCAGCTCTCCTCGACACAGTAAGTCAAGGACCCATGCCCTTCCTTTTCTGTGGCTCTGCCATTCCCGAGGGCCTCAGAGTCCTCTGCTGGATCCTCTGCATCTGACCAGCAGTCAGGGAAGAGAGAGGGTGTGGAGCAGGGAGCAGAGGCCTCTGGGGACCAAGCAGCCCTGTGAACACCTTGGGCCCTGCATAGTACAATATAGCAGGAAGTCCAGGGTTAGGCGCTTGGTGCCTCCCTAGAGAACCAAAGACAATTCCAAGCCAAATGTACCGACTCTGTAAGTCTGCACATTGAATCTTTTTTTTTAATGTAAATAGTCATCTTTATTATAATTCATGAATACATTAGAAACTGACATAGATCTCTCTAATAAGACACCCAGGTTCTCATGGGCATCTGCTTTCCACTCATTGTTAGAAAAATCCACGGCTGGCTTGAAGAATGTTTAAAAAAAAAAATGGCCAAGCAATATCTTAGTGTCATTATGAGAAGTTTTCACCTCGTGGGAAACCTGAAAGGCTCTCTGTGCCTCCCAAGTGAAGAGCCTAAACTATCTTAACAGACCTGCCCACATTCAAGTGTCTTCTGGAATTCCTTATAAATTTCAGTGGGCACCCAGCCAATAGAACATTTTATCACTCTGCTGGTTTTTAAGGTACAGTTCCAGGATTAAACACTGTGCCCAAACTGTCCAGGCTTATCTTCAAAAAAGAGTGTATTACACACTTTACCGCCTCTCCCTGCCAACTAAAGGACCCCAAAGCATTAAGTGTTAACTGCAAAGAAGTTAGGTGAGGTCCTCTTCTCTCCCCAGATCAAGCTGCCTGGAATCCCGGGCGAATGCGAGCATCACAAACACAGGGCAATAGTGTTTCCCAAAAAGTGCACGTTGAGTCTTAACTGGATCTTCATTCTCCTCCCCATTCACTACCAGTTCTCTTCCCATTTATTCACTTTATTCTCTTTTAATGTCTCAGTCAGCTACCACAGTTCTTCTTTAGGCATAGGAGGAAATTATTAAATCAGACATAATAGTAAGCCATATTCAAGTAGGGAAAAGCAAAGAAAGAGATGCCCATCGAGGTGGATATTATTAAAAACAAACAAAACAACAGCCACAAAGCAAAGTAGAGCTTACAGAAACTCCTGTGAGCTTTTTCTTTTTTAGAGACACCCGTCCAGCTTGGATGGCTCTCTCCAGGTTGGGCTGCCCAGTGACCCTCCATCACCAGGAAGTCCACATCAACTCTGCATCCTTTCTAGAAGTCTCACTGCAGGCACTGACCTCATTCACAAACAGCCGTGTCCTCCTTCCGTTGAGTCTGGGTGGATTCTGAAGCACAGTCAAGGCTGGACAGAGACCATGTTAAGGTGAGTCCGACCAGCCGCCCACCCCCCCAGCATGGGCGCCACCTGGTGGTTCCTGACCCCCAGCTGCTCACAGGCCACCCAAGCCCCACAGACAAGCACAGCCTGCACGACCCAGCCAGCCAAAGTTAAATTCTAAAATCCAAAAAGTAAATTAAATTCTAAAATTTAAATTCTAAAAGGTGGGGATGGAGAGGAGAAATAAACTTAATTTAGAAAAAATAAGTACTTCTCCAGATAGTTCTGGAATACTCGCTGCTGTCTTTCTAAGGGGTGAGAAGCAGAGGAGGATGACAGGCCTCTGGAAGCACACCAGAGGCACACACTTAAGTGCATATTTTGATATTTCTAACCAACTGTTAACCATAGTTCTTTCATCAGGGAAACATGTCATCTTTTAAATACTAGATGTCAATGAATGTGATTTTTGGAAAAACACTAGCGACAATTCACAGGCCACACATTTTCCACCCTCTGAGTCCTCACGTCATACATTTACTGCTCCCTCCTCCTCCCCCTGACGTTGGATCTTTCTGGAATTTAAATCATAAACTCAAACTTTTCTCCCCTATCTTAGTCTTTCATTAATGTAAGAATAACTCATACATACCCATTATATTCATACATTAATTATTTGTGCATGTAAGCATCCATACATATATACATATGCACATACACAAATATATTACACAGTTCCCGAATTACAAACACATTTAGTCTTCACCACAACACTGTGAGACAGGCATGGCAGAGATATCTCTCATTTCACAAATGAGGAAAGTGAAATCAGCTGGGTGAATGAGGTCCTGGAGAGCCAGTGAGCTACAAAGCAGGACCATGACACAGAGCAGCAGAATCGAGTCCCCTCCCCAGAGGCTCTGAAACAAGAGTGGAGGGTGAGGCCCTGAAGGTGCCTCCTCTGTCCCCCTCGTGCCTTGTATCTATCCACACACATCCACATCCACACTGCAAGTGGAAGCTATTCTTATGTCCTCATAGTCACTGCCTTAGGAGAGGAGGGAGAAAGAGGCCAGAACCCAGAGGTGGTGAGCCACAGGTTGGCAGGGATGTCAGGCCATAAGCTAAAAGTGCAGGAGCCCCACCAGAGCAGAGCGTGGCCATCTGCTGCCCTCTGTGTGTCTCTAGCTGTATCTCCTAACATCAGATCTAACCACCCACAACTGTGAAGTCGAAGAGCTGAGGCTGTATCTTGAAATAAAAATCAAACACGTATACACAAATACACAGATGTGTTTTGAAAACTAAGAGAGGCAATGATTTCCTTACTCTGACCAAACACTGTTGGCCTCGAGAGGATCTGGATAGCCTCAGAGGATACAGCGTCTTACCCTGAACCCATTAAGACCGGCAGCCACTCCTTTTGGCAGGAAAGTGTCTGGCGGCTGGATGCAGAGGGCCTTGGGTGTCCGAAGCATGGTGCTGGTCAACCCTGCCACTTCAGTGGCCTGGAGACTGAGGTTTGTATTCATTTATGACAAAGCAGCCTGATCCCCATGCTTCTGTCACTGTCAGTGTCAGAGCTAGTTCACCCTGGTAAAAAACTGCACCCTAAGACTCTCAGAGTGAAAAGATTAGTGTTCCTGCTAGAAATCCAGAGGCAACTGTACTATCAGAGGCATCTAATCCGTCCGGGTGCTATTGTTTTCTCTAAAAGTATTGCTGCTTCTCCTTTTCTTCTACAAACATTTGTCTTCTTTGAAGAAAACTTATTTCACTCTCTGTACCTTGAGCACAGATGTCCAGTCATGGCCGAGATGTGAATGCTAAGATTCCACTCCAGCTATAATCCTAAATTGCCCTTGTGGACAGAACTTCACTGGCCTCTGTAACTACTGTTTTTCTTGGAGGTGTATGAATTGTACAGTAAATACAGAGGGAAATGATAGTGCTCATGATGACAAGGAAAGAACGTTATAAAGAAATGTTACATGACTCAAAGCAAATTTATATGAAGTGAATTCCTGAGGGAAAGAAAAAAGTATGTACAAAATACAGAGAAATTAGGATTGGAAATTAGGATTTCTCTCTGGGGCATCCCAGCAAGTTTTAAAGACCACCACATCTTATAGAGTCTCATGCTAGATCTCCACCATATATTTCTGCCATCAGTAGCTAACACTGAGAGCCAATATCATCCCCCTTGTGGAATTTGGGTAGCCTCGAATGGTCTATGACTGCGAAACAACTTCATCTCCAGGGCAAAAGAATGACAATGAAATAAGGCTGGAGATACAGAGTGACTGCTTATACGTTGAGTCAGTGACTGCAAGGAAGCAACGGAAGGACAGGCCGGGATCTCCTTCTCATGGTCTTGATGGCCCTTGTCACATTCTGTTATGTGCTGAACTGTGTCCCCCCAGAATCCATATGTTGAAGCCCTAACCTCCAATACCTCACAATGTGACTGTCTTTGGAGACAGGACCTTTAAAGAGGTGATTAAGCGAAAATGGGGCCGTAAGGGTGAACCCTAATCCATTCTGACTGCTGTGCTTACATGAAAAGGAAATTGCACACACTGAAACTATGGATGTGCACACACAGAGGAAAGACCATGAGAGGACACAGCAGGAAGGTGCCCATCAGCAAGCCAAGGAGAGAGGCCTCAGGAGAAACCAACCCTGCCGACACCTGGACCTTGGACTCCCAGCCTCCAGAACTGTGAGAAATAAAATGTCTTGTTAAAGACACCCTTCCTGTAGTATTTTGTTTTGGCAGCCCAAGCAGACTCATATACACCCCAGGAGGCTTAGACAGGACCAGGGAAAGCGTGGCCTTGGAATGAGGAGGCTTGAGGTTCATGTTGGGCTTTGCCGTTAGGCTTTGTCACTGTGAGTTCCATTCTCAAAAAAGGTCAGAGTTTCTGAGCATCACTTTCTTCCCATGCAAAATGTGAGGGTTGATTGGCATGGACTCTGAGGTCCCTTCTACACCACACATTATGGCTGTACCACCTTCCGTTACAAGGATGCCTCACCCAGATCTCAACTGTACCACCTCCCACAGCAGTGGCCCCAGAAGCTACAAGCACACTGTTGCCTGGGACCTAAGATACAGAAAACAAACTCTGCATTCTCCAGTGGCAGGAATTGATGAGTTGGGAAGCAGTGATGCGGATTTTGTCATTCTCTCTAATTGGTTCTTGTTGAAAGCAGAGGTGCCTTTGCCTGCAGACCTTTGCAATCCAGACTGCTCAGGGATTCAGCCTGCCCCCTCACACCTTCTTCTCACACACACCTCTCCCACAGGGTTCTTTCTGGCTTGGATTGCCTGCCAAACTCCCAATTAAATATACTATGCAAGGTCTGTGCCTGAAGGAGGAAGCCCTCATTTGCTAAGGGGTTTAAATCACTTGACATGTGTGTGCCAATTTTCCCCTCCATATCATTTTTACTGATCAGCCCTTTCTTTTTCCTTTTTTAAGAACATGACTGTAACTTATTATTTTTAAAGAAGTCTTGATGGGATTTGGCTCAGGTACAAAACAATATTTCAACCAACAGCAAAGAACACAGATGAGTCCAAAGAATAAAAGGCGAAGGCACCTAAGACCACCTAAGTAAAGGTTAACTGATAATGTTCAGGGTGTCCGATCTGACACCACCACGTGTGTCCTAGCTCATCTCCAGCAATCTTAGCAAGTGGGGCACATGAATCCAAACTACCATGATTGTCAGAGGAGCTGCTGCCTTCCTCTTTCCTTTTCATTTCTTTTCTTGTTTGCTAATTAACCTCAGCAACCTAAGTGAGTCCTGTATGTAGAGAGAGAAAAAATCAAGAGTGACATGCAAAGTGGATATGTTGTACCATCACATCACTTTAAACTTCATTTTTTCAACCAAAATGCCCTCGAATTATAGGAGAGTTAATTATAAAAAATGACCTGAGGAAAAAAAAAGAGTTTTTGAATAATGAGAAAATTTCTAAGAGTATTTAGTTTATATTATTCCTGTTTCAACCTGACACTAGGTAATTGAGTTTCATCCTCTCCCAGGACTTTTTTAAGGTCATATCTAAGCAGAAAACATTCTCACTTGGAGGAGTGGCTCAGAAATGAATAAACAGAATTGCATAAATTTATACAATAACAAATAAGAAGAGAAATAGCTAGACTAGATGTTAGTTACATAATAGTGGGTCCTAAAAGCAGAAAATCTCTGTGTTTTGAAACACTAAACTTTGTGCGATTTGAGACAGAGACTGATAACTCCAATATTATTGAGAGCTCTGATGTCAGTTGTATATGGCTCAAATGGTGAGGTCCAGGAAATGCATGGCAGAATCAGAACACAGATGACAGGATTATGACCAGACTCAAGACAGGCATGATGTTGGCCACTCCTGGAGGAGATGTCACTGTCCTGGAGTGAACACCAGCCAGGAGTCACACACGTATATGACGAGCAATTCCTCCCTAGTTTTGAGCTTTAGTCCACTTCAGTGGGTCATGCTGGAGCTTCCTGGGCATCTCTGATGTGATCCACACTAGCTGAGAGTAATGTGTAAAAGTGGCAAGCAGACTTCATCCTAGTGCTTCATAAACATGTTAATAAAGGCAAGACTTAAGATTATTCTATTTTATTATTGTTGATATTATTGTTAATGAGATTGTTTTATTAATTTCCTTTTCAGATAGTTTTCTGTTAGTGCACAGAAACACAACTGATTTTTGTATGTTGATTTTGTATCCTGTAACTTTGTTGAATTCTTTTATTAGCTCTAAGAGGTTTTTGGTGGAGTTTTTAAGGTTTTCTAAATATAAGATCATGTCATCAAAAAACAGAAACAATTTTACTTCTTTCTTTATGATTTGAATGCCTTTTATTTCTTTTTCTTGTCTAACTGCTGTAGCTAGGACTTCCAGTACTACGTTGAATAGGAGTGGTGAGAGTGGGCACCCTTGTCTTGTACTTGATCTTCGAAGAAAAGCTTTTAGTTTTTCATTGCCAAGCATGGCAATAGCTGTGGGTTTCTCATATACAGTGTTTATTGTGTTAAGTTACATTCCTTCTAATATTCTGCATTCAGTTACAATGTGTGGGGCTTTCCCCCACACCAACAAGCAGTTATCAGATGCCAGCTGGGTTTCCTACGATTTAACTCAATTCTGACACTATCTACCTGGAGATAGCATCAGATCCCAAAGGCCATCTACTGGAGTTTTTATGGAGGCTTCATTACATAGGCATAATTGATTAAATCATTGGTCTTTGTTGATTGGATTCAATCTCCAGCCCCTCTCTTCTCCCTGGAGGTGGAGGTAGTTGGGGTTGGGGGGTAGTTTGAAAGTTCAGACCTTCTTACTGCATGGTTGGCTCCACTGACAACCAGTTCTCATCCTTTGGTGCCTTCCAAAAGCCACCTGATTAACATAACAAAACTTACCTTATTGTTCTCATCACAGGAAATTCCAAGTGTTTTAGGGGTTCTATGCCAGAAACAGGGACAAAGACCAAATATGTATTTCTTTTTTTTTCTTCCTTAAAATGGAGAAACAACAGAACCATATTTTAAAATGTTACTGATCTGCATTTTGTAAGAATCCATTCAAAAAATATTTTGACATAGAACACTATATTAGTTTCACGTGTACAACATAATGATTTGATCTATGTATATATTGTGAAGTGATCACCACAAGAAGTCTAGTTAACATCTATCACCACATATAATTACAAAAATTTTTTGTGTGATGGAAACTTTTAAGATCTACTCTCTGAGCAACTTTCAAACATATAATACAGTATTACTAACTATAGTCACCATGCTGTACATATTTTTATTATAAATCACCATATCACACCTTCTATACCTAATTTGTTGACCATTTTATTATAAAAGGGTGTTGAATTTTGTGAAATGCATTTTCTTCATCTACTGAGATGATTATATAATTTTTATCCTTTATTTGTTGATGTGGCCTACCACATTTATTGATTTGTGTATGTTGAACCATCCTTGCATCCCAGGGATAAAATGCATTTGATCATGGTGTATGATCTTCTTAATATGCTGTTAGTATGCTGTTGAACTTGGTTTGCTAGAATTTTGTTGAGGATTTTTCCGTCAATGTTCATCAGGGATATTGGCCTATATATATATATATAGTACTGCCTTTGTCTGGTTTTGGAATCAGGGTAATGTTGGTCTTGTAGAATGAATTTGAAAGTTTTCCTTCCTCTTCAACTTCTTGGGAGATTTTGAGAAGGATTGCCATTAATTCTTCTATAAATGTTTAGTAGAATTTACCAGTGAAGACTGGTCCTGAGCTTTTCTTTTTGGAAGTTTTGTTTTGTTTTGTTTTTTCTATTACTATTGCAATCTCTGGTCTGTTCACATTTTCTATTTCTTCATGACTCAGTCTTGGTAAGTTGTATATTTCTAGGAATTTATCCATTTCTTTTAGGTTATCCAATTTGTTAGCATATAAATGTTCATAACTTTATGTTATGATCCTTTGTATTTCTGTGGCATCAGTTGTAATGTCTCCTCTTTTATTCCCAGTATTTGAGACTTCTCTCTTTTTTTCTATTTAAAAATAAACTTAACCCAGGACGTGAAAGTTTTGTACACTGAAAACTATAAAACACTGATAAAAGAAATTAAAGCAGACACATATAAATGGAACGACATCCTATCTTAGTACTTTCAGGCCACTATAACAAAATACCACAAACTGGATAGCATATAAACAACATAAATTTATTTCTCACAGTTCTGGAAGCTAGAAGTCCTAGATCAGGGTGCCAGCATGGTTAGGTTTTGGCAAAGGCCCTCTTATGGGCTGCAGAATGTCAACTTCTCACTGTGTCTTCACAAGGTAGAAGGAGAAAGCTAGCTCTCCAGGGCCTCTTTTATAAGGACACTTGGGAATTCCCTGGTGGTCCAGTGGTTAGGACTCTGTGCTCTCACTGCCGAGGGCCCAGGTTCAATCCCTGGTGAGGGAACTAATTTACCACAAGCTTCACGGAGTGGCCAAAAAATAATAATAATAATAAATATAAGGGCACCAATCCCATTCATGAGAGTTCCACTCTCATGACCTTATCACCTCCCAAGGACCTTCCCTCTTAATACCATGAACTTGGGGTTAGGATTTCAATATATGAATTGAGCGGGAAGGAAGGAAGAGAGACACATTCAGATCATAGCACATTCCATGTTCATGAATTGGAAGAATTATTATTGTTAAAATCTCCATACTACCTAAAGCAAACTAGAGAATCAGTGCAATCCCTCTCAAAATTCCAATGGTGGGCTTCCCTGATGGCACAGTGGTTGAGAGTCCACCTGCCGATGCAGGGGACAGGGGTTCGTGCCCCAGTCCGGGAAGATCCCACATGCCATGGAGCAGCTAGGCCCGTGAGCCATGGTGGCTGAGCCTGCACGTCCGGAGCCTGTGCTCTGCAACAGGAGAGGCCCACATACCCCAAAAAAAAAAAAAAAAAAAAAAAAAAAAAATTATATATATATTCAAATGGCATTTTTTACAGAAATAGAAAAAAAATCATAGGGAATCACAAAAGGCCCTGAATAGCCAAAGTGATCTTGAGAAAGAACAGAGATGGTGACATCACACTTCCCAACTTCAAAATATATTACAAGGCTACATTAAATAAAACAGTATGGTACTGCCATAAATACAGACACATAGACAAATACAATAGAATTGAGATCCCAAAAATAGACCCATGCATATACGGTCAACTGATCTTCAACAAGTGTGTCAAGAGTACACAATACAGAAGGGATAGGCTCTTCAACAAATGATGCTGGGAAAACAATATCCACATGCAAAAGAATGAAATTAGACCCATATCTTACTCCATACACAAAAATCAACTCAAAATGGATTAAAGACTCAAATGTAAGACATGGAATGGTAAGACTTCTCAAAGAAAGTATAGGGGGATAGCTTCTTGACATTGGTCTTCTTGACATTGGTCAACAACAAAAAAAATTGTAATTTCAATGAGGCAACACTAAAGCATCTGACAGAGACCAACAAAAATATTACCTAGACTCAAACCACTTTGAGAAATGAGGGTTCCATTAAACAAAGAACATAGCCCCTGTCAATAATATTCTTTCTTTATTGTTTTTAGATAACATTGAGTTACCAAGGGAAGGCATGAGTGCCCTCCCTGGAAGTTTTGGAAAGAATTCCATTTACCTGTGCATTTACTTGTGTATGCTAGAGTCCATGCATGCCAACTAGAGGTGAGGACAGAATAAGTGTCTTCTGTTGATCTTTCCTATCTTTGCCTCTAGGTTTCTTGGATACTTTTCTGAGTTCACCTCTATTTTCCTTCACTCCTTTTCCCATATATTTTATCTCTCTGATGTTTATCATCACTGTCCTATAAATAAGGAACATCTCAGTAGCAGTTCATTTGCCTACCCAATCCTTTCTTTCAGACGTCTTGATATTTAAGTTGGCAAAGAATAAAAATATAAAGTTCTCAGGCCACTAAGGAATTTTAAGTCTAGAATTCATTGAAGATATGGAAGCACAATAGCTTCCCACTTGGTACAGTGACTTTCATTTCCATGTACAACCCTGAAATAGAGAAATGAAGCAACAGATCTGTGGTGGCACAAGAAAGATGGTGGTTAAAGAATTGTTGCATTTTCTACATGTATAGGCAGCTCATGGGGTGGGGAAAGGGGCAGCTATTCTGCTAATCATATTCTGTGGCTATTTGTCTTTCCTGGAAATATATGGAACTCTTAGATACTGCTCTAGAAATGAGTCAGCATTTTGATGTTATCATATTATGAATGAATGTTATTCTACCAGCTCGGATAAACCATCACATGCTAATTTCTTTTAAATCGATTAAATTAGCTTAAAGGGGGATTCAATCTCAGTCTTTATTAGGGTGCCCTTCACCTCCTCCGGGGCACAATGGTCCAAAGGGTTCATGTAATACCTGCTAAAAAGGGAGGGGAATTTTTCTAGCCATCTATTGCTACATAACAAACTATCCTAAAACATAACGATGTAAGACTCATATGATTTCATTTATATGAAATTTCTAGAAAAGGAGGAGCTTCAGAATCAGAAAACAGATCTGAAGTTGCCTGGGGTTGGAATTAGGAGTGAAAATTGACTTCAAAAAGCACAATGGGACTTTCTGGGTGATGGACTTGTCCTAAAATTGACTTTGGTGACAACTTTTTATATTTACTAAAACCCATTGAATTGTTTTCTTTTAATGGGTGATTTTATGGTATATAAATTATACCTCAATAAAGATATTTTTTAAATGGTGACATAAAATAACACTTAGTGACATAAAAAAAACAACCACTTTGTTATGCTTATGAATTCTGTTGATGGGAAGTCAATCAGGGCCAAGAGAGCGTGGCATGTCTCTGCCCCACAATGATCGTGGATTCTGATGGGAAGACTTGTATGGCTGAGGGCTGGAATCCTCTGGAGGCTTCTTCACCTGCAAGTCTGGCACCTGGGCTAGATTCTGAGACAGAGCTTCCCTGTAAGGAGTGTCTAGAGAACCAGCTTTGCAAAAGACCAGAACAGAAGATGCAAGATTTCTTCAGGTTACATGCAAATCTCTAGGCCAAGTTAGATTCAAGAAGAGAGAAATAAGACCCCTCCCTTTAATGGGGGTGACAGGGCCACATTGGAGAAGAGGAGGTGGAATGGGAGATATTGTCCAGATCATCTTCAGAAAATAGAATCTGTTGCATGACACTGGTTTTCAAAATGTCTTGGCCCCTTGGTCCTTGCCAGTCTTCTCACTGTTCTGATCCCTGAGGCCTCCCTATGGGTGGGTAGACTTTACTTTTCCAAGGGGTAACAGAGATCATTTACAAAGAGAGGTTCTGCAGCTAGGGTTCTTGCCCTCCCCAATGGTGTCTCAAAGGCTTTTGCCATCTGAGGTCTTGCTGGGACATTTCACCGTGTAGGCCCGGGTACCATCACTTAAGAAAGCCGCTGGCCTCTGACCATGTTTCTGATTTAGAAACTGTCCCTCGTTGTTGCTCCTGCTGTTCTGCTTCCAAGGCACTTGCTGTCCTGCCTCTCTCTCTGAGACAACTTCAGAAAGCATCTTCAATGAGCCTTACTTCTCATAAAACACAAAAAGAGATTGCTCACAAGCAGTAGCATTTATTTAGGGTTCTGTAAAATCTCTAAAACTGAGGAGAGAAAGAGAGAGAGAGAGAGAGGGAGAAAGCCCACCGTTTTCTTTAAATTGGGGAAGGCAAAACACAGAACAAGGCACATCAATTTTTCAGTAAGTCATCCTGCCACGATTGCCAAATGTACACCTGCACACAAGAGTGTGTACACACGCATGAGAGATGGGGTTGGGGAGGAAGGTGTGGGAAGAGAGAGAGATCTGTCAAAGCCTCTGCAGTAACTTGCATACATTTCTCAAATAACAGAAACAGAGTCCTGCTTAAAAGCAGAGGGTAATAAATAAAGAAAAGAGGAGCAGCTGACTTCATGTAAAGAAGAAAATTTTAATGTTTTTGTCTTTTTTGTGGAGACACTTAACGCCAGCTATATCTCATATTTGTGGGAGATAAAACCCTAATTTTTAAAATTCACAAGCTCTTTTAACATAACCCATCAGTGACAGGCTACAGATCACTTTTTAAACAAATTCACTGGCTTATTTCTTTATCTATCAAAGAGTTCTTTAAATGACCAGAAGAAAATTTACTCTAGGTGAAGTTCAGGGGAAGATAGAGAAATAAAATTTTATTGCTGATAAATTAAGTTTTACCTGTTGTACAGCAGGTACTGTGCAAGGAGCTTTCCATTTGTTATATAGTTGAATTGTCCCAAATATGTGAGGGAGCTATTCATATCTAATCCTATTTTACAGATTAGGAAACAGGGACTATAGGAGGTAAATAACAAGCAAGTCTGTAACTGGGGAGGCTCTAGTCAATACAGAGCTGCGTGTGGCTTCACCTGGGGCTTCCTGAAACACCAGGAGTTGGATTCCAAGGCTCAGAAATGCCTTGGGGTCTCCTAAAGTGATAAATTGAGACCCATCTGATGCAGTCACTCTAATAGGCCATCAACATCTTTCCCTCTAGCTCCAGTTCACTCCTCTGGGCCCCACTGAAAATATAGCTCATTTAGGAATTCTTCTCCATTAACTCCATCCCTGCCACCCCAGAGAGGGCTTTGCTAAATGCCCTGCTAAGTCTTCCCTCAGCAGCACTCAACACTTATTCTTAACGTAGCACTGAACCTTCTAGATTATAAATGGCTTTGAGTGTCCATGTTCCACAATAGACTGTAAGCTTTTTGAGGGGAGGGACTGTATCCTACTCAGCATTCATCACGGTGCTTGGCATGTCATAGATTATCAGATGCTTGACTACATGGATTAGTTATTAAAGATCCCCCAGCCACGACCAGTGCCAGAGCCCCTTCCATGGATTTCATGAAACATGATATTAAACTTCCAAATCATAAAGAGTTTTTTAATGAAAAAAGATGGACAGGAATGACTACATAAAAATTTTAAACTTCTCTATGGCGTGAGACATACATATAAACAAAATTTTAAAGGGAAGTGACCAGCTAGAAGAAAATATTTGCAAACTAAAAAAAAAGAAAAAAGATTTTATATATAAAAAAAATTTAAGATATAAAGAATCCCTACAAATCAATATTAAAAGATACATAGCATAATAGGGGAGAGAAGATTATAAATAGGTAATTCAGAGAAGAACAAATGCAAATGGCTAAAATACAAAAAGATGTTTAATAATTAAAGAAATGCAAACTACAATGTCTATCAATGTAGCAAAAATTTTAAAGGTGGAGTTTACTCAATGGTAGTGCTGGTGTAAAGAAGTGGGCACCCTCATACAGTATTGGTATGACCTTTCTGAAGGGTAATTTGTCAATATTCATCAAAATCTTAAGTGTTCACTCCCTTAAATTCCATGATTCCACTTTTAGGAATATATACTACAGAAATATCTCTATCATGTACACATAAAGATGTATGTACAAATATATTCTCTGCCAACACTATAACAAAACCATAGCAAATTACAGCAAAGAACTAAATATTATAATTAAAAAATTGTATTTGCTAATAAACTTATAGCAAATGACTAAATATTGATCAATAGCAGAATGGTAAAATAAATTTTCTAACATTTCAGACCAAGGATCTATTAAATTTAATGAGGTTATTCTAGATGTGTTAATATATCTATGTCAAAAAGCTGAAAAAAGTAGATTGCTGTGAAACTAACACACCATTGTAAAGCAATTATACCCCAATAAAGATGTTAAAAAAAAAAAAGTAGATTGCTGAACAATATAATAGTTAATTAAATTTTTTGAAAAAAATATGCAATTTGTTTGTGGATATTTGCATAAGCACTCCAAAAAGTTCTAGAATGATACACCCAATGCTGTTAAAAAATATTTATTGCTGGGACTGGAAATGGAGTGAGCAAGAAAAACCATTTATTTTTTTTGTAGTATTTAAATTTGTAACAATTAGTTTACATCTCTTTTGTAATATGAAAAGAAGCAAGAAAGTTTTTTTTTAAAATTCTGTCGTCTCTTTTATTAGCTATATTGCTATTCTTTGTAAAGATAGGTACAATGTGAAAAAAGAGAGAGACTGAAGCTAGGCAGAGGGAACTCTTGTTTGAGAATGATGCAGTCCCCAAAACTCCATCATCAACACCATCTTCTCCTTACTATGCCTAACTCAGGGAAAAGGTTCTTTGATAATTGCTTGACTAACTATTTTATTGAAAGTGTCAGTGTTTGGCTTACAAAATTCAATGGCATGGTCGCTTCCTTGAGGAGCTTATGAAGTCTGGTGAGGAGACCAACAATTAAAATATAAAATTATATATCCAGTAAGGAGGGACTATATGTATAATGGAGGCCAAGAAAGCCAAGCTAATGAATCAGCCAGGAAAAGTCAGGGAAGGCTTCACCAAGGAGGATGTTCATAAATTAAGACCTAGACATTAAGCAGATTTTTTTCATAATTAAAAATGTAATTTTAAATAAATTTTTGTGTGATTAAAAATACACAAAGTTGGGTTTTGCATAAAACCGTAAAAGAGTTTGAGACAAAAGTAAATAAAGAAATTAAATACCAAGTGAGAGAGTGGTAAGTGATTTCTAAGCTCATGTCAGCTTTAAAAGCATCCATTTTGATCACTCAAAATATTCATTGAGCACTTGTACTATGTTCAGCTCTAAATTGGGTGTGTGGGGAGAGGAGATGATAAAATGATGTGGCCAAGGTCTCAGTCCTTAAGAAGTTGATCATCTTGATAAGGAAATCAAACTAATGCATGAAAAATATGTACCTAGCCATGCCCGGCCCATTAGGCCCTTCAAAATATTAACTTATTGGGGCTTCCCTGGTGGCGCAGTGGTTGAGAGTCCGCTTGCCGATGCAGGGGATATGGGTTCGTGCCCCAGTCTGGGAAGATCCCACATGCCGCGGAGCGGCTGGGCCCATGAGCCATGGCCGCCGAGCCTGCGCGTCCGGAGCCTGTGCTCCGCAACGGGAGAGGCCACGACAGTGAGAGGCCCGCATACCGCAAAAAAAAAAAAAATTAACTTATTGACATTACATAGCTAGGCACTAAATTGTATGGTGTAGATTCCAAAGATAATGGCCGCGAAAGACACAAATCAGATTTGTAAAATGAGGTACAGAATGTAAATATTGCCCTATATTAACACTTTCGATGAATCTAGTTTTTTAAATAAAGTTTTATGAAATCCAAATTCTAACCAAAATATACACTAAAAAATATGTGAGTATGTAATTACTACAGACACTACAAATGTTGGTCATAACATAAAACTCTCAGTGTCAACTAAAGAAATCAGGAAAAGCATGACACAGTAGGGCTTGAGTTAGGCCTAATAAGACACGAAAGATTTGGATATAATGGAGATTAGGAAGAACATTCAAGGTGGGAAGAATGCCAAGCAGTTCCAGGATTCTCCATTCTGGACAACTTAATGATCCTACACTGTTCTTATTACCGTTGCTATCTATCCGTAAAATGCCCAGGGATGAATGCAGTTTGCTTTTGAAAATCATCACCGACGCTAGAGAAGGAAGCTGGCGTTCGATGGCTTACAAAGGCAGAAGTATCAGGGAAGCTCCTCAGGAGTACCAAGGACATCCACAAACTGTATATTTGAAGGTTCAAGACTTTTGTTTTCTTGCCTCTAATTAGTCTGAGTTGTACGCTATTTGTTTCCAAGAAAAATGTGTTAGGAGAAAATAGCATTCCTAAAAGTCTTAGACACTATTGAGGTGATTTTACAAAAGCAGATGGAAGTGTCATACGAGAAACTAGAACTCTGGAACAGGCGGGGGAGAAATAAGCTGGGGGAGCTTGAGGGAAGGGAGGAAAACCAGCTCTTGTTAAGTTTATGGCCAATTAACATTTGCCATACTTCAGACTCCAGTATTTAGCAAGGGCTTCTCAATATTAAAGGCAGCTCTGTGAACAATGGGGTCCTTTTTTTTATGCAGTTCACAGCTGTCAGAGATCATTTAACTCCCTATATATTTCCAAAAAGCGATGCCTTTAATAGGCGGTATAAACACCAGGGTTAGAGCACACTGAAGCCTGCCATAGATGCAGAGTGTTAGGGCATCACTCGCATCTGTCAGGATCTGGAAGGGAGGCCTAAGTAAATAATGCCATAAACTGCCTTTAGAGAAAGAACGGAAGACGGGAAAGGTGGGGGGCAGGCAGAATGGGAGGAGGAAAAGATGAGGAAGACAGCTGGAGAGAAAGAGAAGGAAAGAAGAAAAATAATACAAGGATGAGTGAAGGAGATTAAACTTCTGCCACAGAAGCTGAAAATACACTAATTAAAACTTCAATTCCTTTCCAAAAATGATCCATTTCCATTCAAATGTAAAAGTAGTCATAAAGTAACATGTTAAATCTCACCTGTCTGGCCTGAACAAATTTCCTAGTTATTAGGAATTCAACCAGAGCTCTATTATCTCAACAGAGTTTATATTTAATTTCCAATTTGTTTCCTTTCTTTTACAAGAGATCCAGGTATCACATATAATGTGCACTGATTTTTCTGTTTCTCTGAGTACTTTCAATGGCCTTACTGTTCTCCAAGACTAATAAAACCAGTGGCGTGATGTTCCTCCATTTGGGCTGGGATTCTGTATTAGAAATATAAATCCAGTACAGTTATTAAAGAGAGACTATGAAACTTAAGGAAAAGGCTCACACTTCTAATTCGGCAAGTGTAACCTGCAAGATTAAATGTTTTTGTGAGCCCAGCAGTGTTTGTAAAAATGTAAGAATCTTAAAAATCTTCCCTTCAGATGAATAGTGGGAAGAAGTAAAATGATCTGCATTATGTGATGTTAAGTAATATCTAAAATGCACTCAAGAATTTTAAACATAATTTTAAAAATAGCCAATCGTTAAAAACTGAATTCATGTGCGTGTCATATACCTTTATCTTCTTAAGTAATACCTGCATTTGTAGTAAAAGCATAAAAAGCTTAGCAGTACAGAAAAGTTCCAAGAAGGAAACAACTTCTACCAACCAGAAATAAGCAATGTTAAGAGTCTATAAATATTATTATTATAGAATCTCTCTGAAAAATGTATTTTATCTGAAAGAATGAATGTTACGTCCATTATATCTCAGTAAGACTGGAAAAAATAAACTGAAAAATAAAAGTTTGATAGATAAACAGACATAGATACAGATAATGTGTGCCATTTAAAAATAGTTAATCTGACATTTTAACATTTAATAAAGGATAAAGAAACTGAAGTAGAGGAAATTGCAGAATTTTAGATAAATGTTTCTTTGCCATCAAAGATTAAGAAAAAAATTGTTAAGTCAGTAGCAGCCTAGAGTCACCATTGGCTGCTGGCAGTTTAAAATGCACATTTTATTTTTAAGCTGTTCGGATTGATTTTAAATAGTTTGGATTGAGGCCCTCTTTCTCTTCCTCCTGCCTCCCCTATCCCTCCTAATTTTTGTTGCTTTATACTATTTTTATATTGTCAAGATTTGAAACATTTACATAAACCATAATTTTACCATTAGTTTCTTAGTTCTATATTGGCATGAATTTCATGCTCACAACTAGTCTTCCTACCACTCCTTCTTTGTTCTTGAGTTCTTTATTTTGATTCATCCCTTGCCCCACATTATTCTTTTAATGCAAAAAGAAATTATTTTGTAAAATATATTCCAAGGTTTTTCAGCGTAATGCAAGTCGTGGAAATTGAGTAAATGTAATTGTGCATTTAGTGAGAGTTAGGGAACACATGATCTGCTTAGGTACCTCAAACTTGAAAACACAGCAGGTCACTGGAGATGCAATTTGTGGGCAGGCTAGATATGCCTCCGAAGAGAAACCATGCAGAAAACTCTAGGGGCTGACAGAAGAGGCCTAGGAAGACAGGATAAATGTTCCAAATCAGGGGGAGGGGAATGTCAGCTACATGCAACCTCTTTAGAAGTGCCCAATTAGGAATCAAACGCCTCTGGAAGTAAGTGGGATCTGAGAGTCTGCCTTGGTACGTTAATTATTTAGAGGCAAGGGGGACTACTTTTTAGGGGTGATTTGTTTCTTCTTCATGCCATCTCTGTTTAGACATTTAAAATTTACCTCAAACTCAGCCGATCAAAAACTGAACACACCACCTTCCCCTATACATCTGGACTTCACCATGGCTTCCCTAGTTAAGTGAGACGGCATCCCCATCTCCCACGCCCCACCCCCAGTTGCACAACTCAGAAACTTTCTCTCCCTTACTCCTGCATCCTATTTCCAATTCACTTCCGTTTTCCCCACTGTCAAAAATATTCAGAATTATTTCTTAGGATGATAAGTTATGGCTCTTTCTCATTCTATTCTCCAAAACATAGAAACATACCTATAAAACAGCACTTGTGTGATTAAATGGCCTAATGAATTTTTTAAGTTATTGTTTATATTTTACTCTGAAAACGCAAATTTCTCAGTTTTCCATAAAAGTGAAATCCTATTAGCAGGAAACAAGATTTATAGTCTAAACTAGAGGTCAGCAAAATTATTTGTAGAGAGATAGATAGTAATTATTTTTGGCTTTGCAGGTCATATAGCTCTGTTGCAATTATTCAACCCTGCCACTGATAGTCATAAAAAAGCAGCCATAGGTGATACGAAAACAAATGAATGCAGCTGTGTTCTAATAAAACTTTATTTATAAAAACAAGGGGTGGGCATTTAAAGAAGAATGAATACCAATTTTCCTCAAACTCTTCCAAAAAATAAAAAAGGAGGGAACACTTTCTAACACATTCTATGAGGCCAGTAAGGGTCTAATATCCATAATATATAATAAACTCTGTCAACTCAACAACAAAAAGACAACTCAGTTTAAAAATGGACAAGGACTTGAATACACATTTCTCCAAAGAAAATGTACAAAAGAAAAACATGCACATGAAAAGATGCCCAGCATCATTAATCATTAAGGAAATGCAAAATCAAAACCACAATAAGACACCACTTCACACCCACTAGGATGTTTATAATCAAAATAAGTGGAATTTAGTTAAGATAAAGAGAGTCTTAAAAGCAGCAAGAGAAAAGCAACTAGTTACACAGAAGGGAATTCCCATAAGACTATCAGCTGGCTTTCAGCAGAAACTCTACAGGCCAGAAAAGGGTGGCACAAAATATTTAAAGTGATGAAAGGTAAAAAACTACAATCAAGAATACTCTACCCAGCAAGATGTCCATTCACATTTGTTGCAGAGGTCAAAAGTTTTACAGACAAGCAAAAGCTAAATGAGTTCAGCATAAACAAACAAGCTTTATAAGAAACGTTAAAGGGACTTCCCTACACCGAAAAGACCAGAACTATTGGGTTGGCCAAAAGTTTCATTCGGGATTTTCCGTAAGATTTAACGGAGAAACCCGAACGAACCTTTCGACCAACCCAATAGGAATAAGAAAATTATGAAAAGAAAAATCTCATTGGTAAAGGCAAACATACAGTATAGGTAGAGGATCAAGCATTTATAAAGCTAGTAGGAAGAGGTTAAAAGACAATAATAGTAAAATCATCTATATTCATCATAAGTAATTCATGGAAACATATCCAAGAAAGATAGCATATCAGTCCAAAAAGGCTGATAATGAATTTAAAAAGTAACAAAATGCAAGTGTTTTGAGGGACGACATGGCCTCGCTACTAGGATAGCTTAGCATTCATTTGGGGAAATGGCTGAGTGTAGCATGAGCTCCCAAAGACTGGTATGTGTTGCCAAGGTAACCAGAGAAGGGATGGCCAGTGTCATCTGGGCTAGAGTGTGAGAGGTGCGGAGGGCACACCTGAGGGGGCAGGGCACACACCATCAGGAGCACAGAGATGGGCCTCCAAATGAAAGGCATTTGTTGCTCTCAGGTACATTCTTGGCATTTCATTTGAGAAAAATGTCTGACAGCCAAAATGTCAGGAACATGCTTGTAAATAACAAATTCCTTAGAGTTACTGAACACATCTCACCCTCTTTGTCAAAAAAAGCTTGCACTCACCCCTTTGAAACTTACATAGACATACTGCTTGCACAACAGGGCCTCTCCTGTCAAATATAACACATTTCCCCCCCTCTGGCAATGATTTTGAAACACGTAGTTATCCACTGGAGACTTAGTCTTGAATTCTGGCACCTGGGCATGCATCACCATGCTTTGTCAAGCTCTTATTAAATGTGTTGTGGGAGAGAGCAGGCAAGGCTGCCACTAAAAGCACAGCTGAAGATACAGGGTCTGAATCATTCATTCATCTGCTCATTCATTTGTTCTTTCAAGAAATATTTGAAGAGTTAGTTCATGGTACAGGTCAGAATCTGTGCTAGAGATCCAATAATAAATCAAACACAGTCCTCAAGGAATTTAGGGTCTATATGGAAAGTCCAATAGGACATGAATAATTATTATACAGGATGACATGCAATATAATAAAATTAAAGATAGAATGCTGTGGAGGTAAATGTGGCAGACACCTACTTTAGTGAAGGGCAGAAGTGGGCAGGGAAAGATCCCTCAAGGAGATATCTGAGCTAAACAGTTGCTCTGAAGATGGAAGCAACTGAATTGTCAAATTGTACTCTGATATTTAGCATAGTGGCAGAGAGCATAGGCTTGGGCACTGAAGCTGAACTACCTGGGTAAGGATCCTGGCTCTGCCCCTCATCAGCTGTGTGAACTTTGGATAATTAACAACTCTGTACCTCAGTTTCCTCATCTGTAAAATGGGGACAGTAAATGAGTTAATAATAGAATGTAGACTCAAATATAAATATACATATAAGTAGAACTATGTGTAAAAATAAATAAATATGTGTAGAACAGTACCAGGCACAAAGTAATTACTATATCAGTTACCTGTGATATATGGTTATTAATTAATATGAGTTGCTTCAAATATCTTTGGGAAGCAGTTTGAGTAGAAACGGTAAATGTATGATTATATTAATAAAATATTGTTGCTGTAGTAATGAATAGTCTATATCATTTCTTTTTTGATAAAGCACTAGTCTGAACAAATTTGACCCAGGACCTCATGGTATACAGAAACACACACACACACACACACACAAAGCTATATTTGCCTTGAAAGCAAAACTATAGTAATATCTTAATCTTAAACATGAATTTCTTCTATTCTAAATTCTGCGATTTGCTTTGCAGCAAAATCTATGTTTACCAGACAGCTACCAATCCTCAAATTTCACTATGTTTTAATAATTTGGGATTCAAAGGGGACTTGTGGTTTAACAAGCCAAATAAAGAGAATAATGTGTCTCAATCTTAACATTGTTGGACAGGTAGCACCTCATGTTAAACATCGGCCCAGACATCAGACCATGTTGGCAAAAAGCCATGGATCCTGACATCTGCTTCGAAAACTACTTCCCACAACTATCTGGCTGGCAACAGAAATATCAAAACATTTCACGGGTAAATAAAAACTCTTTCTGGTGGGTGAGGCTTCTTTGCTCTGGAAGTATTTAATTTGTGATTCAAAATTCAATTCTGGGGTAACATGTAGTAACCAGATCTATAGGTCTTATCTAGGGAACCAGAGGTGGACGTGATGGGCCCGGGTTCTGCCCACAGAGCTAAGCCACCCAGAGGACAACTTGGCAAGTAAATAGGCAATCGCCATGTTGCCTGGAGTTTCACCTACCTGGGCTGGGAGAAGTCATAAAAGATGTGTGAGCTCAGGAATGACACTTCACCCCAAGCCACAATATGCATTTCCAGTATCAGTCACTCACATTTGGTGCTGCATCCGCCAGTCACAGAAACATAGGTGAGAAGCAAAACAAACCTATTAGCCACTTTTACATGGCTGAGTTCATATTCTCAGTGAAAACACCTGGGTTTCTCAATGACCACTGAATCATCTACTGCTGTACATTTTTCCCCCTTTCAGAATATTTTTAGACTCTTGGAGGTTACATCTTTGTTTATATTGTTTTCATTATGACTATTGATCAAGTAAGGGGTATTTTTTTGGCTCCAACTCTTTGCATAGAAATTATAGCATATCCAGAAGTAAAGCCACATCAAACTTAGTGCAAGCCTTAAAATACTAAATACTGTACTTTTTTAAAAGCGTGGATGATACAATCTGAAGTACTCAATTCTATGATGCAGACTTACACAGCATGCACTGGGAAAGAGGTAAGGTTTGAAATGCACCTTGAAAGACGGATAATCCAGGCGTGTGTAAGGGATGGAAAGTCTCTCCTCAAGACTTAGGGAGGGAGGAAGGCGTTGATAGTCCGAAATAGACGATCAAGCTGCAAAGATCTGAAGCTGGGAATGAGCTTGACGTGTTTGTAAAAAGCAGGGAAATCAAACTAGAGCCAAGGCCCTATGCAAAAATGGGGTCAGATAAAGCAGAACACACCACTCTTTTTTGATGTGTCTGTGCTTGTACGCATATTGAAACATCTTCCCCACAACAGAGCACACAACTCAATTAACTAAAGTCCTCAGATAATGAAAATCCTTTTTTTACATTCAATGGCTGGGAAGTGATTTTCTTAATTATAATCCTGTGTTGCTGCTTCTATATCATGAAATAAAAATAAGTGTTTCTGCATTTATACCCTGCCATTTTGCAAAGTATATTTAAGATGGTTTGCAAAGACAAAGTACAATGAAATCATGAAATAGAACTAGATACGAGGAAGAATAACAAGAAAACAAAAGTATGTATTAAATGAAGCCAGAAATAAGCTTAGTACTAATTATATGTCACATGGGGCCATAAATTTGTCTTCTGGCAGCATGAAGAGAGAAACCTGACGGTTACGGGAAAGTGGTCATTTAATCTGTCAGAGTCACACATATCGTTAAAGCCATTAGAAGCATTAGGAATCATCCACGTCCAACCCTGTCATTTCAAGATGTGGCAGGTGGGGCTCCAGATCCTATGAGTACAATCACAGAGCTAGTTAGGGCAGGACAGAAGTCAACTTTCAACAGTGTGGAAATTACTTCCAGAGAGGAGATTAAGAATTAGAAGTGAACCAATGAATAGAGGTCGCCTTCCCATGGATTTGGAACCTCCTTTGAGAGCAGTCAGATTTCTTCTGCAAAAGCCACCACTGAGATGTGAATTAAGGAGTATTATAAGTTCCTAATTAGATTACCTTAATTGTTGCTATACTCAACTACAAAACTTGAAAGAATGTTTGAGATCTGAATAGTCTTTATGAGATGATGCGTTTCTTGTACCTCGTTCAGCTTCAGCAACAAACTTCATCTGCTGAGTTCACCGTCTCAACAGGCAGATCCATTTTCTGGTACTTTGGCACAGGCATTTTCTGTTTGGGTTTTTATTCATTCTAGGGACTGTTGTAATCACATATCTTCACTCTGGTGGAAAAGTGTGTTTTTGCTAAAACTATAATTTACTACTTCGGGGTCTCTCCCACTCATAACAAAATGTTGACTCTACAGGAAAGACCTCATTACACAACTTTGTTGTAATGAGATAATAAAGGAATAATATTTAATACTTGCTGGAGACAGAGATACAGCTGTAATGTCTAATTGAAATAATAACAAGAAAGAAACGTGACATCACACCCACGTGGTAAAGATAAAGATGAAGCAGAATCAACAAAGGTGGACCACGAAAGACATTTTGAATTTTGGAAGGTGGAAGTGAAGAAGCAGCCATATAATTACTACATTTAAAATGTCAGTTGAGGGATACCAAGCTCTACCGAAGCTCACATCATTGACAGTAGACAGCAGCCAGGCCTCTACTGGTCCACCATCCCCAGATTATCCTCTGTCTTCTCCAGCTCCTGGGCCAGGTGCCTGCTTTGCTCAAGATCACCCCCATCATTGAAGTTGGAAGTGATAAGAAATTGATTATTGTTCTAGTTCATTCTCGTGGTTTGTAGCTCCTACTCATGGCCCCAGCTGGTCTTTGTTCTCCCCCTCGTTCATCTTCCTTTGCTTCCAGCTTCTCCAAGACCAGACACAAAGACCAGTTATTCAGCAACCAAAACTGCATAGGGTCAAATCCCTCTAAAAAATCTCTAGTGGTATTTGCCTTTCTTGGCATGAGATAACACTGTTCTTAATGGAATCAACAGCTCTCATTCTTCTAACACTTGGGAGTTTTCTGTTCTTTGAGTTTCTACAATTGTACGGGTTTTTTATTGAAAAATAAAAGCATTATAACATCATTAAGGAATATTTTGAAAACATGAAAAAAGATCACTAATCCATAATTCCTACTCTCCATCAGGCCAAACGTTTTGTGTATTATCTCATAATCTACACCAGCACATGAGGCCATTTAGGGCTTGGCTTAAGTCTGTTTGGGCTGCTATAGCAGAATACCACAAGCTGGGTGGCTTATAAACAGAAAGTTATTTCTCACAGTTCTGGAGGCCAGAAGTCCAAGATCAGGGTACCAGCATGGTCAGGTTCTGGTGGGAGTCCTCTTCGGGATTGCAGACTGCTAACTTATCACTCTTTCCTCACGTGGTGGAAGGGGTGAGCTAGCTCTCTGGGGTCTCTCTCATAAAGGCACTGATAAGGGCTCCACCCTCATGACCTAATCACCTCCCAAAGACCCCACCTCCCAATACCATCACATTGGGCATTAGGTTTTCAACATATGAATTTTAGGGGTGGGGGGAGGTGGACACAAACATTCAGACAATAGCAGGGCTCATAAGTTTTAATAAAGATTTTCTTGTAGAAAGATGTTCATCACTGCTACACATGAGAGGTTTCCCAACATGCACAGGGTGGTCACAAATTAATAAGACAGTCTTATGTGTGCTTTATAAAAACGTTTACAGTCATATTGCAGTAGCTTTATTGGACGGTCTATGAAGGAAGTTCAAGGTGCCAAAGTACTATTTGGTTTATAAGATTATATATACAAGATTTCTTTGAAGATTTTTTTGTTTGCCCTGATCTAACCAAGTTGTCCAAATGACAGAATCACGTTCAGTTACATATATTTGCTGTGCCCAGATTTCGGTTTCCAAATGCCATTTCCCCCTAATAGCAACCAGTGGTCCTTGGAGAAATGACTCATCCTGGGTCTGACGGAAGGAAAGTATGAGAGGAGCCTAGAACCTCTGTCAAACCAGAGATCCAGCAAGCTATTAAGACTACTGGGTTGTTTCAAAGGAGACAAGAACCAACTTGAAGTGGCTCCTACTGGCCAAAGATAAAATAATTTGAGCATCGAAAAGAGTCGTGGTGTAAAGGGGATCAGTATATGCCACCCCAAAATATGCCACTTTAACATAAGAATTATTTTGAGCTGAAGGCAATTGAGAAACAAATACAGAAACAGCTCTTTGCTCTCCTTCATCTAAAGGGAGGACAGGAGTTTCCCTTTGTGAAGGTGTTCCTTTCTCTAACATCAGGAAGAAAAAAACAACATTTATCACTGGAGCTGGATATGGTACCAAGAGGAGACTGCACAAACAAGTCTTTCTAAAATGACCCTTATCTTCCATTAATTTTTCTCATATATTTAACTTTCCACAATTTACCACCCCTAGCAAGCCAAGCCCCTTTTCCTTTGTCTCGTCACTTCCCCACAAATTTATTGCCCTTTGTTAGAACAATTATAAGTGTAGAGGTTTACCTTCCTCTTTGCACCTTCACTACCTTTTCTTTGAGGTCCCCATGGGCATACATTATAAACATTTTCTTCCATTAATCTGTCTTTGATCTGTTTAATTCACAGCGCTCAGGGACTGAACCTAAGAGGGTAGAAGGAAAAATTTCTCCTCCCATACAACTGCAATGGATTGAAACATACCAGTTATGTTAAAAACTCAGAAAAATCCAACATGACACTAGAAATAATAAACAGTAAACATTGGTCACTTCTAGAGGAAACTAGGGAACTAACTCATTATTCTGAAAACTGGTAAATTAAAAAACTGATCAAGCGTTCATTCTACCCTTCTTCTTCAATCTTTTTTTCAGAGCAGCCAAATAGCTGATGAGGGCAATAAACACACAAGGAATCAGAGAATTAGAAAATCACCATTTGACAGCTCTTAATGATTATTAGTTGTTGGTAAAATCTTTAGGTGAAAGATCAATAAGAAACCAAGCTGACAACACCGAAGGCCACTGATCAACATTAACATCACCAAAAAGAAAGGCCATCAAAGAGTAGTGACCTTCCGAGGTGAGGAGATGGGAAGGAGACAGCCCTACCTAAGATGTATCCTAGCTGCAAATATGGAACCTGAATCTAATCAAGCCTCCATATTAAACTGACGGTTCACAGCTAATACAGGGGCTAGAAGAGCATGGCAGATGACACCATGGGATACAATCATCGAAATCCAGGATGTGAGGAGTGTGACAGAACAGTTTTCTCCAGGATAGATACCTCGGGGTCATCTTTCACCTTTCCAATACATCAGTCTTTCTTCTTATTCTGTCTCCAAACCATGTTATTATTCCTTTTCTATCTCTGTTAAATGTACTGTTTGTCTTCCTTCCCATGAACTGTAACAAATTTATTCTCGTCCTGATAAGCAACCTTTTCATTTTTATCATGTTTAACACAGTTTTTAATTAAATATTAATATCAGGGGACTTCCCTGGTGGTCCAGCGCTTAAGACTAGACGCTTCCACCGCAGGGGGTGCGGGTTCGATCCCTGGTCAGGGAACTGGGATCCCACATGATGCCAAAAAAAAAAAATTAATACCAGTTTTTGTTTAACTTGTATTCCCTCAGTAGATTCTAAAAGCTCCATGAGGTCAAAGATCATAACTCTTTTGTTCTTACTTGTTACCCTGACATACATTAAACACGCCACAATCATATGTTCAGTGACTGAAAGCTTGAATGACGAAATGAATAAATGAACAAGTGTACCAGCCTTCCAGGCCACAATGTTACTTCCAGACTTATTTTCCCCTTTCAATTCATCCTACATACCACTGCCACATGAACGTTCCAAAAGAAAAAAAATTACAATTATCCTGTTATTCAAGTGACTTACTTTCATCTCTAGCATCAAGCTAAACTTCTCTGCTTCCCTCTGAGGCCTTCAAAATATGTCCCATCATTCCTTGCTTACTGCAAAACATTTCCCACCAGCCTCTAACTTTTCTGCTTCATGGTTTCCTGGCCCTGCCACCTTCATCCTTGAGTCAGCCTTTTGCTAGAGCTTCTTCCACCCCCAGGGAGGAATCCTCTCCTCCCTTCTGACTGTCTGAATCCCACCAATTTCCAATATTTCCTCTACAGTAGCTTCCCCAGACCTCAATCATATTTCCCAGGTGCCAGAAGCTCAGAGTGCATTAAGTAACTTCAACCTCTTTCATGTTCATTTGACAAAATGAAATACAAAGGAACTCAAGTGGCAGCTCTGAGCTACTTAGAAAAACAGATCAAAACCCTCGTGTACCAGCTCCCAGTTCAATGCGCCCTTCACTCCACACGCAAGGGTCCTGCCTACGCTCCACCTTATTCAAGGGCTGCATATTTTGCTGTGTTCTCCAAAGCCGTGGACTCCAAAGTAGGGAAAGCCTACCCCAGGGATGCCCAATGGCATATAGTGAAAATATATAGCACTCCTATTCAATTATATTCTTCATGTCATCCTTTTAAATTTTCTAGTTCTATATGTGTTTTAATGTACATCATATATTAGTATCATAGGGGATGAATATAAATTATAAATACATGCAATGCCTATACAGAGGTGCATGCTTTTGTATATATAAAATGTTTTTAACTGATAGGATTGTATCTCTCTCTCTCTCTCTCTCTCTCACACACACACACACACACACACACACACACACACACACAATTAGTAGCATCTGCAGTAGGCTGCCAAGCCAACTCCTGAGCATCAGTAGCCCTAAAATAAATATCTAGCGCTTATAGCTAACCAAGAAACTGTGGAGCCATTTTGAAGGAGGTCTCCCTCCTCAGCTCCCTCCCCTGCTCTTTGAAATGTCAATTTTTTAAAGCCCTTCAGTAAACCCCATGGCTTCAGGCAGTTTCAATCTGTTCAAATTCCTAAGGACACTTAAAGGCAAGAGAAGTCTTTCTTGAGGATTGTAGAGAGGATAAGTAGGATAGAAAGCTAAAGGTCATGACCCTGCTTACTAGAGCACCTGGGCAATATTTTCCTATGAGTTCACTAATAGTGAGTTTATTTTGGTAACTTTCTGGAGATAAATCAAGTTCTAATTGAAAAGCAAGCATTTGTATATTGGGAGAAAGGAAAGACACGTGCTAGGAGAAGCCACACGGCAACGTTATGCCCGACGAAAGCTAAAACCAAACTTCAAATATTTGCACAGCTCTGGATACAGAATTCAAATCACACATTTATAACCTCTTACTAGGTCAAGAAATTACAACATAAAACCTTTGCGATAGAGGGTTCAAACAAGGTTTGCTCATTCTGGAAACAGGGATGAAAGAAAACTGCCCAAATGAAGATAATTTTTTTTCTGTTCCATATGGGAGCATATTTTACTTACAACAACTTAGCAAGGAGGACTTTCTAAAGAGAAAAAGAAAAAGTTAGAGCAAAACACAATTTGTTGATTTGCTGATCGCTCCTGCCTTCAAGTTTCAGTCCCTCATGATATTGACTGTAAATCTTGTCCTACTTTCCATGGGACAGTCTCTTTAGGAAAAATATTGTGTACTTCTTCAATGTTTTGGTCACCTAGAGAATTCACAGAATAAGATTTGTCTCAAACTTCAGCAAGAATTTTCAAAAGTTTATCTATTTTCTTCCCATAAAACTGAAGACACTGACCCCAAAAATGATGATTTGTAAATTGCTAAGTACTTCATTAAGTACTTCTCGAGACAAGATTTCTGATTCCAAAATTAACCAAACACAGTGAGTTGCATTCAGTAATTTATTCCTTGGATCTAGTAGTTCTCTTCCGTCAATACAGTCAAATGCGTTGGAAGTAGAATTAATTATATTTATAAAGCACTACACAGAAAAGTGCTGCTGGATAACTACAGATGTTCACACAGCTGTTGACTGCACCCCAAATCCACCACCATCTCCTGTACAGGAAATTATTATTCGTTCTCTCTGGCTTCCTTCCTGTAGTCAGAAACCTGTCGAATGATGACATAATCAAGTATGCAGCAGCCTTTGCTCATCTAGAATTACAATACATGGGCAGTTCATTCCCAGAGGCTCAGTCCGTCCTGCCTGTGACCTCACAAACAACTGCGAGGTGAGTGAGGGACCACGACAGCCAAAGTACCGCCCCCAAGGGAAGGCGAGTCATACTCCTTTCTGTGAGACACTTGGATTTCAAGGCCAAAAGGAAAGAACTGAACACAGATTAATGTAGTAATAATCGTCAGTCACTGCCTGTAGAAAGTTACTGGAACGACTTGAATATGGTTAATTTTGTCCTCTCAAGATTGAAATTAAACAATCTTCAAGTCTAGAAATATGTTTAAGACAAAAATCAATCCTGTATTTTACTGGTGAGTCGAATCTCTAAGATTCTAAAAACCTAGGTAAAATTGTGAAAAATCCATCAATTTAATTATTAAGACATTTGTCTCTGTCAGAGAAGCACGCACCGGGGACAGATGCAAAGAGACCACCAGTACTGGTAGCAACTTTGAAGTCAACTGCACAGAACTGCACAGTTAAAAGGGTCTCTGTGCAGAATGATGGGGTGGGAGGGGACTTGGAGTAACTACACTAATCAAGAAAAATGTTACTTGCGTCCCTGAGCTGTGAAACAAGAAATTGTAGCTGGCTGATGAAACCCACATGAGGTAGAAGTGAAGGTTGTTTTCATTTTTGCAAATATGTGACTCTTCACTGGCCAGTTAACTCAGCTGTTTGGGGCTTCCTATTTAACAAGGCTCAAGGATTCAAAACCCACATGGCCCAGCCGAGCAATAAACACCACAATGCGAAAGCTTTCTTTTCACAACCAAAGATTGATCTACTATCCCCAAACAGTCTCCTTCTAAAAGTATGATCCTTCATGCCAAAGTTAATTTAGGGTAAACTGCTAAGCAGGATTGGAAGAGTGAAGCATTCTGTGTGACCTTGGGCAAGTCACTTAACCTCTGTGAGTCTTAGCATCCGCCTATGAAAATTGCAGTTTATAATACTACTGACCATGCGGGGCTGTTGCAAAGATTAAAGGAGTTACTACATGGAAAACTCTTAGAAGAATATGAGGAATGGTATAAATGCTCAATAAATGTTACCTATAACTAATATGATTAGTTTCCTTATAAAATATTAATGTTGGGTCAGTGGAATTGCCTTCTTTTGTGAAGACAAGAATCAAGGGACCTAACATTAGAAACTGAGGAAGAAATGGTTAAGAGCAAGAACTAAAATGAGGGCTTCCCTGGTGGCGCAGTGGTTGAGAGTCCGCCTGCCGATGCAGGGGACACGGGTTCGTGCCCCGGTCCAGGAAGATCCCACATGCCGCGGAGTGGCTGGGCCCGTGAGCCATGGCCGTTGAGCCTGCGCGTCTGGAGCCTGCGCTCCGCAGCGGGAGAGGCCACAACAGTGAGAGGCCAGCGTACCGCAAAAAAAAAAAAAAAGAAGAAGAAGAAGCTTATGTAAGGGCACACTGTGAAAAGCAAAGGAATTAGGAAGAGAAGCCGTGTTGAAGACTCATTTGATCAATATTAAGGAGCTGAGTGGGATTTGGAATCTCCATTAGATGTGATGTGTGGGCATTTCTTGAGGCAGAGAGGCGGCAGTAAGAATGCAACCATGCAGGTGGAGCTCTTTCCCTGGAGGACAAGGATTACCCTTGCAGGAAGAGGCATTTTGCTGCAACCCCAGACGAAAACAGTTTCTGTTTGTGTGATACTGAGGTTGTAGGTGGAAGGACCACAATCCATTAGCCTGAAGAAAAAAAGATCTGCCTAAAAACCTAAGTGTGCACCAAGAAGGCTGGCCCTGGCCTCACACCCCTTCCCAGGAGTCCGCTCCGTCTGTGCTGAGGTGTTGCGTGGGGCGGGGGTGTTGGCGTAGTTGCTGAATCAGTCCAGTGGGATCAGAAGCTAAGTAAACTTCCTCCGCAACAATAAAGACCTGCTAAACAAAGGATTATCCCCAAGTGGGGAAAAAAAAGGATGTCTTTGCTGTCACTCATCGGTCCCTTCAGGGAACAACCTCGTGAAAGCCAGTCTCAGCCCCTTACAAATAGAGCAGCTTTCCCAAATCTGATTATGAGCCCTTTGGGCTTTGAAAATTATGGCAGCTTATGAAAAGTAACCACAGAGCCCTCTGTGGGTGTGGAGTAGGGCCCTGGGGGAGCGTCCTGAGCAGGGAATAAATTCTAGCCCGGGCCCTCCAGGTCTAGTTGCCAAAGAAAAATATAGAACCTTCCATCAACACGGAGCCTTTTGCAGCTTTGTCTTAAAAGACAAACAATACGTTCTTTCTGTTGTTTTGTTTTGCTTTGTTTTACTCATGTCAGTATGTGTGGTTAATATAAGGTCTCTCTTAAAATTACAAAGGTTGCAAACATGATATAAAATAGTACAAATGAAGGACAATTGACACATCTCCCTTCATAACACCGTCATAAAGAAAATGAGAAGTGCATGATTTTTTAAATTATTATTCCTGAATTATTCCAGAGAGCCAGAGGCTAGGGATCAGCATCAGATAGGGCTGATGCTAATGGCTGCACCGTGCCTCCCCTGCAGTGACAGACCTTGCTAATCAATCATGGTACTGTTTCTACTAAACAAAACAGTCCAGGCATTCATCCATCCATCAGAGGTGGCATGGAAGTGGAGAACAAGTTGGGAAGATATCTAGGAATCTCTCAATGAATTCTGAACAAAAATATTTATAAGAGGGTAGTTAAGATGGAGCACCACAGTGCTGAGAAAAGAACACTAGATTAGGACAATGGTCATCAATCTGCAGTGTGCATCAGAATCCCCTGGGGGACAAACATCTGCCTTGGATAATAACCTCACTACAACCTCACAAGGGACCCTGAGTTGGAGCAACCCAGCTAAGCTGCTCCCAGATTCCTGCCCCACAGAAACTATGAGATGATAAATGTTTGTTCTTCTAAGCCTCTAAATTTCCGGGTAATTTGTTACGCAGCTATAGATAACTATTACATACATTGGTTAGACTAATAGTGGCCCATTGGTTAGACTAATAGTTAGACTAGTAGTGGTTAGACTAATACAACAAGGTAGCCTTTCCACCTTAGAGCACATGGAAGTATTTTGGATGATAGGAATGTATGTCCTTTCAGTTCACAAATAACCATGTGTCAGGTGTTGTGGAAGAGATGAATTAAAGTCCTTGTTTCCAGTGTCCTCAGTCACCAGACATGGAAAACCCCATTTAATCAGGGAAAAAATACTGAAGATCTACCAAACCTTTCTTGTAGTATGACACTACCTGTATAAATATACACGTATACATAAAACGTGGAATATTTTCTGAGTATAAAGTGTTTAGGGACACATCTGGCAATCACCAAATAACAATCACTTAAACCTTACTAGCAACCATCTTGTTAAAAAAATTCCCCTTCTTTTCACCCGCAGTGGAATTTCCCTTCTGCCTTCAGAATGCATTTTCCCAAGCTCTACTGCCGGAATCACATCAACCATTTGAAGGCTGCACAATGACTGGCTATGAGAATTCTCCCCATGTTGTAAAGTACATACACCAACATATTAACGTTGATTATGATCATTGCTGGGTGTTTGAATTACTGGTAATTTAATCTTCATTGTGATTGCCTTTTTCAAGTTTTCTGCAATAAATATGTATTAATTTGGAAAGGATACAAAAGAAAATAAAGGCAAATTCTTGCTAAAAGTTACTACATACCCACCAATTAACAAATATGTGTTGTTTCTTTCAACATTTCAGAATCTGTTTCTACTGAGTTCCCAATTCATCAGCACAATGTACTAAACTTTAGCCAATGTGGCCCAAACCTTTCTCACAGACAAGAGAAACCCTGTGACTGGTTCATGTCCTAGAAGGAAAAATGTAAAAGCTTATTACCTGATTGAAAAATTTCCTTTATTTTCAGGTCTTTCTAGGACTGATGTCTATGTCTTGTTTCTAAGGGTCAGACCTGGAAATAGAAGGTGGGTTTGCCATGGAGGCTCACCTCTCGTAGCTCGCCTGGTTCTGACTCCTACCTGCATGGTAAAAGCGAGGTTCCAGGCAACCCAGAGAATCCAGTGTGCCCTGAGCCTGGTCTCCAACTTTTATTTCCAGTCTTACCTTGGCTGTTGCATTCTAATCTCAGCTTGATCAAAAGCAAGGGACACTTTAAGTCTTCTCTTGACTCGTCAGTTTTCTCTTGAGCCCATTTCTCTGCCTGAATCTTCTTGTCCCTTCCCCTTGCCAGCCTCATCAGCTGAAACCTGGATTATCTCAGAAACCTCCTCACTGTCCTTATGGCCCCTACTCTCCTTCCTTCCAATCCACTCAGCAGAACATCCAGGACTGAAAACCCCATGTTCATCACGTCACTTATTCAAATCTCTCCCGTGCGTTCATGTTGCAACAACCTGAAGTCTGAAACACAACACAACATTCAACATCTCCAGACTCTATCCCTTCCCAACAGGTACCTCTTTCTGAACATTTCTCCACAGCTCACCCACAATTCCATCTAATCCACACATGTTTATTGAGCACCTGCTATCCCAGGTGCTATATTTAGAGTAGGGGAATAGACACAGAAAGGTTACAGGCCAGTAAGGGAGACAAACAATTGGTAGATAATTATGTAGAGTGAACTAAGAACTCTTATTGGCGGCGGGGGGCTGGGGGGGTGACCCTCAAGTAGCACCATGGAGAAAAACATAATCCAGACTGAAGAAGAGGGTGGGTGGTCTTGGAAGGATTTTCAGAGGAGGTGATGCTTGAGCTAGAATTAGAAGTAAAGTGGAAGCGACATGGCTAAATAAGTGGATGGGGGGCTTTCCAGGCAGAGGGAAGAGCATAGGCAGCCTTGGAGGCCTGAGGAGCTATTCAATCTAGGAGGAACCTATGAGATATTTGGGTGTGCTAAGCCAGGGCCAGGGAAGGGAAAAGCTCACTCTGCCGGTGCAAAATGGTAATAATAGACTGAACCTGGGCTTTGAGGTATAACAACAGTGCTCAGATCACAGACTAACCAAGCTACTTAGCCTATTAGAACCTTAGTTTCCCCATCTCTAAAATGGGGTGAAAAATCCCAACAATGTAGTGTTATTTTGAAGATTATAAAACAAAATGTACATATATCACTAAGCTGAGTGCCTGTCCCATATGGAACTTTGAAAAAAATGCATGCTTCTATTCTCCTTCCATTCTTTAATAAAAACAATAGCAAACTATTATGTAGCATTTGCTCTGCACCAGGCACTTTACTAGCATTTTTTTTACTCATTGAATCTTAAGCACAACTGTTTGAGATGGTACTGTTTTCATATTCAATTTAACAGCTGAGGAAGCTAAAGTACAGAGAGGTTAAGTAACATCCCAAGGTCACACAGTTAATGAGTGGCAGAGTTTGAATTGGATTCAGGCTGTCTGGCTCCAGAGTTTGCACTGTTAACCACTATACTTACAGCGCCCATTCAGACTAGTTTGCCTGAGACAATCCTTGCTGATGCCTAGTTTTCAAGAGTAATTAATAATAGGGCCCCTTTTCATTCTCAAAATTTCTCCGTTTTGGACAGTCAATTAGATGATCACCTAACTGCACCGGGAATCTCCTCCAGTCCCCATTGCTTAGCCCAGGTTTTCTCCAAGATACACATTGTCACTGACCCTCGGATCTGGGGGCAATAACTGGGATCAGTCCTTTAGGAGGAGGTCCCAGCCTCTCACAGAGGGCTACAGGGAGCCTTCTGATTGCAATGCTAATGATTTGGGGTTTGGTGCTAATTCCCCTGAAGCTGAGGTCAGTGAAGGTGGGGATGCTGCCAGGTCTAAAGACAGATCCTCAGGTCTGGGCTGAGTCTGACATCCCCTGGTCAGAGCCAGGCAGTGGCAGTGTGTCTCCCTTTCATTGGGAAGAACACCCTCTGAGCAAGCATCCTGCAGGTCCTTCCCGTGAGTTGAGTCCACATAGCTTTACGGTGTGTAAAGACTACGGTGCCTTTTTCTGAATATCTTCAAAGTAGACCCAGCCCCTCCCCTCCTGGAGCTCACAGAGCTTGTAAACCAGTGACAGAGCAAGACACTAATCATTACAGGAGTAAGTGTATTGGGTTGGCCAAAAAGTTCGTTCAGGTGTTTGTAACATCTTACAAAAAACCCGAGCGAACTTTTTGGCCAGCCCAATATGAATATAATTTTTAATGTGCAGTATTAAGAAGAGACAGGCTGCTGGAAGAGTGTTAAGCAGGGTTATCTGACCCCATGTAGAGGGGGGTCTTAGAAGACTAGTTATATTTGCCCCCAGCTATTTTATAAGCAAGCTCCTGTAGGCACAGCCTCCTGGCATTTATCTTTGCCTCCCCTACAGCCTCAGCCCCGGGGCATATAGTAGCCCCTCAATAAATGTCAGCTGCAATAAAGAAGTTACCACACCAATTCGGTTCAAGGTTTTACTCCCACCAGAGTTAATAAAAAGCTCTGGTTACATGCTTCTAAAGACAGGGCCTGTAATGTTTGCTTTTCCTCATTTTCAGGGCAGAAGTTCTAGAGTTCCAAACATTTCAGAGAAGGCTCAAGGGAGAAAGTTTGTGTAGCTAATGATCCAGCTTGGGATGGTTTATCTCAAAGCCGGGGGAGTTTTTGCTGCCTTTACCCTGTCAGCAGGGAACTGGCTCTGAAGATGTGGGAGATTACAGGAGCTTTCAAGACAAAGGAACATAAATCAAAAAGAATGAAAAGAAAACAAGATCCTTGATCCTCCTCCTGTTAATGTTCTTTTAAAAGTATTTTGTAAGAGAGTAGTGTCAGGGAGGGAAAACAAAGTTTATAAAAGGGAATTAAGCCAGAAGGTAAATGGCTGAAGGCAATGTAGAGCCCGGGTCTGCCCCGCACCCCCACTCCCCAACACACACGTTTTTACCTTTTTCTGACAACCTTTAACAACCCAAAATGATTAATGAACAACTGGAGAAAGGTGTCAAAGAGATAAGCTGTTTCCTCCCTCTCTTCCCCACTAGGTACATGTAAAAGTATGAGATTAGAACACTCCCTAACACCATACACAAAAATAAGCTCAAAATGGATTAAAGACCTAAATGTAAGGCCAGAAACTATCAAACTCTTCCCCACTCTTGTTAACAATACTATTTGGTTCAGAAACTCTGAGCTGTAGATCTTCTTTATGATGCAATGGTTGGGCTCCACTTAATAAATCAAGATCAGAGTGCATTTTGGACAGAGAGGCATTCTACTCTGAAGGAACCAAAGTAGATCTGATTTGGATTTGAATATTCACTCTTCAACAAAGTTGTCCAAGTGCTATGGAAGCCCCAGGCCCTCTATAAATCAAGAAGCAAGCCAGATCCCCTTACCAGAACTCCAAGTAGAAACCATCCCACTCCAGGGCCTCCTTGGGTTTCTAGAAGGGCTTCTCCAAGAGGCATTAGCAGGACCTCAGACAGAAACATTAATTCCTACCCCAGGATCTGCCATGGTTAGGCTACTCCCACCCAGTGAAACTTCTCCTCAGGAATTAGAGTTGCCATATAAAATTCAGGATGTCTAGTTAATTTTGAATTTCAGATAATTTTTTAGTATAAGTAAGACCAAAATATCACATATTTGGGTGTCCTGTACTTTTATTTGCTAAATCTGGTAACCCTTCCAGTTATCAAACTCAATAGATCCTAAATATGTAGGGTTGCCAGGGAAGAAAACAGGATGACCAGATAAATTTGAATTTCAGATAGTGAATCATTTTTCAGTACTAAATATGTCCCACACTGCATATTTAGGACACACATAAAATGAAAAAGTGATTTCTTGTCTATCTGAAATTCAAATTTAACTGGCCATCCTGTATTTTCATTTGCTACATCTGACCACCCTACTCACATGTCTTGTTCCCTCCAACAATTTCATGGACATGGATGTAAAGCTGAGATGAAAATGAGGACATTCTGGGCTGGGAGGAAGAGTAGGGAAACAGCAAGTTGTTGAAGAGTATGTGGAGAGAGAGACAGAGTGGGTCAGAGTCACACAGCTTTCCTTTAGTAAGCTTTCCTTTCCTAAGTCTTTAAAGTTAGGGCTTAGAGATATTCCTATTATTCTTGTGTTTTTTTGAAATTCCTATATCTGAATTATTTCACCTTTTCTATTTCTAATATTGTTTTTTCTCTTTTCTCTCTCTTTCTTTCACGTGTGTGCATGTGGGCTTCAGTAGTTGTGGCACGTGGGCTCAGTAGTTGTGGCTTGTGGGCTCTAGAGCGCAGGCTCAATAGTTGTAGCGCATGGGCTTAGTTGCTCTGCGGCATGTAGGGTCTTCCCAAACCAGGGCTTGAAGCCGTGTCCCCTGCATTGGCAGGCAGGTTCATAACCACTGTACCACCAGGGAAGCCCTTGTTTGTTTTTCTAATCTGAGAATGTTCTCTTATGGTGGTACTTTTACTCTCTTGCTTCAGAATTTGGGGGTATGAGCTCACTTGCAGCAGAAGCAGTTCCTCAAGTGTGTCCTCCGTGCCCCAGCTTATGGAGGTCCCTCTCAGTGATTTTGAGTTTACTTTGCTGAGCCCACAGTCCTTACCTGTCCAGGGCCTCAGTTTAGTTTCTGTGTTACCAAGGTAGCAATTCACCTGCACGCTGCCCCCAATGTGGCCTTGAGGTTCTGGTGTGTCACAGGCACTCTGTGTCTACCACAAAACTAAGGTCACATGGGCACTGCCAGTTAACAGGCCTGGGTTAACACTTTGTACAATATTCGAGAAGAGCGGGCTGAATAGGAGGCTCTAAGTTGGGGTGGGGTGGGCTAATGACAGGACCTTCCTCCTAGGATTTGTATGACGATGAGATGAAGAGTCCTGGCACACAGTGAATGATCAATAAATGTTAGATATTATTATGGTTATAATTGTATTGCTGTTATGGTTAATAATAAAAAGATTAACAAGGCACGAAAATTGGCACACAGGCTATACATAATAAATATTAGCTCTTATTAAACAGTTTCTGATCACTTCAAATAACAAGGATGTTTCTATTAGACTTGTTAATTTATTCTATGACTACGTGTAACCACTATGCCCAAAGCATCGGGCTAAAACCCCGTAGTGACTGTGTGTGGCTTTTGTGAGGACACCCTGATAAATATGAAGATTGCACCATACTACCATAGGGCGCACGTGTGTGTATGTGTGTGTGCGTGTGTGTGTGTATGTGTGTCTGTGTGTGTAAGTAGACGGGGCGACACATCATTAGTAAAAGGATGATGGTGACAACTACAACAACACCTGAGTTATTGTTGCTATTTTTAGGCAGAAGAGAGAAGTCCCAAGAACATAAATTAATATAAATCATAAATGAGGAGGGACATCTTTTCTGAGAAAACCGAAGAACAGAAGTGGTGGTTAAAGGTGCCAAATGAGTCTTGAGGGGAAATGAAGAAACATGTCAAATGGCCTCAACTTCTCAGAATAGGAGACAGTCTCACCCTCTCTATGTATCAACTGGAAGCTTATGGAAGATGCCAATTAGAAAGATGCCAATTTAATTCAAAGCCAATTAGGAGCCTAGTGTTTATCCGGGTGCTTTTGTGAGTGCTTGTTTGCCTGTTTTGGGGGGGGTACTCTTGATTATTGAGTTTTTTCCATTCTCTGTTTCACATTCTGTAAGCATGTATAGCTAAAATGGGTCTTTGCTCTTTAGTCTACCCTCCAGCATGGAACGCACATGGAAACACCCGCAAAGATTCAAACATATTTTCCAAAATCGTTACACTCTTAACTCTGTTAAAAAGTTAGAAGACAATATCATGGGGGCTGATCAGATATTTCCAGTATTTCTCAAGATGTGTTTAGGAAGGATAACACTGATCATTCAAGATAGTGCTTTTGGGGCTTCCCTGGTGGTCCAGTGGTTAAGACTCTGTGCTTCTACTACAGCGGGCGCGGGTTTGATCCCTGGTCAGTGAAGATCCTGCATACCACGGGGTAAGGCCAAAATTTTTTTTTTAATTTTTTAAATAAAAAGATAAACAAAAGAGTGCTGGCTGATAGAAACACAATGTGGCTCACATATGTAATTCTAAATTTCTAGTAGTCAGAAAAAAAAAAAGTAAAAAGAAGCAGATGAAACTAATACTGGTATTTTACTTTAACTCAATATTTCCAAAATATTATCATTTCATATTTAATTAATATAAAATTATGATTGAAATATTTTAAAATGTTTACTCATCCTAAAGCTTCAAAATCTGGTATGTCTCAATTTCGGTGCTAAATTTTCATCAGAAATACTTTATCTATATTTAGATTTCATGAGATTTACAATTGAGAAAGTAGATTTTGTGCCAAACTTGTTCTACATCTATTTAAAACCTCTTCAATAACTGAAGCATTTTAAAATTTAACTTAAGTAAATTTAACGGAATTAAAAATCCAGTGTTCACGTGAACTAGACACATTTCAAGTGATCAGTATTTGATAGCACAGATCAAAAGTATAGTGACAAATTTCCAACCCCCAGGTCTCAGCTCTTAAAGTAGCAGAATCCATTTCTAGTTTAGTGTCATATTTCTTTTTTTGTTTTGTTTTGCTTATTGAAGTAGAGTTGATTTACAATGTTTCAGGTGTATAACAAACTGATTCAGTTATACATATATATATATATATATATATTTACAATTGAGAAAGTAGATTTTGTGCCAAACTTGTTCTACATCTATTTAAAACCTCTTCAATAACTGAAGCATTTTAAAATTTAACTTAAGTAAATTTAACGGAATTAAAAATCCAGTGTTCACGTGAACTAGACACATTTCAAGTGATCAGTATTTGATAGCACAGATCAAAAGTATAGTGACAAATTTCCAACCCCCAGGTCTCAGCTCTTAAAGTAGCAGAATCCATTTCTAGTTTAGTGTCATATTTCTTTTTTTGTTTTGTTTTGCTTATTGAAGTAGAGTTGATTTACAATGTCTCAGGTGTATAACAAACTGATTCAGTTATACATATATATATATATATATATATATTCTTTTTCAGGTTATTTTCCATTATAGGTTATCACAAGATACTGAATATAGTTTCCTGTGCTACATAGAGGTCCTTGTTGTTTATTTTATATATAGCAGTGTATATCTGTTAATCCCAAATTCCTAATTTATCCCTCCCCCTCCCTTTCCCTTTGGTAACCAGAAGTTTATTTTCTATGTCTGTGAGTCTATTTCTGTTTTGTAAATAAGTTTATTTTTTTTTTTTTTTTTTTTTTTTTTTTTTTTTTTTGGCCACAGCACAGCAGGTGGGATCTTGGTTCCCCAACAAGGGATCAAAACAGGCCCTTGGCAGTGAGAGCACAGAGTCCTAACCACTGGACCACCAGGGAAGTCTCGTATCACATGTTTTAGATTCTACATATAAGTGATATCATACAATATTTGTCATTCTCTGACTTACTTCACTTAGTACGATAAACTCTAGGTCCATTCACGTTGCTGCAAAAAGCATTATTTCATTCCTTTTTATGGCTGAGTAATAGTCCATAGTGTGTGTGTGTGTGTCTGTGTGTGTGTGTATACACACACACACACACACACACATACATACATTCATACCACATCTTCTTTATACACTCATCTGTCGAAGAACATTTAGGTTGCTTCCATGTCTTGGCTATTGTAAAGAGTACCATATTTCTTGTTCTTTCAGTCTCCTACTCCATCTGCAATAAGATTAGCCCAGCCTTCTGGGAGATAAAAACTGAAAAGAAAAAGGATTGACAACCAACTTTTTCCAAAGAACAAAGCAAGTTCATCATCTGAGCTCTACTGACATTTTCACAATGATTACACTCAGGTCTGTAAATATTATAGGAGTACCGTAAGAACCCCATCTGCACATAATTTGGGAGTGTTTTTGCACCTAGTTTTTCCTATTTCCTCTTGGGAATCACAGAACATTGGTACATGGTAAGTATTCAACAAATGCACATTAGATGAACAAATAAATGACCATTCAAGTGCTAGTTTTCAGTTAATTATTTTCATGAAAAATCTGAAGGAGATCATTTAAGGAACATTCCTCTGTCCTATTCTTTGGGCAATGTCTTTGACCAAGAGTGTTTCATCCAGAAGTGCTTGAAGATAGCAACAGAAAGATAGAGGAGGAGAAAGGTGCTGAGGTGGAGGAGCCCCCAGATGCACAGCCAGAATTTTAGCTCCCACCCTCTCCTCCCCTCATGTAGTAGTGGAACTGGACTGGCACAGCCAGGAAACGGGCCAAAGGTTTGTTCCATTACAGCAGGAATATTTCAAGACAGAAGGGCCAGCCTACACTAGAGACCAAAGCTGGCCCTGTGGGAACTGCTGAGAGCACCTCAAGGTGGTTGGGAAGGACTTATAAATAAATATATAGGAAAAAATGTGGATTGTGCAAACTCAAATGATCTCAACAAGGAAGAGATGGGGAAAGCTCCATTTAAAAAAAAATGCAAAACACTTAGGAATTGGACAAAGAATTACCAAATTAAGTCCACTTTGAGACAGTCATGTGCAAAGATGGAGAAGATGCATGAGTGGTGCCCACCTTTAGGAGTGATGTCAGCGGAGCAAAAGCCCAAAACAAGGTTAGGATTGAGGGAAACAAATGCTCGAGTTATAAAAAGGATACTGTATTACTTTCCTATTGTCACTGTAAAAAATTGCCACAAACTTCATGGCTTAAAATAACATGAATTTATTATATTATAGTTCTGGAGGTCAGAAGTCCAAAATCGGTTTCACTGGACCAAAATCCAGGTGTCAGTGGGCCTGCATTCCTTCTGGCAGCTCTAGGGGATGTTCTTTTTCTTTGCTTTTTCCAGCTTCTAGAAGCTTTCTGCATTCCTTGGCTTGTGGCCCATCATAGCTCCATCCTCTGCTTCCATGGTCACTTCTCTTCTCTGGTCCTCCTGTCTCCCTCTTACAAGAACACCTGTGATTACATTCGACCACCCAGATAAGCCAAGATAACTTCCCCATCTTAAGATCCCCAACTTAACCACATCTGTGGGGGGCTTCCCTGGAGGTCCAGTGGTTAAGACTTTGCCTTCCAATGCAGGGGGTGTGGGTTGATCCCTGGTCAGGGAGCTAAGATCCCACATGCCTCATGGCCAAAAAACCAAAACATAAAACAGAAGCAATATTGTAACACATTAAATAAAGACTTTTAAAAAATGGTCCACATCAAAGAAAACTTTAAAAAAGATCACATCTGGGATTAGTACATGAACACCTTTGGGGACCATTATGCAGCCTACCACAAATAAACAACTATTTTCAGGGAAAAATAAATTTTTCTTGGAGGCAATGGCATAATGCTAAGTGATGGCAAAAAGGAAATGTCCTTAATTCCCTTATGGCTTCCAAGTTCTCTGACAGAGAGATTGATCCCTAAATTGATAACTTTGGGACTCACAATCCCCTCCCCCAGCCCCTATAAGCTAATACATCACTGTTTCACCCAGGTCTCTATGGCTCACAGCATGTTCCTCTGTTATAACATTTAAACACTCAACAAATATTTACTGAGCACCTAATATGTAGAAGCAATAATCTAGTCATCCAGGATACATCCGTGAACAAAAGTTCTTACCTCAAAGAATTGCCAGGCTAGAGGGGAAGGCATACAATAAACAAAGAAGAAAATTACACGACATATTTGAAAGTGGTTAAGTGCTATAAGGAAAAATAAAGCAGAGGAGCAGGGCAGGGGTGTCATGTAAGTTAGCTGCAGTGCTAAATCAAGTGGTTAGGAAAGGCTTGGCTGAGAAGAGGGCATTTGAGCAAAGACTTGAAGGATGTGAGGGAGGGAACCACACACTTTCTTGGATTCGCTTTAAAAAAGCAACAGCAAATAACGCAAAGGCCCCTTGGAGGGGCCCCCTGGGCGTTTGGCGTGGATGGAGGCTAGCTGCGCTACAGGAGAATAAGCAAGGGGGCAGTTGCAGGGGACAGTTCCTAATGGGAGGGTCAGCTCGAGGAAGGCCTTGTCACATCAGGGTGTATAGGACTGTGAGCTCCAGAGAGCGGGACACAGCCTCATTCTCTCTGGTGTCCTGGCACCTTGCACCAGGTAGGCATGCATCGTTAGCACTTGAGAAATGCAGCTGGAGGGAAGAATCTCTGCTCGAGACATGCTTTTCTCTCTCCATCTTCACTGCACACCTCACCTTCCCTTTCGGCATCCAGGACGGACGCCTGGGATGCCTGTCAGTACACTGTGCAGAAACCACCCCTGAGGCCAAGAATTAGGAGTTGCAGTTTCAGGGGCCAGAGTCCTGTGCGCTCAGCTCGCAGCCTCTGCCTCCCGCTCTGCTGCTCGCCCACAGCCCCTTCCTCACTCTCGGTGTCCCCAGCCAATGCTATCCCCCCTGAGCCCAAAGCCCTGGCAAAGCCCTGATCCTTCCATCACCTGCGGGGTGCACTGGCTCAGCTGCAGTCTAGAGAGAATGGGAGAAAGTCGGGTGGGGATGGGAAATGTAAGAAGTCAGGGTGGGAAGAAAAGGTGAGAAACAGACGAAGCGCGTCTGGGGGACCGGGAGCCGGAGGGCAGAGGACGCCAGGAGCCATTTGTCCCAGTGCTGCTGAGTAACAAAGGGTTAAGCGATTTGCATTACTGTATTTGTGTGCAGCCTCAGAAGCCTGGAGCTGCGCCTGGGTGGTCTGGTACAGTCTCAGGCAGCGACCTATTAGTGGCATCGCCTCGTGATTTATGCAGCTGTCAAGCTGCCTTCACCAGGACAAGTGAACTGCGGGCACCGGCCGGTAGCCGTGCTCCTTCCGAGCGGAGAAGTAAATGGGGGCCAAAGAGAAAGGAAAACAGCTCAAGGTGCCTCCCCTCATCCTCTGGGGCCTCTAATGACGAGTCCCCTCTATAGAAAAACATCCAGCTGCCCACAGGAGACCGGCTCACAGAGCCCCACTGTTTGCGACGGCCGGGCGGGCTTGGCAGGGAGCCACCACTGATGGACCAGGAGAGGCCAGGGCGACAGACAGACGGCCCCCACCCCGCTGGCCAGTGTGGCTAGGACACAGGGCCCGCTGTTTCAGGCTCCAGGGTGATGGTGACAATGCCACGGTGTGGACCGTCCTCTTATGACCAGGGAAGCATCATCACCCCGAGATGCCACCCACGAGGTCCGCCGCTGCTCTGGTACCCCAGCGGGCGCAGCACCTCCTCACCACGCAGCACAGGCGCTGGGAGCGCGGGGAAGATGCCAGTCCTGCTAAGCATCCCGCTCCTATGACCTCTCCTTCACCCGTACCCCTCCTGGTTGCTCTGTTAATAACCACCAGACCCCACCAACACCACACACACACCTACCCACACCTGCACACAGCCCTACACACACCTACATACACACACACCCCTACACACCTATTATCCACAGAGGCCGTGGCCCCAGAGGAGAGAGCTATCTCTCTTATTCAGTGTTTGATTGACAGTGAAGTAGCCCAGGATATGTGCAAAACTTTAGAGGCCTGGGACTGTGTGTGTGTGTGTGTGTGTGTGTGTGCAAGAGAGAGAGAGGGGGCACACAGCAGCAGAACTACCCTTCTTAACACTGTCAGGAGGGACTTTTCTTTAACGGACCTCTTTTCTCTCGGCTGCCAACTGGCATGTGGGGCATTGTGTCCATGGGACAGCAGTGGAAGGCAGGTGTTCCATATTGGATTTGGTTTCCAGCCAGAACATTTCGGAGGTTGGGCCTGGGGCAGAGATGAACTCCTGATCGCGGCTGAAACAGAGGGAGAGCTGCGTACTTTCAGCCCGGGACCCAGGGACGTGGCGGGAACTGCTTCTTCCCTCCCTTCTCCTGGGAGTCCTCTACCCACCCTTGACTGCCAGGACCATGGCTCCACAATGGGGGTGCCCTGCAGAGGGGATTGCTTAGCTGGACTCACACAGACACAGGTGGCACTGGCAGCTGCATGTCCCCGGGTCTCTTGACTTGGCCATTTCACAGTCCTGTCAGCACAGAAGGGAAGGGACAATGGCATTTATAACAGGCTTCCTGTTTGTTCAGTTAGGAAGCTGCTAATGCCTCACTTCGAAATGGTGTCTGAAGGTAAATGTGCCAATTCGCCCTCCAAGCCCCTGACCCCCCTCGTCCCTGCCCATTCAGCGGGAAGTTTAAAAGGTTGACAGTTTCGTTCAGGGCATGGCAGCACTTGTAGGCCCCACTGCCAGGGGCCTCTTGAGGACCCTTATGCCCTTCTGTTTTCCAGGGCACCATTCTTCTCCGCTGGTCTGGGTATAAAGGGAGCAGCTGCGCTGGAAGCCGGGGCTGTACCAGTCTTGGCCAACATTCCTCCTGTAATTCCCCTCTTGGCCCTCGCCCCTACGCCCGCATGTCCAGTCACGACAGACAGCTCGTGGTTCCTTGAGCTTGCTTCCAATTTCAAATCTAAAACATGGACCTTCTAAAAATATAAACAAATAAATAAATAAATAAAACATGGACCTTCTGTGCTGTCCCCAAAAGACGTGTGATCATCTCCCTCATAGGAACCCCTCCCCTACCCCATACCTTGCAGGGCACACACGACGCAAGGACTCCTTTCGGGAATTGTTTTCTGGGAAGCTCCCCAGAGACCCTGGACAGAGAAAGTCACAAAGGGGTGGAAAGGATCCTTTCCCTTTTCTGTTGCGCTTGAGAAAGAAGGCTGGTGACAGAAGCATAAACTGTTATTGTTTGTCAGGTGCTTCCCCACTCCCACCCCTCGACAGACTCTGTGGGGAGGCCATGCCAGGAAATAACAGTCGACGGGCCCCAGAGTGATGTTTTTCTGCTAATACTTCACCTGTAGGGCCTTCTCTAACAAACTTAACAAAAGGATTGTTTTCTTTCCCTAAAGTTGAGAGAGGGTGTAACTTGACATGAGAGGCAGGCTTTCTTCTGCGGGAGGTGTGAAGTCAGTTTGCATCTCCTCTGTTCCTACACAGCTTCAGTCCTGCTGCGTCCCGTCCAGGTCGTCATTGCAATGACTTCTAAAAATCCACCCTTCCTGCTTCCACCATATTCACCTTCCTAAAATATGAGCCAGATGGCACTTCTCCTTCCTCTAAAATCTTCCCCAGCACTCCCTCTGCCTACCTCCCAAACTTGAGAGTGGCATTCAAGGCCCTCAACAAGATGGATCTATCCAGTCTCTTCTTCTATCTCCTCCCTGCAGAAGATACAGACGGTACGTGTCAATCTGGGTCTGCAAGAAGCAGACACCACAATGGGATTAAAAGTGAACAGATTTGGGGCTTCCCTGGTGGCTCAGTGGTTGAGAGTCCGCCTGCCGATGCAGGGGACGCGGGTTCGTGCCCCGGGTCCGGGAAGATCCCACATGCCGCGGAGCGGCTGGGCCCGTGAGCCATGGCCGCTGAGCCTGCACGTCCGGAGCCTGTGCTCTGCAACAGGAGAGGCCACAACAGTGAGAGGCCCGCGTACCGCAAGACAAAAAAGTGCACAGATTTGATGAGGGTTAACACCTGTGGAAGGGGAAATGGGGAGGGAGCTGGAGAAGGCAGGAAGAACTCTCATACTGTCATGGCAGTTTGACCCCCAGTGAAGGAGGGAGGGAGGGGATGTTGGGTAGAAACATCTGGGACTGCCGTAGAGCCTGAAAAATTTGCAACAAGGCCATTGGGGAGTGATGTCAGACCATATCCAGGGAGAGTCAGCCAACAAAGGAGTTTCATGGCTCCCAGGAATGGACAAGTTTTAGTATCCCTGCCTGATTCTGCCACTGGCTGAGAGCAGCCCATGAGAAATGCACATGACCTTGATGAAACCCAGTGTGGATTGGTTTGAGGATTTCAGAGAGTAGCTGGGGCCCTTGGTCAACTGCACTCCTTGGAGATGGAGGTCTGCAAGGGGTATTCCCATAGCCACCACAAGATAAAAGTCAGCCAAAGAGATGACCTACAGTTTCCAGGGCATGACCTTTAATTCCAAACATACACACATTTGCTTGTGCCTTCCTCCTTGCCTGCCATGCTTTTCCTCCCATCCCACCACCAAATGAAATTCTACTCATCCTTCAAGGCTCCACTCTGATGCCACCATCTCCAAAAAACAAAAGCTTTATTTCCTACATGGTGATCCTTTGCAAGCCCCTCTATTATAGCATCCCTTTGGATTAGAACTAGTTGTTTGCAAGTCTATCTCCTCTCTGTCCTTGAGGGAGGAGACTGTTTCATTTCTCTTTATACGAAGTAGTCTGGCACCACATGTCACATTAATTCATTTATTTATTCAACAAAATGTATTAGTTGTTTATTATTATGTTCCAGCACTATTCTAGGCCCTGCTACCCTGGCAATATACAAGACATGGAAGGATCTTACTTTCCAGTCTTGGTGAGGGAACTAAAAGGATGACAATGTTGACAGTCAGAGCAGTAAGCAATAGTTGATACCATGTCTCCCAAGGGAGAAAGGACAAGTTCAGAGATGACTAGATACAGGTTTTTAAAATTTACAGCAACAATTTGTGAGATCTTGGTATGCTAAAGTTGGGGAGTTAAAGCTGAGACCTCTACAAAAATTGGAACTCTCAAAAGGCTGCAACACAATGAAAGGATTAATGAACATCAATGGCCCCATGTGCCCAACAGAACTACCAGGAAGCCTGTATCTACAATGGTTCTGGGTGGGCAAAAAATACTCTGTACCTGTGTCTTGCACTAGTTTAAAATTTTTACTTTAACTCTGCAGCATGGGTTATGAAACCCCAAGCAAAAGCCAAGAAATTAACAAAGAAACATAAAACAAAAGCTCTTCTGAAAATAATTCTCCATTAAGAACTACAAAATTCTTGAGCAAACAATCTGCTATGAGGGAAAGTACCAGTTACAGCAGATGATTAAGTAATCAAGGGCTTCAGATAATAGAAAAACAATGTAATATAAACAATAAAGTAAGTATGTTTAAAGGATAAAAGGATAAAAACTTAGAAATATAAGACTTCATTATAAAATTTCATGTGTATAAAATTTCATGACATTTTAGACTTCATGAAAAATGAACAGGTATATTTGAAAAAGAACCAAATGAAATTTCTACAAATGGAAAATCTTTTCATTAAAATTTAAAATTGAATAGGAAGATCAAACAACAGATTACCCAAGATAGATTTGAAAAAATTATCAAATACAGCACAGAGAAATAATGATAGAAAAAGTGAAACAGAGGTTAAGAAACACAGATGATATAATGGTATGGTCCAGCATATTTCTAGTTGGAGTAGAAGCAATATGCACAGAAATAATGTCTGAAATTTTTCTCAAATAGATGAAAGACATGAATCTTCAGATTTAACAAATATGAATCCTAAGCAGAATAAATAAATATAAACCTACACCTAGAATAGCATAATGAAACTGCAAAACACATATGTTAAAGAGAAATTCTTTAAAACAACCAGAAAGAAAAGAGAGATCTCCTACAAAAGAACAAATATTAACTAACATAACCAAATAGCTATAGTAAGAGAGTGAAATATTGTGACAATCTTGAGGGATAAAAATGTTCAACCTAAAATTCTATTCTCAGATAAAATTCTATATTTTGTTATATAATCAAAAACACATAAGTTAAGTATATTTCTGAAAAATAAATCCTGACATAATTTATAGTTCACAGATCCTCACTGGAAAAGATTTGAAAAGATATAATTCAATGAGAAGGAAAGTTAAACCAAAGGAAGGATATAAAGAGGTGAAGATACCAGAGGTGATCTTCACCTCACAAGTTGTTTAAAATTTAGGTAAATCTAAAAAAACCTTGGGAGGGAGGAACACTCCCAAACTCATTCTATGAGGCCACTATCACCCTGATACCAAAACCAGACAAAGATGTCACAAAAAAAGAAAACTACAGGCCAATAACACTGATGAACATAGATGCAAATATCCTCAAAAAAAAAAATACTAGCAAACAGAATCCAACAGCACATTAAAAGGAGCATACACCATGATCAAGTGGGGTTTATCCCAGGAATGCAAGGATTCCTCAGTATATGCAAATCAATCAATGTGATACATCATATTAACAAATTGAAGGAGAAAAACCATATGATCATCTCAATAGATGCAGAGAAAGCTTTCGTCAAAATTCAACACCCATTTATAATAAAAATTCTCCAGAAAGTGGGCATAGAGAGAACCTACCTCAACATAGTAAAAGCCATATATGACAATCCCACAGCCAACATCATTCTCAATGGTGAAAAACTGAAACCATTTCCTCTAAGATCAAGAACAAGCCCACTCTCACCACTATTATTCAACATAGTTTTGGAAGTTTTAGCCACAGCAATCAGACACAAAAAAGAAACAAAAGGAATCCAAATCGGAAAAGAAGAAGTAAAACTGTCACTGTTTGTAGATGACATGATATTATACATAGAGAGCTCAAAACTCTCCTCCATGAGGTGAGTGAACTTTCCTAATAAATCCAAATGAAGCCTCATAAAAGAATTTCCTTCTGTGACTCCAAAGTAGCATCACCACACATAAATCTAGTGAGCTCCCCCTTTTCAATCATGTCATATGATATAAAAGGAATATATTTTTAAAACCACCTCATGTCTCTCTAATACATTTACAGTCTGAGTCACTTTACCCAGTGGTATATGTAGCAATGAAATACTTAAGAGGAAGTATTGAAAAAGAAGATTTCTCCCGTCTGTTGGGTGTTTCCCCCTGAAAAGCTGGTTTCCATCCATGTCTAGAATGCTGCTCTTCCCCAGAGCCACCGCCTGTGCACATCATAAGGATGGGGACACAGAGGGAGCCTAGACTTGGAAGTAATTTAACAGTTTAAACTATATTTGAAATGTTTTCCTGTTTGCCAGACCCTGGTTTTGATCCCTTGTCTCCTAATTATGCCAGTCTCCAAGTCAGAGAAGGATAAAAATGACTCCAGAAATGCATTATAGGTATTCAACAAAGGAGTTTTGTTTATTCATTTATTTTCATTTTAATGCTCTCACATTAACCCTTCAACATTTGGATCTGCCCAGGAGGGATTCATATTTCATTAAGCAACAGTCGTTCCTACTTTACTGTACTTCCCAATTTTTTCTTGCATTTTAAAAGGTGAGTTTTGCAAAAAGTGGGCTATAGAGCTTATACCTTTTGAGTCCAATGCCACTTTAATAATTAAATATAAATAACAGGGTAAAGAAATGCATACAATCTAGAAGGAGAAAGACATGATGTAGATAGAAGCATCTTTCTCCCATCTCCCCTCTCTTTCTGCTCAGCAGACACTATTTGTGTCTGTGTTGATTTTCCAAATCATAAGCTCCCAAAAGGAAGACTTCTCAGCCTTCTGGGGCCTGAATTCTATCTGTGACATGCACCTTCCTGCAACTCGAGCTGTGAGCTTTCCTTCCCTCTAAGCATTGCTCTGGGCCAGTCCCCGGTTCAGTCCTTTGGCTCTGTAGCTCCCAAGAGATAGCTGGGCAGGCCCCCCAGGCCTTGGCAAGGACACCTGTCTGATTTCTCTTCTAGCTTCCAGCATCCTGATCACAGCCTCCACACAGATCCACCCTTCAGAAGATTCTCAATACCAATGGGATTAATAACGCCCTCGCTTTAAAGGTGGTAAAAGGGATGGTCCCCAATTAGGGAAATACCATAGGTTTTGGAGTTGGGCAGACCTGGATTAGAGTCTTGGCTTTTACACTTATTAACTGTAATCCTGTACAAGTTACAAACTTCCCAGAACCTCAGTTTCCTCATCTGTGAGATGCATAGCATAAAACCAATCCCTTTAGGGGATTACATGAAACAATATATGTCTCACCTATACTTCTGAGGGTCACGTTGTCTGGTGTATATCAGATGTTCAACAACATATTAATTTCCTATGCCCTTTCTGGAAGTCCCACCCTTTTCCCATCAGCTACTTGATGAGCTAACTTCTAATTTGGACACTTTGTACTTTCTTTCACAATATCATCTCTGAACAAAACATATTTCCAATCTAACTTTAAGACGTGTTTAAGGATTGGCATCACTAACCCCAATTCCCCTTCCTAGGTATTGGCTATAACAAACATCACTATCGTTTTTCTGGCCATCTTAGATGACAGGTCAATCCATCAGGCATTTAGTGAGCCCACGATCATGCCAGGCACTATGCTGGATGCTTGGGATGCAGAAATGCATCAAAGACATTTTAATGAGAGAAGCTCATTTTCTGGTATAACAGCAAGCCATCCTAATTCCTTTCCTCACTAAATGAATTACATTCATTTTCCTCAGTATGTCTTTTGGAGAACTGTTAAATTTTCAGAAAATTTGCAGCTATAAAAGAAAGGAATATACTATACTGGGCTGTTGTTTAGTAAGTGATGGGAGTAGGTGGGGAGATACTGCAATGGATCCAACTTGCTTTTCATTCCTATTGACAAACTAAGTCTCTTGATGTGTTTAGGAAGGTAAAACATATCATATGCAGCAGGACAAAAGCTATTACCATGGGGCTTCCCTGGTGGCACAGTGGTTGAGAGTCCGCCTGCCAATGCAGGGGACACGGGTTCGTGGCCCTGTCCGGGAGGATCCCACATGCCGCGGAGAGGCTGGGCCCGTAAGCCATGGCCGCTGAGCCTGCGCGTCCGGATCCTGTGCTCCGCAACGGGAGAGGCCACAACAGTGAGAGGCCCATGTACCGCAAAAAA
>NW_020174042.1:5837727-5927468 GCF_003031525.2 Neophocaena asiaeorientalis asiaeorientalis | reverse complement strand
CCTTAACCCAAAAAAAAAAAAAAAAAAAAAAAAGCTGTTACCATGGAAGTTTCTACCATTTTTTCTCACTTCCTCCTGTGGAACCAAAGAGGAGAGCGGGAGAGGTAGAGACAATAAAATGTCATTAGATTGATTTAAGGGATAAAAGCCAATGAGAGCAGAGAAAGAAGGAAGATGGGTTACATGGACTGCTCATAAAAGGATCCTGTTTTGTGTATTAACGTCTAAGGAAAATGTGTACAAATTTAATATATCTTTACGTGAAACTGTACATTAATGAACCTTAAGAAATCTAACCTAACACATGCTGAAGTCTGCCAGCTTATGCTAAGCTGACAAAGGTATGAGAACCCAGGAAAACACCAATATTAAGGTTAAAAAAGGAATACTGTACTTTCTGGTATCATCTATGGTATAGAATGGTAAGGAATGCACCTTATTTCTCATTTGTTTGAGGTTGTTCTGATACAAACCAACCTCTCTCCCATCCTACTAAAGCAAGAAGGAAGGAAGGAAGGAAGGAAGGAAGGAAGGAAGGAAGGAAGGAAGGAAGAAAAGTTAGAAAGTGAATGCTGCCCATCATAAGATGGGCAGATCCCAGAGAGCTTCCTACATCAGACGCTACCCTTCAATGTGACTTTTCAATACCGACCGCTGGAGGTCCTGCTTGCTTTGTATTATCAAGAAATACAGTACCAGTGCCCTGTCATGATCATAGGGTTTCTCTGCTTTGTACTAAACTCTCAAAGTATTTCTGCCTTAGACTGTAGAGTTTAAAGATTCAGGGGAGCACAAATAATTTTCTAAAATTCTTCAAGGGACTCAGTAGAGCCATTCTCTTTTCTTTCTTCTGCCCTTTCACAAAAGTCCTCTGAGATTTTCTGAACCCAGGACCCTTGGAGATAGATTTTGACAAAAATGAACTGGCTGATTCAGATGCAATGACGACCAAGGATGCTGGCAACCTAGGGAAGCACTACAGCTAGATGCAGAGATCATCCTAACCACAAAGGCCTTTCAGAGGGGACCTCTGGGTGTTTTCAAAATTCTTAACTGCAACCGTTTCTTGTACTTTCCTTGGCTTTTACTCAAAAGACTGCATCAAGCTTTGTTCTTCCTTGCTTATTTTTGGAAAAAAAAATACTAAAGACGATAGTCTCTAACAAGACTACAGATAATATAGACTAAAGACTATAGATTAAAACAAGACGGCCTGTTTTTTGCCCCACTGTAGACTCGAGGCAGGTGTCCAGTCCTGTGTTGTCACTACGGTGTGTGTCTGGGCTGTGGGAAGTTCTTGGCTCTGCACTGCTAACACTGATGGTCAGCAAAACACACTTCTCTTCTCCCTACCTTTGATATATTTTACAATATATATCAATATCCTCCATGGGTCTGCTGTTCTTTCAATTCTTGTTGCTTTTTAGGTAGCTTATTCTCCCTTATGCAGACCCTGTCATCTATTCACATTGCTATGGACTGAATGTTTGTGTTCCCCCAAAATTCATGTGCTGAAATCTAACCGCCCCACCCCCGTGACGGTATTTGAAGCTGGGACCTTTGGGAAGTGATTAGGTCGTAAGGGTGGAGTCCTCCTGAATGGGATTAGTGCCCTTATAAGAGATCCCAGAGAGCTCCCCAGCTCCTTCTACCATGTGAGGACACAGTGAGAAGACAAACTCCTATGAACCAGGAAGCGGGACCTCACCAGACTCTGAATATGCTGGCACCTTTAGGACAGACTAAGGGTTGCACGGAGCAGAGGATCAACAGGCTTCCCCATTGGCAGGGCAACCTCCCTGATTCCAAGTCCCTAAGAAGCTGTGCTATTGCCAGAAACATCATGAGATACAGGTAAGGACTCTAAAGAGGTTCTTCTGCCTTGTTTTCAAGAGAAGGATTACATTCTCCTGGGCCTTATACTGTATCTATATTGCATCACCGGATGTTTACAACACCTGACAGTCAGCAAAATTGACTTTACTGTAAAGGAGAAGGCTATTTGAGGGAGGACTAATGCTTTAAAGTGGCCAGTTCATTAGTATTGGGTTGGCCCAATATTAATGTTCGTGTGGGCAATGAATGTTTCCACAACGTCTTACGGAAAACCCCGAACAAACTTTTTGGCCAACGCAATAATTATTTGTTATCTTATGGTGACTCTATATAACCTCATAGCTCTAGAAACTTGAATAGAAAATACCTTGGTAATGAGGACCCCACCCAATCTAGAAAAGTGATTGATTGGTTGATAGGCATTTGTAGGCAATGAAATGTCTCAATGCCCTTGACCCCTAGCAGCCACTGCCAACACTAAAAGGTACTCCTTTCAGGGAGAAATGTGTCTGGTGCCTCCCCTGGAATGTTGTAATGGTCCTGTTTATCATTATGATGGCTTATAATGAACAGAAACAATGTGTTTCCCGGTAAGTTTTCCTCTTGCACAATTTTTAAAAATTATTTTTGGGAATTCAATGCCAGGTAAACAACTTGTCTTAAACATGTTTTTCATCATTGAAAACTATTTCCTAATTCTACATTTTTCTAATTTTCGCTGGGAGAGGCAGGGAAGGGGAAATCTTCAAAAAGAAAAACATAACAATTTTTCTCATTTGTTTTCCCTGGACCTTCATGTCTTTCACCAGATTAAGAAGCCCTACTACTTTCTCTCTCCTCTCCTCCCCATTCTGTCTCCTCTACTCTTGAGGCCCAAGATTTCGAGATTGGCTTCAGGCCCCAATACATTGGTCTCTGCTCCCAAACAGCCAAAGATCATGAACACACTTTCTCCACTGGCTTTTGCTTCTCCGCTGCAGCTCTTCAACAGATCATCACTATAATAGTTGACGGCAATAATAGGGGCCTTGATAACGCCCTGAAGAACAATTTTGCCTTTGTCACACACTCCATATAAGTCCACCTTTGTGTAAGTCTGGTTGACTTATATGTTGCTCATCTGTTTTGTTAGGTTTGGAAAGTCCTCCCTTCTCAAATAGAAAGCTATGTCTTATCAAAAGGAAGTAAATCTGAAGCTCTGGAAGTTCAAATTCAATTCCGTTAGAAATAGATACCTCCTGGTTATTTAAATAGAGGCTAAAGTTGGGTGAATCACCTCAACTTTTCATACTGGGGACACTTGAAGCCATGAATGTGCTGAGCCACAGAGCAGCTGTCAGATGAGCTGGGCTTTTTGTTACTAGGCCAGACCCACATCCATGCCAGAGTTTTGTGGTCCTTCGGCAAAGGGCATCTACACAAACTCACACACACGCATGTGACAAGCACACGTGTGCTTCTGCACGTACACACAGAGTGAAGGCTGAGGGTTTCCAAAATTTTTAATTTGTCCTACGTTAGCCTAAAATTTTTAAAGTTCTCTTTGTATGACCATTTCACAGACATTGACTGCTAATCAATGAATTGTCTCTTCATTCTAGGACAGGAATTCTAGTTAAGTTATTCTGAACATTAATATGATTATACACACACATATTTAGGTATTATTTAAAGCAAAACCAAATATTTACATAATAAATAATTACCTGCCAATATAAAACAACGTATTTTTCCATTACTGGAAGTAACAGAGTGAATTTGCTTCTCAGACTTTTGCTGACCCCACTGTACAAAGGAATTTTTTTTTCCTGAACAAAAGCTTCTTCCATGTCCTTGCTTTTAAAGCAGTTTGCACACAGCTCAAGAGAGACGCAGCCCCTTGTTTCTGAGGTGCCAGCACAGCGCCTCCCCCCGGAGTCACTAGGATCTTTCTTCCCCATCTCTCCATTGGCAGAATCAACTGCACGTGGACTGGGTTACTTGAGGAAGATGAAACAAGGCCGATAAATTGCATTGTTATCACTATTGTGCCCAGAGGCCCAAGCAACTAGGCACGTCTGCACATTGCAAAATAAATATAATCAGCAGCCCTTTGAGTCTGCAGCAGTGAGCTCAGCCGAACCCAGGCTGAGGGCCCACACGTGGTGTCAATCCTTAACTTCCCAGGGGTTAGCCAGCTCTTAGTTCATCCCATTGCAGGTGAGCCAAGCCCTCCTCTCCTTTCACTTCCACCATCGCCTGATCCTTTGCTTGACTCACACGGTGTGTTGCCGCCTTCCCAGAACGTGGAAGGGCCAGCAGAGGACCGAAACCATCCAGTCTTACTGTCTCTACCTCCCCACCTCACTTAGCTCACGCTTGCATTTCTTCCTTTCCACAGTAAGTGAGCATCATTTTCCCCACAAGTATTACTTTGCAATGGTTCTCATTTTGCTTAGTCAATACCTAGTTTATATGAAAATAATGATCACAGATAGGAAAAGGTTTCATATGTGTTATCTCAATTGTCTACCAGCTGTTAATTGAATGCCCAACTGAGGTAGGTTAGAACGCTACCTATTTTATGAATGTGCGTTTTCCAGAGTGAGATTGAATGATTTCTTCAGGTTCATATAAAGAGAAAGTAGCAAAGCCAAGTCACAAACCCATGTCTGATTCCAGATCCAGGGCCCTTTTTATTATACAATGCACTATTTTTCAATGAAAGTGAAATTTACATTAACATAAAATTAACCATTTTAAAGTGTAAAATTCAGTGACCTTTAGTATATGTTGTATGTTGTACAATCACCCCTTTAGTCAAGTTCCAAAACATTTTCGTCACTCCAAAGCACTAGTGGCAACTGCTCATCTGTTTTCTGTCTCTCTGGATGACCTGTGCTGGATATTTTGTACAAATAGTGTCATACAAAATGTGACCTTTTGTGTAGGGCTTATTTCACTTAGCATAATTTTTTGACCTTCACTCACATTGTAGAATGTATCAGTACTTCAGTCCTTTATAGGATTGAATAATATTCCACTGTATGTGTAAACCACAATTTGTTTATCCATTCTTCCACAGATGGACACTTGGGTTGTTTCCACCTTTTGGCTATTGTGAATAATACTGCTAAGAACATGCATGTACATGTATTTGTTTTCAATTTGTTTGGGTCTATACCTAGAGGTGGAAATCACTGGATTATACAATAATTCTATGTTTAACTTTTTAAGGAACCACCAAACTGTTTTCCCCAGTGGCTGAACCATTTTACATTCCTATCAGCACTGAATGAGGGTTCCAATTTCTCCACATCTTCTCCAACACTTGTTATTTTTCTTTCTTTAATTTTTTTTTGTTACAGCCATCCTAGTGGATGTGAAATGGTGTCATATAGTTTTGACGTGCATTTCCCTAATGACTAATGATTCTCTCCCGTTGTGGAGCACAGGCTCCGGACGCGCAGGCTCAGCGGCCATGGCTCACGGGCCCAGCCGCTCCGCAGCATGCAGGATCTTCCCGGACCGGGGCACGAACCCGTGTCCCCTGCATCGGCAGGCGGACTCTCAACCACTGCGCCACCAGGGAAGCCCATGACTAATGATTTTGAGCATCTTTTCATGGGCTTGTTGGCCATTCGTATATCTTCTTTGAAGAACTGTCTGTTCAAGTCCTTTGCCCTTTTTTTAGTTGATTTGTCATTTTCTTGTTGAGTTGTAGGAGTTCTTGATGTTCTAAATACTAGACCCTTATCAAATTTATGATTTGAAAATATTTTTCTTCATTCTCCAAGTTGTCTTCTCACTTTCTTGATAAGTCCTGTGATATGCAAAGGTTTTTAATTTTGAAAGAGTCCAATTATTCATTTTTTCTTCTGTTGCTCATGCTTTTGGGGTCATTTTACTTCTTTTTTACCTAAAGTACTTAGTCTAGCACTATACACCTAGTAGGAAGTCAACAAATGTTTGTCAAATGGTTTCCTATATCTATTTGGCTGACGAGAATGGTCTCTAACATCCCATCCAACTCAAATACTCTAGGACTCTAAGGCCATTTGAAATCATATTTCAGATTATATCATAATTTCCTTAAACCAACAGATTGTTTCTCATTAGACTCTTAGAAAAATCAAGAAGACATAAATCAGTTTGGGTATACATGTTTTTTGCATGTCTATATGGTATGTATGTGTTTACATGGTATGCATGTTTTTACATGTTTTACATGGCAAGCACGTTTACATATATACATGGTTCTTACATGTTTGCGTGATATACATATTTACATGTTTACACAGTATATATGATGTTACATATTTACACTGTATACATGTTTACATAGTATATGGTACATGTGTTTTTACAAGGTGTGAATAGTTTTACATAGCATAATGTTTTCCTTTCTAAGAAAGAAATGGCAAGTTGCTAGTCTTCTGCTCAGGAATCATCAGTGTCTTTTTTGCTGTTCTTGGCTACTGGACAGCTCTGACCTCCTTTTGAAAATATAGACCTTTGGGTACACTTTTCTCAGGCATAAATCATGAGGGAGAGGGAGTAACCTGAACGTTTAATAGTGTTGTAATTGCTCTTGGACTGCTATACTACCTCTAGCTTATTATTCCCAAAGAAATGATACCATTTCAGTCTTTCTGCGGTGATCTATGGCTACGCTTTGCAGACAAGCAATTTATGTGGCTAATAAATCCAAGAGGAATTTCCCAGGTACGTGACAGAGAGGACTGGCTGCGTCTGCGCTGTCACTCCTGTCTCCGCGTCCTCTGGATGGCGGATGGTGGAAGGCACCCCCAGCTAATACAGCCAAGAGCAAGCCCCACCCTCCGCCGCCCCACTGCTTCCCACACTCTCCAGTTCCTGAGAGTTTTACAAATGCCTCTCACACAGTTCTTACATAGACAATTGTTAAGCACGGCTTTGATCCAGTGGCTTCTAATCTACTGCCCGGTTTGGAATGTTCGCATTCACAGATGCTAGTTCTTTAAAAATGATTTCTTAATTATCTGTGCAAACCAATTCAAATAATACACTGATCCATCTTGTGGGTGTGGGGCCGAAGAGGAGAAATACGCATTGCATAACCACCATACCCTCTGAAATAAGGAGGAAAGGACGGCTCAGTGGGATCTGGGGAAAATAGGAGAAGTAGTTGTAAAAGCATTGTATTTGAGTTATGCAAAGCCAGATATAAGGAAATAGCTCACAAAATCATAATTATTAATTCCTTAGGAAATAGAAAATTTCAGAAAAATACTGGTTGTATTTCTTAGACCTGGACCAATTACATTGTAAGAACAGTAGAGGGATTTCTCATCTAACAAAAGGGAAACATACAAAACAAACATACAAGCAAAAGAAAAACCCCATTTATGCCTGTTTCCTCCCCTGTAAAATGGGTTAATGATTGTATCTATGGCATAGGGTTATTGAGGGAATTTAATAAGTGAATGTGTGTAACAATGATTAGCATGTTTATAACAATGAGTAGCACATAGTAGGTACTTCGTAAATTTTGGCTACTTTTTAAAAATCCCTTACCTTAGTGATATAATAGAGAATAGAAAAAATGGAGACAAGAAGGTGGCTCTTTTGAACAGCAACTCTTCTTTCTTGCTCCTTTCTGTCCTTTCTTCTACACACATAACATCTTTTTTGTTCCCTCTCTAGAGAGCTTTCACTTCTGTGTACATGTGTGCATGTGTGTGTGTGCACCAGCTCATGTGAACACGCATGCCATGGTAATGGGAGTAAGTAACGTAATTCTGATGCTGCATCTGATCAGAGTGGCCAGACACTAGAGATACTAGAATTTATAGGGAATCAATCAGCAACAACTAGGAAAACTACTTCCTTAAAAATCAATCATATGTGCTGTATTTCATACTACTTCACCATTGTCTCTAGCCTCGTACTTACCACAAGGTTCTGACTTGTTCGTTGTGTCCCTCTCCATACCCATCCTTCCCCCAAACCCACTAGACTGAGACAGAGACCCTATCTTATACTTTCTGATTTCTCAAACCCACACAACCACACAAAGGTTGGCTAGATGAACAAATGGAATAAACAAGAAAGAACTGCTGCTGAAATAGCTTTCTGTTACTAAAAGTGATAAAACAACTGCTAATCATAATCATTGGAGGAATCCCTTTATGCCTGGGAAGTACTTTTCCCTTGCTTTCTAAAGAATCAGACTCCCAAGTTACCAAATTAGAAATGATTTAGCATTGGAGTATTGGAAAAATTACATATTTTTGGTGAAATAAAAGGGCCAGAATTGGCCCTAAAAGTCATCTAATCCAGCTAGCTCATTTTGTAAAAGGAGAAAATAAGGCCCAGAGAGATTAAGTGCTTTGTTTAAGGTCACACAGCTATTAATCCTCAGAGCTGGAAACAGAACCTCTAATATCACTACATATTTTACTAAACATCTTTCATCCCATAACAGGCTTTAATAAGCTTCCTTTATTTTTATAACTGTCCTTCCCAAGGTACAATTCTAATGTTTTTCCTCATCTATAAAAATCCTCAAATAACCAACTTGGCAAATTACTAGCATTTACATTGTCCATTCAACTAAGAAAAATTGAATGGTAACTTACAAGTGGGAGAGTATGCTGGCTGCTCAATTATCCTTTTCTTAAGCAGAAATCATGAAACCTGCTTCAATTTCGATGAAGGAATGGGAGCTATAAAAATCCAGGCATCCTTGTGAATTTAATGAAGTCAAAAAGAACAATGACAACAAGAGTAACAAAAATCTGAGACTTCAAAAGTTGTCTGCCTCACTTTCAATCAGAGGAAAAATGCCCTTTAGAGGTAAGGGTGCCAGATTGAACAAATAAAAATACAGGACAGGTACTTCCCTGGTGGTCCAGTGGTAAAGAATCCACCTTATAATGCAGGGGACGCAGGTCTGATCCCTAGTCAGGGAACTAGGATCCCACATGCCGTGGGACAACTAAGCCCACGTGCTACAACTACTGAGCTCGCGCCTTCAACTAGAGAGCCTGCATGCCGCAAACTACAGAGCCCATGCACTCTGGAACCCGCATGCCACGCCTAAAGAGCCCATGTGCCACAACTAGAGAAGAGAAAACCCGCACACCACAACTAGAGAGAAGCCCTTGTGCTGCAACGAAAGATGTATTTTATCTGGCAGCAATATCTGAGGGAAATGGGCATTTCAACAATTGGGCTATGGCCCACTCTTCATTCCCCGTGCCTGGAGACATGTGACCCTACTATGAGCGTTCCACGGAACAAACACATGGCCTCAGGAATGAAAACCCCAGAATGATTAGGGAAGAATAGGATTCCTGCTTGTCAGCCAGATCAGCTCTCCTATCCCAGGCAGCCAATGAGGTGTTGGCCAAATTCTTCCATCCATCCTCTTTTCCACTATGAAAGTTTGCTGCATAAATTATGGGCATTCTTTACAGCATGGATGAGTTCCTGAATGGAGTACAAATGAAATCACATTTCTAATTGGAAAAGGACATCTTTATTTACAGCAACACTTAAACTCTCTCTCTATCACACTCATGAACACACAAACACAGAAACAAATTCCACCCTCCCTTACCACAAAAGATCACTCTATAATTAAAACTGTATTGTATTTCCATCACAGTTTTTCTGAAACTTTATATATATATATATATATATATATACATAAAATTAAGATATATATGTATATATCTTGATCACAGCCTGGCACAAAAGACTACAAGTATTTCTAACTGTTTTCAATGAAAAAATCTGCATTGCCTCCTCACAGCTCACTTCCACTGAACATTCCAACACCACCTGCTTCTGTTTAAAGCAAAGAGTTGCCCAATTTTTCCCCCAAAACTGGGTTCAATTTAATTATGGCTTTTGTTTTAACCGACACAACTTGGTGATTAAGGCAACAACAGAAACCAAAAGAAGCTGGCATCAAGTTTTGTTCCAAATAATTTGAGAAGTATCCTTATATATTCTTTGTCCCTGTAATACCGCCAACTGTGACATTAAAGACTCTCCAGGGGAAATATCCCTGTTAGGACCACTCCTAGTTAATAGCGTGCCTTTCCTTTGGAAACTTGAAAGGACCCTCAAAGGTCTCTAGATACTTTAAATCAGAGCCTGGCTCTTCCTGATTACTTATGAATTACGTCAGAACCATCTAAAATTCCATGGCAAAGACACAGTAGAAATACCCTTATGTGTGCAACTGGTTAATGCCCATGGATTATTCATGAAGCACCACCATTCCAAATTGGTCTCAAGGAAACAACAGGACAAAGGACTCAGCAACCATCTTGACTAACTGGAAATCTGATCAGATGAGGTTAGTGTAGTCATCAGAACTAAGGCCCTCATCAGATCTGATTTCCGATGAGTTTCAGCTGAATCTGAGTGGAAAATACAAAGCAGCTGCTATTGCTGAGACTGCAATGGTAGAGGCTAAGCTCCTTCCAGATCTACAAGTCTTGGGTAGTAAAGGACGCTCAGTAACATTCCCTCAAAAGTTCATGGATATGAGCTCTGCTGCATGGCCCTTAATGGGTAGCCAGCTCATTTTTAGGAGGGCCAAAGACTGGGAACTAGGTGACATATAAACATCTGAGGATGGATCCCAACCCAACCTTGAGGGGCTTTCTCAATGGAAATGACAAAGCTAAGCGTCAGAGACAATACATGGTCTCTGGGTTGCTGCCTCATTTCAAATCCAAGCTGGGTTTTAGTGTTCTCTTTTTGTAGAAGGAGACTAAGATACACAGAAAGGGTGACGGCTTTGTCAGAAGAAGATGTGGGTGTGTAAACTACTCCTGAGGCCATAAAGCAGAACGCAGGGATTTGGGTCAAAGCTCAAAAATTATCTTGAAAGGTAGGAGAGAGAATAAGACAAAGAGCTAGAGAAGATAACAAGAGAGGGAGAAAGAGGGAGATCCCCAAAGCAAAGTGGGGAGTGGTGCAAAATCACACCGAGGTATTTCTAGTAGGTGTTATTGGCATGTGGATAGAGCGCCATGGACATAAAGATGCGCCCAGCAGGCCCCCTGCCATGAAGGACTGGCCTCAGCCACTGGGCGTGCTATTGGCTCAAAGATTTTACCATCAGCCTCTCCCAGGACTGCCTCAGCTGCAGGAGCTGGCTCATCCAAGGCACACCCCTCCCAGGGGCAGCCCATACCTAACCATTGATCCATCTCAGCCCAACTTGGGGCAACTCTGAAGGGCCATTCTAGCTCCAGAGCTCCCATGGAATCAGCTGAGACTGCCGTGCGCCTGCATTCTGCCCACCCCTGATCTGCTTCCCCTTCCCAAGGACACTCCTTAATAAACATCCTGCACACCAAACTCCATCACAAATCTGCCTCCCCACCTTGACGCCATCTATATCTGGGATTTCCTTGACAACTTTCTAGGGAAACCTTGCTAAATCTCCAGCTGAACCATGGGATTATGCTTGGACAATTAATTTCTCATGCCTGAAAAATAATCCACAGGAAACTGGGATCATCAATTTGTTAAGGCATTTGACTCAACAACATGTGTTTCTTGGATACAAGAATTATTAACATTAGAACAGACTTATCAAATAAAAAGCAGCAGCATAGAGAATTAGCATGGATAAATTTGGTAAAGGGGGAGCTCTGCTGGAACTTTGTTTTTGTTTTCAGTTGTGTGAATCATTTTTGGCTGTGGAGACCTGAGTTAATGGTGATCTTTCATAGATCCCTTTAATTAAAAGCCAGGATGAGGAATGCTGTTCAAATATTGTTTGCCATAAATCACTCTTTATCTCCACTCAGAGACGGCAGAGGAGAGACCTATGTTCTAAGATAAGGGCAGAGCCTTTCCCTCTTTACTCCCCTTGTACTCTCTTAAAAGTACAAACCTGAACACTAACTTCAAGGTCACCCTGAGTTCTGGAAAGCTCAGCCCCTCATTTGTTTGGATCTCTCCTAGCACATTCTGGGCGGGGCTTCCTTGACCACTAACCTATGTGCATAGCCATGGAAGAGGCAAAGCTCCATCTCTGAGCTTGAACCTACTCTCACCTATTAGCTATTGGCCAGAACATAGGCCCAGGAGCTTGATTTTGAAGGAACAGAGACTCCTGATTTTGAGGTCAGCAGACAAGCTGAGCATCCCTGAAACTAGAACAAATCTAGAATCCGAGGTGCTCCCTATCTTCAGACATTGAGGCCAATGTCATTGGAAAACTGAGAGGCTAGGAGAGACCAAGACTGGACACTTGTTCTTGGAATATTCAGACATCTCTGGGCTCAGCCTAGTCACCACCTGTCACTTCTGCAAAGCAGCCCTCAGGACATGCTGTACTTTCAGCATTTTGTTTATGGAATCATGTTTCTTAGACGACTTTGCAACAAAGGTGGTCTTCTAAGCCAGCACTCCCAGAAGGACCAGTGTCAACCGGAGATGATACAACCCAGCAGTTGTGCACAAGTCACAGCCCTCCCTGACAGGAGAGGGGGTGGATGGAGACCAGGAAACAAGGCCATGGAAACCAGAGGCATAGCAGGAAATGTTAGATCAAATTTCTTTTCCGCTGCAGCTGGAATGGTGGTGTCCTCTGAACATCCCAGGGCCGGGCACAGTTAAGCAAGGGCTGTGGAGCCAGTGTGACAAAGGAGACTGCCTACCAGGAAGGAATGAGATGGGCTACGGCACAGACACTGCGATGTCAGACACCGACTCTGGAGGCTCTCTGGAAGGAGGTCCTTCTGATTATTAAGAACTTTTTCTCTCTGCTTCTCAACTTTCAGATATGTAAGGATTACCAAGAGTGCTTTAAAAAGCTGATCATAGATCCTGTCCTAGAGTTTCTGATTTGATGAATATGGAATGAGAGCCAGGAACCTAGTTTATTGATTTAATTATTTTTAAAGCGAATCATAGGTGATTCAGATGCATGGACCACAATTTGAAAACCTGAGCTCAGATCTACAGGGAGAAGTTTCCTTCTGTGGTTTTGCCATATGCTTCCCTGCCAGCAAGCTAGTCTGGATTATTTTGCATAAAGGTCAATCATAAATTCCTAAAACATCGATAGGATTTGAACAAACATAATCATTCTAAGGGGAGTAGGATGGGAAGTAACAAATCTTAAACCCTGAGTACATGTTAGAAACTGTGTTGGCAGCTTAACCTACTATTAGTTTATTTCCTTCTTACAAGACCCCCGAGTAAAAAAGCATCTCAGTTTTATAAATGGATAAACTGAGGCTTGGAGAAGTTGAGCAGTAATTTGCCAAGGATCACCAAGCTAAGGTAACAGAATGAGGATTTAAACCCACATATAACTAGCTCTGAAAGCAAATATGCCTGAATAGAAGAATCATCCAGGATATTTGTTTAAAATTCGATTCTCAGTCCACTCTCCTGGAGATTCTGATTCAGCATCTTTGTGGTAGAGCTCTGGAATCTGTATCTTTGGCAATTAACCCTAGTGACTCTTACCTTTTGAGTTAGGAAAAGACAACTACCCATAGCACCCCCTAACAAAGTGCACACATTTGTGGATTCTTCCAGTGGGATTAAGAGGCTCAAAAGATCCAAGTTTTTGCCCTTTGCCTTCAGGGCAAAAGTGTTGCGTTTGAAAACACCTGATAATTTTCTTCAAAACTTGTCTTGAAAAATAAATGTGTGTTGCTATTCAGATGTTTTCCTTCCCTACATTGTTTCTTTTCTTAGAGAAAAACACTGGATAGGGATGAAGGAATTTCCAAAGCTATGTAATAACATATGAGGGTGGGCAACATTTTTCACATGACTCCCAGTAATAAAAACACAACAGATGGTTGAAAAAATAACCACAGAATTAGAGCAACCACTGTGTTCCATACAGAGGTTAATTAACTCGGTTGGAGGATCAAATTTCCACACTCCAATATCCCAATAGTCTCTGGTGTCCACAAACTTTAAGGCGCACCAGAATCACGTGGTGTAGGGGACGCTGCTAGGTAGGTGCTCAGGCACCACCCCCAGAGATCCTAATATAGTTGGTTCATGGTGGGGCTCAAGAACCTACATTTTGAAAGAGTACCTGGAGTTATTTTAATACAAATACCTACAAACCACAATTCAAAAAACTGTCTTAATATATCAAGACCATCTTGAGTAGTTTTTGGAAGTAGGTAGAGAATGGATGGAAGGATGAGTGGATAGGCAATAGATGAATAGGCAACAGAATATCAACCAACACATGTTACGGAGTCCAAGCTCATACTGCTTGCTGAACGACAGGCCAATAAATCAAGAGATTAGTTGTTGGGGCAAGGAATAGCGACTTTATTCAGAAAGCCGGCAGACCAAAAAAATGGTATTCTAGTGTCCCAAAGAACCATCTTACCCAAGTTAGAATTCAGGCTTCCTTTATACTAACAGGGGAGAGGGTGTGGTTGGTTGTTGCAGACTTCTTGTGTCAGAATCCTTTGTTCTTGCAGCTGTCCACATAGGTCAGGTCAGGATGTTCCTGCAAACCTCCAACAACTTATCCTCTGTTCTGCAACTTTTTATCTCTATATGAATGGAAAAGTGTTATACCTTTAAAGGTCAGAGCCTTGAGAATGGGCTATCCTGTATATTTCAGGCTATAGGCAACATTCTTAACTTGTGGCCAAAGCAATAGAATACAAAGGTTAAAGTAAAAGAAACAGACCCAATATGGAGTTAGATTTGTTCTTCCCTATTACACCCAAACAGACCATATGATTTAGTGGAAACTGCCTTATTTTCATTACTTATGAGTAATCCTACTGATTATTATAAATAATTTAACAGTGTTGAATATACAAGAGCTATTACTTCATGCATCCAAATTTCTTAAGTGTTCTACACCATTAGACCACAGTGTCTCTCACACCTCTTACTAAAGCAAGAGTACTCTAAGGAACAGTCGTGAGGTAGTTAACTGAAGCAAATCCTATTTTACTATCACTGTCCATGACAAAATTGGGCTGTTCTCTGAGAGGAATGATGGTATCCTTGGAATATAATAAAACAGAAGTGGATAATACAATAAACTTTTAACAACTTGAAACTTCTGGCATTTGGACAAAACAAGAATATTAAACGATTTAATAGGAACCCTGTTTTGTGTTGTTACATACTGAAAATTAAAGTACAGTCATTTTCTCAATAACATGTGTGACAGACTAGGCATCACAAATGAAATGGGGAGTGGCGTATCTAATAAATTTTGTAACAATTGCTTAGCAATTTAGTGGAAGGAGACCAATTTGGCTTATTTTCTCAAACCATATATCAAAATAAATTCTAGATAGATAAGTGTTTAAAACTAGAGAAATAGCAATGTAAAAGTCAGAAAGCAAAGTACAAATGTATGACAGATAATGGTGTTAAAAAATATTATGTTAACTCTATAAAACATTCAAACACCAAAAGTATACAAAAAACAATAAAATATTGTCCCATACTCTCATTTCCTGCTGGTAGGAGTGTAACTGGTATGGCATTTCTGGAAGCCAATCTGATAATATGTGTCAAATGCATTATAAATATGATTACTGTTCAATCCAGCCATTCATCCTCTAGGGGTTCATCCGAAAGTAAATAGACAGGTCTGCAAAATTGTATAAATAATGACGTAAGAATGTTCATCACAACATTGTTTTTAACAGCTAAAAATATTAGAAACATCGAAATGTCCATCAATAGGCCAGCTCTACAATGCAAACGTAGGGAGCCTTTAAAAAATCGTGCCTTTATTTTTTGCATGAGAAGCTATCAGTGTAAGTAAAACAATTCAGGGAAAACATATCATGTTTGCACAATAGTGTTAATGTACTTAATGCCCTTAAATTTTACATTCAAAAATGGCTAAAATGGCAAATTTTATGTTATATATATTTTACCACAATAAAAAAAATTTATTAAATTTAATTTTCATAAATGTTATAAAAATAGTTATTTAAAATAATATATCATTATTAAGAACAATATTTATTCTCTGAGTGGTGGAATTATGATTGATTTTTATTTCTCTATCCTTTGATAAAAATCTGAATTTTTATGTTACAGGTATAATTTTTATTATTTTATTTATTATTGGCAAAGATAATAAAGCTACTTCCATTTTGAAACTAAATTTGTCTAGTATGTGCTGAAAACAAGCAGAAAAAATTATAAATAATTCATAAAATAAAAAAGATAAATTATAAGCAAATATATGGGAAAATGATCAACAATAATCAATTTAAGCACACAAGGTAAAAATAAATGCCATTTTTAACTGCCAGTTTACACTTTATTTTAAGACAATATCTAATGCTGGTAACCTATGCCTTTAATTACTAGTTCTCTCTATTGCCACAAATTTGAAAAATAATTGTCAATTAATATCTATCTACTCCTACTCATTTCCTTTACTGTATCAAGCCCTATGCTGTGCCCTGCTGTCAATGACATAAGAGCCTTCTCTCCATGCCACCTAAACCAGGCATCGTTCTGGTACCGTTATTCCTCATTCATCTAGAACCACTTTTCCCACGTGCTTCACACTCTACTCCCCATTCCAGCCCTGTTTTTCCTCATTTTGATCTCATGATTCCTTTTCCTATTTTTGGCCTCTCTTCATTCCTCAAACTGAATTAACCATCTCCCTATTACTCCCTTTTGCCACCTATGAAGCAAGCCCTAATTAACACATTTCAAGAGAAAGGTGATTGTAATTCTTAATTTTCTTTTAGTATGTTGTTCTCTACCAAGTCACAGAGTTTGTAACTCATGTATATCTCAAAACTAAATTTGATGTACAAGCTAGAAATTTAAGGATGTCTCAAGACCATCATTCCCTATGGCATAGGTCATTCCACACTAATGGAATAACTTTATGGTAATTCATATCTTCAAGTTACTGTTTTATTTTGATTTCTAAATTAACCATATTCACATGAGTCCTTATGCACCTCGGCCATGATTGTTATTTCATCTACACAGACACATGCAGATCACATATAACTGTCTCCAGATGTGTCACATGGGGATGGAATTAAGGAAGGAAATTAATTAATCTCCATGTCTTGTGTGAGATCTGGCAGAGCACAAGGTCCCAAGAGACCCTTGAGCCATTCTATCAAAACGTGACCAGTTTTCCTTAGCCATGCATTTACCAAACACACAGGGAAATGCAAGGACAATGAGTAACTGAAGCCAGAGTTTGCATTATTAACGTATCCAAGTTTTTAGTTTCAGAGATTCTGTGCATTTGACATGGAGAGTAGAAAATGTATCTGGCTTATTCCTTTAGTGAAAACACCTCAGTAAACACCTTTTTCTCAGTTCATTTTCTATCCTGGAAGCAAAAAATTTTAAGTGGAGAGAAACACTTTGGAAGTTTATTTGTACTCACAGAGAAGGTGTCTGAAAAGGAAACTGCACCAGCTTCAGCTCTGCCTATGATAACCCTCATGATCTTTAAGATATTTTTTACAGAAAAAAATATTTTTGAAGATTGAAAACATTTCAGTATGTGGTCTCATGTTTGGGGCAGAGGTTGAGAGCTTCTGAGCCAGATAACAGAGCTATACATCAATCAGTACATAAGCAGCCCATCCTGCCAACAGGTTTACCTTAGTTCTCTAGTAAACCCAAGTTCCATGTGGCAACTGTGAGCGTTTAGCTCAAAGGAAAACTCGTCTGACCCATTTCGTCCTCAAGGGTATCAGAATTATTTGTTTTTAGTAAACCAACTTCATTCTTTTATCCACAAACATCTACTGCGTCACTTGGGCCAATCCTTTGTACAAAATAAATGGGCCACACATTTTGGCCACAAGGAGGGGATCTGAGTTATATATAAACATTCCCAGATAAGGCCATCTTAGACCATCTATGTTGACTAAAAACACGTAGTGGAACCCAGCCTACCCGTAACTGTCAGGCAACTTGTAGACATGTGAGCAGCCATGACACGTTGCTGTTTTAAGACTCTAGTTTTGGGATAGTTTGTTCTGAAGTATTATAGTGGCAATAGGTAACTGTTACATGCACTACTACCAATAACATTTCTCTCTGTATTAGCAGTATTCACCAGTGTAATTAAATAAGAAGTTGAAAAGAGGCGGGAAACTATCAACATACGCAGAAGTTATGATTACGTATCTGAATAACCCCCGATTATCAACTTAGCCATGATTATAAACAATAAAAGGAATTTAATAAAGTAGTGGGATACAAAGTTATTATACAGAAAGTGATGGCTTTCAAATATATAAAGAATGCAGTTGGAAGATTAAGTGAAAAGAACTATAATTGCAACCAAAAAGATTAAATATATAGGAATAAACTTAATATTTAAATGTGGGTTATGTTTAAGAAAACATTAAAACACCATTAAGGTACAAAATAAAAGATGTGGAAAAACTTGTTGAGGCATACCACTTCCTTGGGAAGGAAGACACAGCATCACAAAGGTGACGCTCCTCCCAAGTTGATTCTTAAATTCAGTGTAACATTGATGAACACACAAAAGATTTTGGTCTTTGTTTTGTCTTACTTTGCTTTGTTTTGAAGCTAGACAGGCTAACTCTAGAGTTAATATAGAAAAAATAAATTAAAATACCTGAAAAACTCTAAAAAGGAAAGGTAATAAGAGAGGACATACACTACCAGACAGTAAAACTTCCACCAAAGTCTCAGTAATTAAAACAGGGGGTACTTATATGTGAACATACCAAAGGAACAGAACTTTTTAAAATCTAGAAATGGACTCAAATATGGTGGGGACTTTAGTACATGATAAAGATGGCATCTCAATTCAGTGTGGAAAAGATCTCGGCAGTAAATTTATGAGGAGAAAAATAAGTAAATTGGCTCTAGACGTCACACAGTACTCAGAATAAATTCCAAATAGATTAAAATTTTAAATGTAAAAAATTGAAACCGTAAGAGAATTACAAGAAAACATAGAACATTTTTATAACTTTGGATTGCAAGTGGCCTTTGTAAAAATTACTCAAAATTTGAAAACCAGTAAGGAAAAGGTAATAAATTAACAACGTAAAATTCAGAAACTTCAGTTTAGCAAACAACACTAAAAGTAAAGCAAAAAGCCGAATAATAATTGAGAAAAATATGCACAAGTCATAGTGTATTAAAAAAGCTATTTTCTTTAATATTACATAAAGAGATCCAGAAATGTAATAAATAAGACAATATGGAAAAGTGGGCAAAGGTGTCAACAGGGTATTTACACAAAATGAACAGAAATGGCTGTTAAATATAGGAAGTGATGTTTAATCTCACTTAGTGATACTCTGGGGGAAGCTAGGGCTGCCAGGCATCCTGTACAGACAGGCATGTCCTCAAGTAAATAATTTTGTCCTTCATCCTGTACTGACTTTGTCAGAATGCCCTAAATGGACAGAACACAAATTTTTGGTTTTAAATGAATTGCAACAATTTGACAGAGCTATTTTCTCACCATGGTAAATGGCAGCACTGACTGAAAATCATACCTCCATAGGTAAAGATCTGGACAATCCTCCATGGTCCTCCATGGTCCCCCATGGTCTCTCCTGCAGGTTTGGCTGAGGGAAGACCAAAAACAGAGACTGAGAAATAGAAGTACACATTTTTCATATTGAAGAAAGAACGAGACTATTAAAGTTCCAAGTCGTGAACAAGTAACCATTATTAATTAGAGATAAATTTGAATCAGTACACACACTCTAAAAATCAGTCAGTCACCAACAGCCTCACTCATCGAGCTGTGCTTCTGAGTCAGTGGGTCAGCAGCCCCCTAACTCCACTAATCATACTGTCACCACGGAAAGGCCATTAGTCCCCAAACACCTATTTCTGACAGCCCACCACTCCTTGAACACCAGGCTTTCCAAAATCCTCACACAGGGTCAGCTCTGGCTTTCTTCAGAGACTGAAACTTTCAAGACTATACTTTGCAGGCAAATGTAAAGTTCACCCTTTTTGTACCAATATCAAGTTCACTTTATTGTTAGTCCAGAAGTTTCCAATCCTTTTGATGGTTCAACCTGCTTGCAGTTAGTTATGGGTTTGGACACTGAAACTGCCGTGAGATTACCAAATTCAATCTTTTTCATGATTGTGATGGTTGCTATTATATAGAGACATTGTTTATTTATGTGTATTTGAAGTCCCAAGTGCCAAAGCAAAAATATAAATTTCATGGTGAATTTTCTGAACAGTGGAAATGAGGGAAAAGTCTTTTTGAAGCTTTTTGTGTGGAATATGATTATTCATTCAGTTTCAAAGTCATTCAATATGAAAGTCAGATGTAAGCTGGCATATCCTAACAGTAAGCATAAGAGATGCATGATTTCTCCAACTAGTACCAAAGAAAGTAATAAAATGACAGGTTTTTTGATTAAGAGAAATTCAGATGATGGAGATTAAATAATTGCAGCAGATGTTGCAATGGCCTTCTACATAATATATTGTCAGTCTTTCAGGTCAAATGACCACGTGTCCTGCTACCAGAAGTATTTTCTAATTCCAAAACGCAAGCAAATTTTCAAGCGCCAAGACGAAATCTACCACAATAATAAAAGTGTACCAGCTCCATTTACTATTACAGAGATGATCAAAAATCTGAACACTTCACCTTTCTATGTCACAGCCTTGGATACTAGTAATCACAATGCAGAAAAAATTTCCCTCGTGCAATATTTTTCTCGTGAACAAGTTTTGAGTATAAGGCCATTGAGAGTAAAGTCCCTTCCATATGATACTTTAGAAATGGCAGCAAGGTTTTGCAGAGACTCACTTATTGAGTTAGGAGTGAATGAGAAAAACAATGGTACTGCTTTTGGTGGAGATAACATACACATTTTGGTGCATGTTCGTTCAAGTAAAGATACAAACAAAACACTCAAAGTTGAAGCAAAGCGTAGGTGATTCTATGGAAGGTGTTGGCTGTCTTGCCCATGTTTTACATAATGCTGCTCAAACAGCATCTGGTGTCCTTTCTTGACATCTATTTCTCTTGCCGTCCATTGAATGTTCTCTTATTTCAGCATTTATACAGTTTGAACAGAATGATTAAAGGAGTTTTGTGATTTTGTTGGCCTTTAGTACTCTTCAAATTTGCTCTCATTCAAAAACCCATTGGCCTCCTTTAACAAATAACAGTGGATAGAATCTTTAGTTTATTTGAAGCACTGGAATCATACCTTAATTCTGAAGGAGAGACCCCAAATTTCTTGTTGACTTTTATATAATCCATTTGAGTAAAGCCTACTTATTTGTTGTTCACAGTTTTCAGTATCTCTTTAGCAACAAGAATATGCAAATTGAAGAAAAAGCAAACCATTTTGTTGAAGTACTTCACTGCTTAAAGAAACTCGTTAAATGTGTTTAAGAAAAGAATTGATGGAAAATGTAGCCCTTCAAGTAACAAGCAAATGAAAAGATGCTCAATATCACTAATTATTACAGAAATGCAAATCAAAGCCACAATGAGATTATCACCTCATATCTGTCAAAATGGCTATCATCAAAAAGTCTACAAATAACAAGTGTTGGTGAGGATGTAGAAACAAGGGAACCCTTGTACACTGTTGGTGGGTATGTAAATTGGTGCGGTCACTATGGAAAACACTATGGAGGTTCCTCAAAAAACTAAAAATAGAACTACCATATGATCTAGCAATTCCACTCCTGGGTATATATCTGGAAAAAAATGAAAACACTAATTCAAAAAGGTACATGCATGTTCATAGCAGCACTTATTTACAATAGCCGAGACTTGGAAGCAACACAAGTACCCATCAATAGACAAATGGATAAGTGGATATATATATAGGAATATTCCTCAGCCATAGGAAGGAATGAAACTCTGCCATTTGCAGCAATGTGGATGGACCTAGAGGATATTATTTTTAGTGAAATAAGTCAGACAGAAGAAGACAAATACTGTACGATAAACTTATATCTGGAGTCTAAAAAATAGTACAAATGAAATTATATAGCGTAACAGAAACAGACTCACAAGTATAGAAAACAAACTACATCAGTGGGAAGAGGGGAGTGGGGGGGCACTAGGGGTATGGGATTAAGAGATATAAACTCCTATGTATAAAACAGAGAAGCAACCAAGATATATTGTACAGCACAGGCAATTCTAGCCATTATCTTATAATAACTTTTGATTGAATATAAACTGTAAAAATACTGAATCGCTATGCTGTACAACTGAAACTAATATACTATTGTAAGTCAACTATACTTCAATTAAAAATTAAAAAGGATATAACAATTTTTTAAGTTGCTAAGCAACAGACGCAAATGTAATCTTGAAGAATGGAAAAGCAAGGTACGCCATGAAAAATGTTATTATGTATTCCGATAGATCTGAAGAGCAATTCTTAGAATTGTTAACTTTATGCAAGTGCGTGGTCAGTATACCGGCTCATAATGTTAATGTTGAGGCTGTTGTCTTACTAATAAATGACCAGTGGACAAAAGAAGGAAGTAAAGTGGATGTGACCACTGTATAATCTATGTTCCAGTGTAAACAGACTCTAACTGCAAGTAATTCCATCAGCAAATTCTGCAGAACAAGGAACTATTATGGAAAGTTAAATCACCAGAGAAATATAATTAACAAAAGAGGTATGTAAGTTAGGTACACCTTATTTCAGATAAACAACAAATAGAATAATTACATCCCATGCAATAACTTTTCATCTCATTGCCAATTAGAAATAATTCAAAAACAGCTGATTGTCCCATGTATTTATTTGTTAAATCTGGCAACCCTAAAGTCCAGCCCAAAAGGAGCAGAGAGACAATTACAGGAACTCATGTGGCAGAGGTACACTTTCCACTGCAACTGAACCTGGGGAGTCTACCTCTGAGGTTGCTGGCTTACATCCTTTTACCACGTGACACCTGAAAATTAAGAAACTCGGAAGAATTCAGCCAAGAATTAGAGGGAAACTGAATCCTGACGACTTCCAGTGAGCTCTTAATTGCAACCCTAATCCCAAACTTGTCAGTTACATGAATCAGTACTTCCCCTTTTTTGTTTAAACCAATAAACCATGTCTTCTGCCCTTAACATCCAATGGTTCCCCGAAATACAAGGCTCCATCCCTACCTCTACGCTCCAGACTCAGGTGCTTGGTGTAGTCCTCCAGCAAGCACATCAGCTCACCCCATCAGAAGCCAGCTGCCTCGGTGGGCACTTGCACACAGGACTCTGCCCCTACTGGAATTCATCTCCCTCTTCCTTTCCTCTTGTCCCTGGAGCCACTGTACACCTTAGGCAACTTCCCCTCTACCAAGCCAAATTTCCCAGCCAGACCTCCATCTCCAGAAACACCTGGATCACGGTGTGGAACAGATGTCTAGCAACTTTAGTTTGGGGTCAGGAAACCCAAAAACCATCAACCATCTCAGGGACCAGAAACCCAGAACTTCCGGGAAGAGAGGACGGCTTTTCAAATTACCTTTCAACCTCTGGAGTCACCCCTGGCCACAAATATAAATTACTGAAAGCAGAGTAAGTAGCTAGACCGTGAATCCCTACAGAGGGATTGTCAGTGTCAGCCCATATTCTCTCCAACACTGAATTGCCTTTCCTCTGAATGTGAGTTATGAATAATCAGCCCCATCCCAGGCCGTGTCCTTCCCAGCAAGGAACAGACCCTGATTCAATCGTGCTGTATTCGCCCTAAGGGTGTTTGCACATTCACGCATATGTCCCCCTGACATTAGGTGTGGGCTCTGAGGCTTGGTGCGGTATAACTGCAGGGAACCCCATGCCCGTCGTAGTCAGTTGTCAGCAACACCTTCTGAAGCACCATGTGAACAAGATGAACAATGGTACCTGCGTTCATACCACCCTCTGAGCCCTTGGCATGAGCACAAAGCATTTGAAAATGTTTCCTCTTTTCCCTCAGTGCTATTCAGTTAAAGAGCTTCCTGCTTTGGGGGAACTTCTTGATTTTCCTTGTGAGCATGATTTGGGGAAGAGAAGAAGCAAAACAGAGTTAGAAGCAGAGGGAGACTGGGGGTGAATCCTGGACCCACTAGCTCCTGTTCGGCCCTGGTCTGTATGAGCCCCTTGTGTGTAAATCCTATCTCCCTGTCTCATCTCCTACATGTGTCTGCAGTAAAGCAAAGACCTAGGATCCAGGCACAGCTTGCTGTGTGGCCCAAGGCCAGTCACTCAGTCTTTCGATTTGTTTTGATTTTTTACTCTTTTAAAATTTTTTTGATTTTTTACTCTTTTAAAACTTTTTTGATATAATTGTAGGTGCACATGAAATTGTAAGAAGTAATAGAGAGATCCTGTGTACTCTTCACTCAGTGTCCCCCAAACGGTAACAGCATCTTACAAAACTGTAGTACAATATCCCAGCCAGGATATTGACATTGATAATCTATCCATTTCATGCATATTTACCCAGTCTTACTTGTACCTGTGTGTGTGTGTGTGTGTGTGTGTGTGTGTGTGTATTTAGTTCTATGAAGTTTTATCACATGTGCAGATTCATGTATCCACTGCAGTCAAGATATAGAACAGTTGAATGCTTTTTTAAATCAATTTCTATTGGAGTGTGGTTGCTTTACAATGTGCAGAACAGTTGAATCCTTTGTGTTGCTCTTTTGTACCCACACCCTCCCCCGCCTCCATCCCAAACACCTGGCAACCACTAATCTCATCTCCGTATGGCAAATTTTGTCATATACTTTGTTACATGAATGGAATCACACAATACATAGCTTTCGGGGAATGGCTTTTTACCCGAAGCATAATTCCTTTTCAAGTTGTTGCATGTATCAGTAGTCTCTTTTTTTAATTGCTGAGGAGTATTCTATGGTATGGAAGTACCACAGTTTAACTATTTACCCATTGAAGGATACCTACGCTATTTTCACTTTTTGACTATTACCAATAAAACTGCTATGAACAGTCATGAGCAAGTGAAATGCAGCAGGACCCTATGGTCCTTCCCCCTCCCCCCGCCCATGTCCTCAGCCTGCTTTTGTCTGTGGAAAAAATTTAGCCAGAGAATAAGTTTAATCAGAGAAGTGAGAAAATGCAGAAACAGAGGGAAACAGTCAAAGGAGACCAAATAATAATAGTTTTGTCATTAAACATAGTCAAGGACCTTCAGTTCCACCTTTAGGGCTATAGATAATATTCAGAGCCATATCCTGTGAGCTGTCTTATAGGTGCTGAAACCCCCAGCAGGTGGAAGAAGTTAACTACATGATGACCAGGGAGTAGACATGACACATGCTGCCACAATTCCAGGATTTGGCCTCAAAGAAATGGAAACAGACAGACCCTGGAACTGAAGATTAACTGTACCTAACACAATCAAGATGACGCTGGTCAGACCACCAACAACCAGTTTCAAGATGACAGTCAGAGCTGACTGTACTGTTTCTACATGTAGCCCCCTCTCTGTGTCTATACAAGCTCTTGCCCCCTGCTTGTCAGGGGCGGGAGTCGGCCTTTGGACAAGTATCCGCCCACCCACCACACCGGTTGCCAGCATCCAAAATAAAGCAAGCTTTCCTTTCCACCAACCCGGCCTCTTTATTGGCTTCCGAGCAGCGAGCAGCCGGACCCCACTCTTGGTTACACAAGTTTTTGTGTGATCATAAGCTTTCATCTCTCTGGGATGAATGCCCTAGAGTCTAACTGCCAAAGCCTATGGTGGTTGCATGTTTAGTTCTATAAGAAATTGACAAACTATTTTCCAGGGCATCTGTATCATTTTACATTCCCAGCGCTCAGCCTTTTCAAGCCACCATCTCTCCCTTGGTTTGAAGTCCTTGAGCTTCAGCTCCACAGAAATATCACTTGCCTGAGTCACGTCCCCAGACTTCTCAAGTCCTGCCCTTTTCACCTACTTGTTAACAAAGTTCCTCTGGACTGCAATTTGTAAGAGTCAAATAACATTACGAATTTGTAGTATTGTCAGATTATTAATCTTCCTAGACTGTAGGCTTTGCTTTGTCTACAGCCTTTCTCACTCCAAAAGGTAAAGGTTGCTTTTCTGGGCTCAGGATCCAAAAGCTAGGTGAGATAAGAGTCAGAGGGAGCCAGAATGAGCCACACTGCCCTGAACTCTCCACCTCTCTAGGCGTAAAGACCCCCACCTTAGGTGGCTTCAGTGCCTTTTTTTCTCAACACTGTTCTCGAGGTCCCACGTGCTACTTTTGCCTTTGCCTTTGCTGACTCCAATCATTTCAGTATCTTCTTTGCAATGATCCACCTAACTCGGCCCTACAATACTTGACCTCAGACAATGTGGTTGTGTATGAGAATGAGGAACTACTGGGTGCCTTTGGTTATGTGGAGTTCAGTGGTCTGATGAGGGATCCAAGGTAGGCCCAGGTTCACTGAAACCTCAGCACATGGGGGCAGGGCCCGTCTGTGGTCCATCTCCTGGGAGTGTTTCTGGAGGAAAGCTATCACATCTCCTCTAAGTGCATGAACATCACAGGAAGGCACCTCAATCCTGATGGACAAACTCATCACCAAGGACAAGATCTATCACATTGTGAACAAACATGGCTGGAAGAAGACACCAAGATTAGCTTCCCCAAACAGGGAAATGCTGCATCTGACAATATCCATGCAGATATTGTCTTTGTGTTTAAAGATAAACCCATTCACACCCCCTTGCCAAGATGGCACCCGTGTGCTCCCCAGTGACTCCATCAAATGCAAAGCCATGGGCCTGGGACAGACCATGTGGAGGCAGGAGGTAACAGGGGAGAGCCATGATTAAATATGATATGGACATTCTTTTTCCTTCCCAAATACTGCTTCTTTCTTGTTATCATTCCTTTTTTCCCCTTTTTCAGTCATTCTACCACCCAGCTTGTTCTCCCTCTCAGTCTCATTTTTCCCCAGGCAGATGAATGCCCCAGACACAACAATTCTTTCCCAAGGCCTTTCGCCAGCCCTCCCAGGGACCACCACAGCAATACCCACAACACACACCCTCACCCAAGACACACCCAGCTCTGTGTCCACTGGACAATGGCTATGTTTTCTAGAGTAGAAAAAATGGTAACTTTTCAGAAAAATGTTCCTGTTCCAGAGCCCCTCACTAACTGGGTGGCATTGTCATGGGTGGGAGGTAGGGAAGCCAGCCCAAGACAGGAGGGAATTTTCATATCCCTGGCTTTAAATCAGTTCTCATTCAGCTACTGAAGAGTGACCTGAGTGCTACCAGGAGGTATGGGAAGATTTCTTGCTCAAGCCTGAAAATATAATGTCTCCTTCCTCTCCCAGCACTACTAAGACATTTCCACAATCCTTGTCTGCCCAGCGAGTCCCAGGGAGCAAGTGTTCTCAGCTCTGATATATCCTCCTCACTGGACTTTCCCTTTGTCTTATTCTGTTCCCTCCTTCTGCCATAAAATATATCTTCTCCCATTTTTTAAAAATTCTGACCAAGCTGGGAGGACTCTCGTTCATAAATCAACTGTGTAATTTTTTTTTAATTTTAAGACTTTATGTTTTAGAGCATTTTTAGGTTCACAGCAAAATTCAGAGGAAGGTATAAAGATTTTCCATAGACTCCCCCCTGCCTCCCTACATGCCCAGCCTTCTTCATTATCAACATCGCTCAAAAGAGTGGTGCTCTTGTTACAATTAATGAACCTACACTGACACATCATCATCACCCAAAGGCCATCATTTATGCTACAGTTCACTTTTAGTGTTGTGCATTCTATGCATTTCATCAAACCTGTAATGACAGGAATCCACAATTATAGTATCATATAGAGTACTTTTGCTGCCCTAAAAATCCTCTGTGCTCTGCCTGTTCATCCCTCCCGCCTTCCAACCTCTAGCAACCACTGATCTTTTTACTGCCTGTATAGTTTTATCTTTTCCAGAATAGCATCTAGTTGGAATCACACAGTATGTAGCTTTTCAGATTGGCGCATTTCCTTAGGAATATGCATTTAAGATTCCTCCATGTCTTTTCATGGCTTGATAGCTCATTTTTTTTTAGAACTGAAAAATATTCCATTGTCTAGATGTACCACAATTTATTAATCTATTCAACTACTAAAGGACATCTTGGTCTTTGTAATTATGAATAAGGCTTCTGTAAACATCCGTGTGGAGATTTTTCTATAGACATAAGTTTTCAACTCATTTTAAATACCAAGAAGCATGATTGCTGAATCATATGGTAAGAGTATGTTTAGTTTTGTAAGAAACTGCCATACTGCCTTCCCAAGTGGCTGTAAGTGGCACTAAGTACATTCACATTACTTTGAAACCATCACAATTATTAATCTGCAGAATTTTTCAACATCACAAACTAAAATTGTATTCATTAAATGATAATTCTCCATTCTTCCCTCCCCCAAGCCCCTGGCAACCAGCATTCTACTTTCTACTCCTATGAGTTTGGCTACTCTAGGTATATAAGCGGCATCATACAATATTTGTACTTGTGACTGTTTTATTTCACTTAACATAATGTCTTCAAGTTTGATTCATGTTGTACTATGTGTCAGAATTTCTTTCTTTTAAGGCTGAGGGAATTCCATTGAATAACGTTGCTTTGAACCTTAGTATACAGATATCTGTTTGAGCCCCTGCTTCAATTCTTTGGGGTGTATACCCAGAAATGGAATTGCTAGATCATTCTATGTTCATTTTATGTAATTCTATGTTTAAGTTTTGGAGGAACTGCCAAACTATTTCCAACAGCATCTGCACCATTTTACCTTCTCACCAGTGGTACCCAAGGCTTCCAACTTCACCACATCCTCATCAGCACTTGTTATTTTCTGGGGCTTTTTAAAATAATAGCCACCCTAATAATATCTCATTGTGGTTTTAAGTTGTGTTTCCCTGTGATTAGTAATGTTGAGCATATTTTTGTGCTTATTGGCCATCTATGTGTCTTCTTTGGAGAAACATCTATTCAAGTCCTTTGCCCATTTTTAATTGGGTTGTTTGGAGGGTTTTCTTACCGAGTTGTAGGTGTTCTTTATATATTCTAGATATTAACCCCTTCTCAGATATATAATTTGCAAATATTTCCTCTCATTCTGTGAATTGCCTTTTTACTCTTCCCTTTGGTACACAAAAGTTTTTAATTTTGATGAAGTCCTATTTGCCTATTTTTTCTTCTTGGCTGTGTTTTTGATATCATATCTCCAAAGATCACTGGCAAATCCAATGTCATGAAACTTTTTCCATAGGTTTTCTTCTAAGAGTTTTATAGATGTAACTCTTATATGTAGGTCTTAGTCCATTTTGAACTAATATTTATGTATGGTGTAAGATAAAGATCCAGCTTTATCATTTTGCCTGTGAATATCCAGTTTTCCCATCACCATCTGTTAAAAAAGACTACCCTTTCCCCATTGAATGATCTTGGAATCCTTATCAAAAGTTATTTTACCATATAGGTAGTTTATTTCTGGGCTCTCTATTCTATTCCATTGGACTATGTGTCAGTCTTTATGCCAGTATCACACTGTTCTGATCACTGTAGCTTTGTAGTAAGTTTTGAAGTCAGGAATGTGAGACCTCCAACTTTGTTCTTCAGTTTCAAAATTATTTTGGCTATTCAGGATCCCTTGGAATCCATACAAATTTTAGGATAGATTTTTCTATTTCTGCAGCAAATGTCTTCGGGATTTTGATAGGAATTGCACTGACTCTGTAGATTGCTTTGAGTAGTATGGACATTTTAACAATATTAAGTCTCAATTTGTGAACACAGGATGTCTTTCCATTTATTTGTATCATCTATCATTTTTTTCAGCGATTTTTCATAGTTTTCATGCATAAAGTTTTATATGCATAAGATTCTCAGGAAGCATAAACAAGAAACTAATAATGACTGTCACAGGCTGGGAGTAGAGCAGATGGAGGCTTTTATAAACTTATTGTACCTTTTTTGTACTTTTCATGTTTGCCACAACAGGGTGAGGTGAAAGTGGCACATGGGGCACAAAACTTAAGGAGATGCTCACTCTCAGGTGCCAACACTGACCTTGCACAAAACTGGGAGTGAGCGCCTCCTTAAATGATGGGCTCTAGGCTCCCACCCTAGTCCCTGGCCTCTCGGAAACTTTACTGAAAAAAATGACTCACACACAATTCTCATCTCAGACTCTGCTTCTGGGGAACCTAACCAGAGACAACCTCTAGGGTCTGCTAAAATGTCAAACCCTCAGAGAGACTTCCCTGGATTCCAGCTTTCTAAAGTAGGGGACCCCTAACACCTCCTATTCTCTATAACAAATCACTGTTTATTTCCTTCATACAACTTACCTCCATGTCTACCACTCATTTATTTACTTATTGTTTCTCTAACCACAAGGTTGCACCCTCCATAAAGACTGGGACCACTGTCCTAGCCCAGTTTCTGGCATGTAGTAAGCACTTAAAATATATCTGTTGAAGGAATATGTGCATGAATTAATGAATTTACTCCCTGAATGTCAAAATAAAGTTCAAGGTGGGTGACATTTTTCGTTGATAAAATAAGGATTCGAAATTCAAGTATCATCATGATAGTAAGAGGATGTATTTTTAAAGGGCTTTTTAAAGGTACAGTTAGACACAGTACTATGAGGGAAAATATTATCCCTGACGCCCCGCGAGGCCCCGGGTCCGCGAGGCCCCGGGTGGGTCCGCGAGGCCGCAGCCTGGCGCGCACAGAACCTCATGCCCAGAGGTTCCGACGCCCCACGAACCGTCCCACACCCCGATGCCAACGGTCGCCTCAGCGCCGTAAGCTTCGCGTCTACAGACTTCGGGGCCGCCCAGAAGCCAAAGCCCGTCGAAGGTCCTACCCCGCTGACCCGCTAGCATGGGCAGCTACCTGAGCATGTACCTGGGCACGGCCAAGGCCACGCAGCCAGCCCACGCCCAGAAGCGCCGGTCCCCATGGTTCTCATGGACCGGGCCCGCCAGCGGCATCTGCCTCCCGATGGGCCGGGACGGGCGCCCAATCCTGTGCTACCGCCGCCGCCGCCAGGATCACGAGCTCTGGTTCCGCAGCAGGCGGCCGCTCCCTGCCGCCCTGCGCAACTGGAAGTACTGCCCGGTCCGCGGGTCCTCGGTGCCCCAGGGCTGGAGGCGCCTTCCCAGCGGGCCGCCCCTCCGCACCTCCTCGGGGCTGGGGTTTTCCGGCCATGGCAACGGTTTCACGATGGGGTCCCCGTGGAACGCCCGCCTCTCCTGCCACACACAGAGCCTGGTGGACATCCGTACCGCCCCCGTTGAAAGCCTAAGCAACTTGTCCACGTGTCCGTCCAGCCAGGAATCCCCGGACCCCTGTGCCAAGGAGACCGCGCTGAGGGCCCTCAGCCGATGCGAGGAAGGACAAAGGCGGCTCGACGGGCCTCTCAGGTCTGAGAGCCCCGAGCCCAGGCTGTCGGCCTTCCGGCCCGTGATGAGGAATGGAGTGGTCCCTGTCTTTGTGCCCAGGCCGGGGCCTCTGAGAAGAAGCATCTGCGCCGGGTGCAAGCGCCTCCGAGAAGAGGACACTGAGCCCTGGCCTGACAGCAGCCCTGCCTGCCGCCCACCCTGCTGTGAGGCCCCCCCACCCCCCACCCGCCCAGGGCACAGTCACAGAGCCTCGCTGGAGAGATGGGGGCGGATCAGCACTCCCAGGCCTGGGCCTCCTGCAGCCTGACGTACCCCTTGAGTCCTGAGAGCCAAGGCCACCTCCTCCTGACACTGAAACCCACATTTCTTTTACCCAGCTGACCCCTGCCCTACCCCTGCCTGAGTCACTGGCACGGACCGCCAGGCCAGCTCCCTGCACTCCAGCCAGAAGCTGCCAAGCCCCAGAGCCACCTCTCCTACCTGCAGAGTCCGCCCCGAGGAAGCACCGCTGACGTCCAGGCCTGCACTCCCTCCTGCCCACCCACCCTTGCTGCCTTTGCCCCTGAGAAGACCCTTCTCGGAGGACCCTTCTCAGGAAGGCGTGCTTCTCCCCTATTGCCCACTTCATACGGTTTAAAGGTTGTTCTTATTTTAAATAATACTAAAATAGCTTCATTATCCTAAAAAAAAAAAAAGTTTCTCAGAATACTACTTCCATCCAAATCACTGTTCAAGAATACATGTTTTTTAATACTTAAAAAAATAAAAAAAATTAAAAATACTATTCCTGAAACTCATTCCTTTCTGTCAAATCCATATACCCCATCTGGCTCTGTTTTTTTCAGCCCCTAGCTGCTGCTTTTTATTTTCCTTTTTTTCTTTTCTTTCTTTTTTTTTCTGAAATATTCCTACATATTTCCATTATGTCATGTATTTTGTAACTATAGCTTAAATATCTGACTTCTTAATATCAGACTATTTCTAACTATAGCTTCTAAATATCTTAAATACCTGGGCCAGCAGGTCTGTTTTGCCTTAGATAAGCCTCATATTTGTAACACAATGATATGATCAGTGCACCTAGGGACCCTCTTTTATCTGCTTTATCCTTTATACAATGTAAATGCTCTACAAGCTTCCAGGACACAAAGACTTTTTTTCCAAAATATTATGCAAATTCTAATGACGTCTTTTCCCCCTCAAGGGCCTATGAATGTTTGTAGACATTGGAGATTCTTACAATATTCCTTTGTAGCAAGCAAGAGCAGAGACTTGGGAGAGGATTGAGATATGCAGACCCTGGGGCCTGGGAGATTATTGCACTTAGGAAAATACTCAGAGGGTGAAATTTCCAAGAAAGCAGTTGCTCCCAACATGCAAAAGGTTTTGCTGGTCCCCTAGCCAAGAGGATGGTGCCCAATGGGACCCTCTGTGTATGAAAGCATTGTGTGGATGTGTGCTTTCCATGGATGTGGTCTTTGCTCAGATGTTCAAGGATTTGCTCTAGGAGTCAACAAACCTTCTGAAAAAGGCCAGATAGTAAATACTTTAGGCCTTGCCAGCCACATATTGTCTCTGTTGAATCTTCTTTGTTTTTTACCTTTAAAAATATAAAAATGATTTCTAGCTTGAGGACACTGTGAATAAGACTGTCTTTGTCTGCCATAATTTGCCAACTCCTGATCTAGAAGACAGTAAGGAAGGAAGGATGTTACCCATGCTTCTCCTGGTTTCCTTTATGGTTTCTTGTCTAAGCCTTATTATCTGCCTTCTCCCTAATAATATTACTTACCCATTCATTGGTGTGTATCAGACCCTGCGTCAGGTGTTTTAAATTCATTGCAGAATCTCATTGACTAATCCATTGAGGTAAGTACTATTATTATCCCCATTTTGTAGATGGGAAAACTGAGGCTTAGGGAAGTTAAGTAACATTCCTAAGTTCCCACTGCTAATAAGTCACAGAGTCAAGAACCAAAATTAAGTCCGTCTGATTCCAACTCTCATTTGTTCTTTGCAGTAGAACGTGACAATAGCAGCCCTTCCTTTCCATATTTCCAATCCATCCTACACATTTTACCCATTGAATCTTCCTCAAACATCAGTTTGATCATGACATTCTCTTTCTTAGAATCCTTCAGTGGCTCTCCATTTTTTACCCAGTACAGTAAAGGCACCTCCATTTAGCTCTTGATATGACCCCAACTTATCGTCTCAGCTTTATTTCCATGCCCCTATATTTCCCCAGTCCTCTGGTCCTGCTGAATTGTCCTATTTGTTCTCCCATCTGGCAGCATGGCCCTCTTCCACCACCATGTTTTTCCTCCAAGAGCATTCTCCTTCCCACCTCCCATCTTCACTTACCCACCTTCCGCCTTCTCGCAGACTCAGCCCAACTATGTCTCCTTCATGAAGCCTGCTGTGGACCCTTTCCTTCCAGTCAGGATTTGATGATGCTTCTCTTAGCACAGCTATGGCCCATTGCTTGCACCTTTGTCTGGGAGTTAAACTTGGGGGCTGATGTTTAGGGTGTGGCGTGGACATGATCCATGCCATTTGAAGGTCCCCTTCTTCCAAGTGGCCCGCAGCTGGGCTTGGATATGCCTGTCGTTGGCACCTGTCCCCCACTAAGACCTTCTAGTTTCCTTGCATGCTCAGTATCTCCAGGACCTGGTTCTTGTTTTGTTTGATGATCTACTGCATGTCTCAAGGGCATAATTTTGCTTTAGCTAGAGTTTCATTAAACAGACTTTCCAGTTGTTCGTCACTCAAGCCTGGTCTTGCAAGATGGAAAATTGAATTTGGCCAATTCTGACACTCCCTCCTCAGACCATGTCTCAGGTTTTCAGCTCTCTTGCTAACTCCAAGACTCACACGCACCAGGCTACCTACATTTTTAAGGTATCTCCTACCTGACACACTATTTTCAAATATATTATCACATTTAATCTTTACAAAAACCCTGTGAGGCAAATGGTGTAGCCTCATTTTACAGATGAGTAAACTGAGGCTGATAAGAGTTAAAGGACTTGCCCACAGGTCAGTGTTCTTTACTGAGCTCATTTCCCCCAAATGCCCCTCGGGGACAATAAGCAGCCGCTCCAGGCTCCCAGCTTCTCACATCCAGAGGAATCATGTTCCGTGCGTTTAAGTAAATGCTGTAGCCAAAACCTCAGGAGGGAAGGGGAGCGGCAGGGAGTAAGAAGGACAAGAAGTATCTGAAGGCATTTCTCCCAGGAACCTCTTGCCCGTTTCTATGAGGCTCAGACCTTTTGTGGTATGAAGGAAATTTTTCCTTACCTAATATTTTTACTGTCTTCTACCCTGTCAGGCTTGCCTTTGCTGCACCCCCAGTCTCCTGTGGGGACTTGTAATATGAACATTTCATTTCTGAATCTGCTACATCAAACACCCTTAGGGTAAAAAAGTGTGTGTGCGCACACACACATGTATACACATATATATGTATTTAATAGCTCATGGGAAAACCACATAAAGTTACCCTGCAAAGTGCATGTGATTTTCACATGGTGTTAATTTCACACGTCAAGGGGAAAACTGAAAAAGGTGGCTATTTTAAAAAAAATTTAAACGAAAAAGAAGAAAGTGAACAAGAATGAGGTAGGAATTGAAATTGCTGAAATGCTCATTCGAAAAACAGACTAGGTAAAACTCCAGACCCACCAACAAGAAGTGAGACAGGCCTGGGGTGAGGAGGGTTGTCCTGAATGGCCTGGTTGCCACAGCTTCCAGCTAAGAACTTTCTTTCAACAGCCATAAGGCGGCTTACAATCTCTGACACTCTTGTCCTTTTTTATTAATGTTTTAATTTTATTGGAGTGTAGTTGATTTACAGTGTTGTGTTAGTTTCAAGTGTACGGCAAAGTGACTCAGTTTTACATATACATATATTCTTTCTTTTTTAGATTCTTTTCTCATATAGGTTATCACAGAATACTGGGTAGAGTTCCCTGTGCTATACAGTAGGTCCCCATGGGTCATCCACCTTATTGACACGCTTGTCCTTAATCAAAATTATCAAGTAGGGCTTCCCTGGTGGCGCAGTGGTTGGGAGTCCGCCTGCCAATGCAGGGGACACGGGTTCGTGCCCTGGTCTGGGAAGATCCCACATGCCACAGAGCGGCTGGGCCCTTGAGCTATGGCCGCAGATCCTGTGTGTCTGGAGTCTGTGCTCTGCAGCAGGAGAGGCCACAGCAATGAGAGGTCCGCGTACCGCAGAGGAAGGAAAAAAAAAAAATTATCAAGTAGGTAAATTTTGTCTCTGAGGAAATGTTCTCAAACTATTTCTGATGTTGTTTCCTTCCTTCACTCATTCATTCAAGAAAGAGTTCTTGATCTCCTGCTGTGAGCCAGGCAGCCTTTTAGGTGCTATAAAGGTAAAACTGACATCTGGTCCTACAGAGAGATTGGACTTCACCATGGATAATAGAAGCAACAGAAACCGTTTGTTAAGTGCTCCCCATGTGCCATTAGTTATTCCATTAATAGGCACAAATATCCCACAAGGTCCGCTTCTCATTATGTCTACTAGGGAAATGAGGATGTTCAGGAGTTTGTCCTGCCCCATGCTCAATGGTTTCTGCCTCTAGAGCCCAGCCTTGATCTACTGTGCCCTCTAGCCCAGAGCTGTTTTATACAGATAAGATGCAAGCCAGGAATATAATTTTCAATTTCTAGTAGCCACATTTCAAAAGAGGTGAGAAGAAACAGCTGCAACTGTTAATTTTATATTTTAGTTAACCCAAAATATCCAGAAATACTATCCTATCCACATGTAATGAGTACAAAAACTATTGAGAGGGTGTTCCCTGGCGGTCCAGTGGTTAGGACTTGGTGTTTTCACTGCCGGGGCCTGGCCGGGTTCAATCCCTGGTCAGGGAACTAAGATCCTGAAAGTTGCATGGCGTGGCCAAAAAAGTAAATAAATGTTAAAAAAAAAAAAAAAAACTATTGAGATACTGTACAATTCTTTTCTTCTTCGAAGCCTACTGCATGTTTTACGTTTACAGAACATCTCAATTTGGACTGATCCCATTTCAAGTGCTGAGTGGCCACCTGAGGTTACCGGTGACAGTGTGGGACGGCCCCGCTCTCCTTCCCCGGGGCGAGCACATTAGCAGCCATCCATAGCAGGGCAAAGCATGGATCAGCCTCTCTGAGGGCACAGAGGACAGCTCGGTACTCCTGCATTAGTGGAGGGACCAGGAAGTGAAGCCTTCGTGGAGAAAGTGATATTTGAGCCAGACCTTGAAGATGAGGAGGGAGTGGGTGGGCGCAGGGCAGAGGTCATTCTGGGCTGGGGGTGCAGTGTGAGTAGAGGGAGAGACACCAGGAAGGGCAACACCAGTCCAGGCTGCCGACACGTGGCGTCATGGGGAACAGCGTTTTTACCCCTTCTTACCATGCCCCGTGGAGAGAGATATGTTTTACACATATTTACCCACACATTGATGCAGATACACACATGTATCTACGTCTACATACATATGTATGTATACATACACACCTATATAACTGATCTTACTACATATGACACACTAAGATATCTTCTGTTCTATTTAATTCTCTTCTATTATAATTTTTTGATGCTGGTGGGATCCACCAAGTTGATTTCACAGCCACTCTGTGAAATGGTTGGGACTCACAGAGACAACGAGGAGAACATGCACTGTTTACATCTCTAGACCCACTTCTCCCTCTTCTTCTTACTTCTGCTTTTCCTCAGTGCAGGTGAACCAGTGGAACTGCTTCACCTCTGGCTCCAAAAGGAAACATATGACACTAGCATGACCCACCAGAGCGATGGATCTGGTGGCTACCATGACAGATATACACATAAGTGTGTGGCCAATCAGAGCCAACTAGAGCTAATCCCACTTTTGCTGAGTTATCAGAGCAAGGAAGAACCTTTTACTCTATACTTGGGAGGTGACAGGAGCAGAGGGCCTGCTGAGAGGGAATTCAAAAGAGAGGAAAGCAGGTCCAAGAGCAGAGAAGAAGAAGTTTTCAAAGTACTGTTTGTACCCCTGGATCAGGCCATGCCTGAAACCCCACCCAAAAATCTACCATGAGACTTTTAAATTATGTGAGACAGTGGATTCCCTTTCTTTCCTTAAGACCAATTGGGTTGGGTTTTCTGTCACTTGAAACCAAAAGAATTTGATTGATTAAATCTCCATAAGTGTCACTGTGGATACTCAGTGCCTTTTCATTGCCTGCTTTTGAAAAACTCCAGGCATTTTTCTTCTGAGCAGTTCTCTGTCCTTTACAATGTTCCTTCCCTCTTCTCCCCAATTCAGAATCCCTTTTCTACATGCATTCTTTTCACCATAGCATTAATGTCTCATAAAATCTTAACCTGGCTGCTTCTCCTAGGGATATTTGCATTTTTAAACTCACTGGCCAAGGAAATAATCTAAAATAATTAGAATTTCAGCAGTGAGGCAGACAGGTCGGGGAGATACCTGGGAACACACATTCACCTGGTATCTACTCTGAAAGATTGTAAGTCCAGTTCTGTACACAGGGACCAGCTTTCAAAAAGAATTTAAAAGGCACACTTTTGTTGTTGTGGTAGTGGTTGCTAAGTGATGAGCTCTTTCCTAAAAACTTCAAGCTTCCCTCTGGATTTGTGACTCTCCAAAACCCTCTAGCTTAATTTGAAACAAGGCACCCAAAGAAGTATCCTGCGGATACTTGGTTCCTTATAGGAAAGTATGAACCCTTCAAAAATAAATGCACTGCCAACATTTCAGAGCTGCAAAAGGTTGTACCTAGAACTGTCAAATGTCAAAAATAATTACCAGGCAGGATGTTACTCACACATCTAGCCAGCATGATCAAAACTAATCCTTCCTGCTTTCATCTGTCTGAACAAAATTAGGTAGGAAAGCTGCCCAGCCTGATGCTTTGAGGCAACAAGGATTTGGAAAGGGAGAGTCCTCAACCTAATTCTGGAACATTCTCTGTAGCTGTCAGGGGTAATTTTATATACCCACCAGTCACTTTTTTTAATTGAAGTATAGTTGATTTTACAATATCATGCTAGTTTTAGGTGTCAAGCACAGTTGACACCTAAATATATTCAGCTATATAGAAACATATATATATATATAGATATAGATTCTTTTTCAGATTCTTTTCCCTTATAGGTTATTACAAAATATTGAGTAGAATTCCCTGTGCTATACAGTAGGCCCATGCTGGTTATCTATTTTATATATAGTAGTGTGTATCTGTTCATCTCAACCACCTAAGCGGGGGAAGGGACAAACTAGCAGCTGCTGTTTTTATTTGTGTGTGTGTTTTTATACACACACATATAATTTTGCATAAATATACAGATTGATTGTATCATACTTACCAGAGTTTTTAACCTTTTCATTGCAAAGTAAAATATAATACAAATGCAGAAAATTATTCAAACCAAACGTACATTTCAATGAATTATTATAACCACTACCCAGGTCAAGAAACAGAACTTTGCAGCCACCTTAGAAACCTCTGTCAAATGCTCCATTATAGCCACTACCTGTCTCCTTTTTTAAAAATACCACTATCTGGACTTTGTTAATAATCTCTTCTTTGTGTTTCTTTATGGTCTTATCACCCAACTGCGAAATCCTAGACAGTATAGCTTAGTTTTGCCCATTTAAAAAGAAAATTCTTCCTGTCATAGTTTCCCCCCTTCTTTTCCTTACAGATTATCTATCAAAGAACCTGGAATGCTGTGTTCAAGGAGGTTGGGGGGTTTTTTTCCAGTTTTTTTTTTTTTTTTTTTTTTGCGGTACGCAGGCCTCTCACTGCCGTGGCCTCTCTTGTTGCGGAGCACGGGCTCCGGACGCACAGGCTCAGCGGCCATGGCTCACGGGCCCAGCCGCTCCGCGGCATGTGGGATCTTCCCGGACCGGGGCACGAACCCGTGTCCCCTGCATCGGCAGGCGGACTCTCAACCACTGCGCCACCAGGGAAGCCCTCCAGTATATTTTATGCTTGCTTGCCCTCATGCCTTCCTCCCTCACCCATAGTCCACAACTTTTCTCCCCTACTCTGCACCAAGCAATCATGCTAACAGCCGTGTACCCTTCAGTCTTTTCCTCTAAGCTCGTAATTCACATGCAGGTAACTTCTTGAGAGATGAACCCAAGAAGCAGGAATGAGGGAGAGGAAGAGTTAAACAGTGTTATCACATCGTTTGCCTCTGTGGGCACCAGACTCAACCCTCCGAGGAACTGCACAGACCACGCGTCCGAGCTGCCAGAGCATTTGTCCACCAACTCATCCCTCTTGGCTGGGGCTGCACGTGGGCTGAGATGCTCCGGCAGGCAGGCAAGTGCTCTCCTGGACATAGGAGGAAGCCCTGAGACAGAGCAAGAGAGGCCCTGAGGCATGCACGTGACCGGGGTGCGGCCAGCATGCAGGTGACCATGCACCACAGAGGCACCCAAATCACAGGAGGACCACAGGGAAGTGACACAAGGCAGGGAGAGCGCCTGCTACTGCCCCTCCAACCCAACCTGGCTCCTCCAACATCTCTCCCTCCATCCCAAAGATGGCTCTAACTTTCCCGCCTTCACCATCTGTCTCATGCTTTTTCCTTCCCATGCAATGATCACTACCCCCTGACTTTAATCTGAGCTTAAAATAATTCTACTATCTTTCAAAATCACACTTTGAGTACCACACTTGAGAGGCAGCATCTGTGGACTTTGGGGCCCAACGCTGGTACCAAGTCCTGGCTCAGCTCTTCCTGCTGCATCTGAGACTTAAAGTGCTTCTCTGGGGTCACGGTGAGGCGTACGGATTCACCAAGCACCGACGCACCGGCATCTGACTCGGCCAGAGAGTCTGCGGAAGACAACATCTCCCCTGCACTAAAGGTCTCAAAGCAAATGCCCGGAACGTTCCAGCCAAATGAGCTCTGCTTCCCTGGAAACAAGAAACACCTTCAATAAAAGAAAGCAGCAGAGGGACAGAAGGAACAGGCTTTGATAACTTGATAAAACTAGTCTTCTCTTACTAATGCCTTCCCCCTTTCCCCATTAAGTTTCTAAAACTTCCTGAAAATGATTAGGTAAAGGATAGGGTGAGTCCACTGTCTCTAGATATATCAAAGAAGATCTATTTTTCCTGTTTAAAGTTTCTTTTCCCGCCCCCGCTCTGCTTTCACATCATTGGGTCCCAAAGAGGTTAAATTACTTTGAGTACTTTTTGAAAACTGACAAATAAGCAAACACACGGAAATAAAGTTACTCACAGGAGCAGATGTTTGCTCAGACCTGATTAAACAAATAAAAATCTGATTCAAGGGGAAAAAACTAGTCTTCAGCACAACCTTTATACAAGTCTTATCCCCTCAAACCCCTCCAATCAGTTTTCTCCAACCCCCTTTTCAGTCACTGTGGCCTGGGTCAGAGAAAGAGATTGAATCACCCAATAAGAGCAATCATCCGATCTGTACAAAATTTAGATTGCTTCCAGACTACACTGGAAGATAAAAATTTTCTCTCCAGGGAAAAACAAATAAGAGAGGGGTAGGGAAGTATTCACCTTCACTCATGAAAGGGGAAGCGTTTGGATTTGACAAGCTGGAAATAATTCAGGTATGTGCCACCGGTCACATTGTGTAAATGTCATTTCCCACTTGCCTCTGATGTTAAAAATTTCAAAACTGACACTATCTCATGGTCTGAGTTATTCCCTGCAAAATGACAACAAATAATTTTACCATAAACAGGTTAGCACAAAAGTCCTCCATTCCTAATTTAATTTCGGGAGAACGATGCTAATCCTTTAATTATGCAGCATGTTGATTTGTCAAACTAACTTTTTCTCTGCTGAAAAATACTTTGCTATCACAGAGGGTGTGATCAATATCTGCTCCAAGAATTTAGAGTGTTATAGAAAAGCTTTCTTCTGAAAAAAAGGAAAAAAAAAAAAAAAGGCAGAGAGTGGATGATCTCTCTCAGAGAGTGGACGACCAACAATGCAATGACCTCCCCACTTCTGCCAACCTCTTGCTGGAGGAGCTACAGACAAAAGCCACGGGAGCAGGCTCTCAGTGCTGGCCAGCCTGCAGTCAGCTACTAAAGGTGTGTTTCCAAAGGGTAGAGCTAACCTTGAGCGAAGTTCCCATATTAGCCCTGGAAATGGGGCAGCTGTGCTTTGGGAAAAGTGCACCGAGAAGCTGGGGCAGGAGTCCTGGCTGTGCCACGTGGGAGCTGTATGATGCTGGCCGAACCCCAGAACCTCTATGAAAGTCACTTTCCAAAAACAGGAAAAGCAACCTCCACCTTACAAGACTGTTGTTAGGATTAATGAGACAGTCATACGAAAGCACTTTTCCAAGTGTAAAATAAACATATGATAGTAGTGGAATATTAGTTGGTTGCTCCAATAGGCTGTGTTTATAGTGATTTCAGCCCACTTCCCACACTACCAGGCTCCCTTGAGTCCCATGGGAACTCCAAGCACAGGCAAATAACTTGACTCATACAACCTACACATAGTTGAATACATTTTAAAACCGAAAAAAGTAAACCTTTCCAGGACTAGAGCCAATGATACAGAGACAGATCAATGGGATACACTAAAGAGTCCAAAAAAAAGGTGAAGGTGGCATTTCAAATCAGTGAGTAAAAGATGGTATTGAGGAAACTGGCTAGGCAGAAAAAACAAACAGCACTCAATTATACATCACTTCTTGAATCACGTTAATTCTAAATGGGTCAAAGGCTTAAGCTTAAAAAAATGAAACCATAAAAAGTACCAGAGAAGCAAAACTAGATATGCGTAAAATATGGTTGAGGATATCAAAGCATGATGGAAAAAGCTCCATGACAGAAATATTGATAAGTTCAACTACAAAAAAGAAAATCAGTATGGAAAGATATATATGTATATCTATATACAGCAAAAGGAACAAAGCAGATGATCAACCACGATTTTTTTTAAATTGCAACGTACTGTGACAGACAGAAAATTAATATAAAGAATATTCTTTTTTTTTTTTTTCTTTTGCGGTACGCGGGCCTCTCACTGTTGTGGCCTCTCCCGTTGCGGAGCACAGGCTCCGGACGCGCAGGCTCAGCAGCCATGGCTCACGGGCCCAGCCGCTCCGCGGCACGTGGGATCTTCCCGGACCGGGGCACGAACCCATGTCCCCTGCATCGGCAGGCGGACTCTCAACCACTGCGCCACCAGGGAAGCCCAAGAATATTCTGTATAATAAGAAAAATCTGAACAATCCAACGAGGGAAAAATGTGCAAAGATCCAAATGCTATAGTCCGGAAAAAGAAACCCAAAGAGGCAGTTAATAAATGAAGGGGCTTAAACTCATTCATAATAAGATTCATATTAAAACAGACATAAAAGTCATTTTTGGGGCTTCCCTGGTGGCGCAGTGGTTGAGAGCCCGCCTGCCGATGCAGGGGACACGGGTTCGTGCCCCGATCCGGGAAGATCCCACATGCCATGGAGGGGCTGGGCCCGTGAGCCATGGCCGCTGAGCCTGCACGTCTGGAGCCTGTGCTCCGCAACGAGAGAGGCCACGGCAGTGAGAGGCCTGCGTACCGCAAAAAAAAAAAGTCATTTTTGCATATAAGAAAAAAGTTTGATTATATCTAGTCTTGTCTGGGATGAGGGAATAAAACAACGTTTTTTGGAGAATACTATTTCAGAGAGCCATTTGGCAATCGCTATCACAAATTTTAATGCACATATCCAGCAATTATATTTCCAGAAATGTAATTTTCCTGCAGATGTGTAAAAAATTATATGAACAAGGACATTTTTGGCAGCAACGTTTGCTTGCATAAAAGGGGAGGGAGTCCTAAGTGCCCACTATTAGGAGACTAGTCAAATAAAGTATGAAGTATTCATACAATGGAATAATAAAACAGTTTAATAAGAATAAAGGAGATCTATTTATACTGTGCAGGCTCTAGAGCACAGGCTCAGTAGTTGTGGTGCACAGGCTTAGTTGCTCCGTGGCGTGTGGGATCTTCCTGGACCAGGGCTCAAACCCGTGTCCCCTGCATTGGCAGGTGGATTCTTAACCACGAAGCCACCAGGGAAGCCCTATGGTCCACCTTGACTATAAAACTCTCTGGAAGTATATGAATTCTTTACTTGGGAACCTGAAGAACATGAAAACTGTCTACACAAATTCAAAACCTCCAGAAAATTTTGAACATAAATGTATCTGGCTTAAAATTTGTCTTAGGTATAACTATTTTCTTTTTTCTGAGTGTATTTATGGATACTCCACTTCATTCCAAAAAGAACTTGATTTATTAAAATGTATGAAAATTGTTCTATAGTATTAAAATAAGTGAGAAAATCTAACAGAATGCAAATGGGGGAGGATAAATAAATGAAGTTAGAAATAGGATAAGTAGGGGGAAATTGTATGCTATGACATCCCGGTGTCTCCCTAGCTTCAGTGGTCCAATGTCTTTGCAAAGAGAGAAACAACAGTTTCAGATTTCACTGTGCCCACAAGGTTACAGAAAACCAATCACTTGTGAAGCGTCCAGTTATTCAGGGTGGTGAATCCTGAGAGAAATTTCTTTCATGATTCCTTATAAGAAAATATACTGCTACATTAACAGTGTTCTCAAGAAAATCGTACAGAGATGAGTTTTCATGGGCCAGTATCTATCTGGGTTATGGAAAATAGAAGGGAAAATATATTTATTTCTCTTTACTTTTTAGTGTGGGATCTTCTTCAAAAAAAAACAAAACAGAAAAAAACAGACATTTACTCACCCAGTTCATAATCATGATATGCAATTTAGATCAAAATTGCAAAAAAAAAAATGCTAATGACAAAACAATGTTTGCCTACCTGCTATCTCCAGCACCTAGCAGGGTGCCTGGTGTATGCAGGCATTCAACAGAAGTGTTCAAACATGATGAACTTGGATTTTGGGTAAACATTCTAAAACATTCTCTTCTGCTGTTTTCCATGTTTTTTATCAGTGACAAAATGGACTACAAGGTGGGAAAACACACAATAGAAGCTTGGAATTTCTTTCAAAACATACTCCTTCCTTTCTCTACTTGCCCCAGGAGTTGGGAGGTGGGGTAAAACCGTTAAAAGATAAGTTTTCTGGCATGAAACCAGGAACAGTTCAAAAGGTGCTATTGTACTGCTGTCAGCTTGAGGAACTGTGCCACAGAACTCTTAAGAATGATATGGGAAACCTGTGATTTAATCAGCTGCAGACTCGTTACCCACAGGACCTACACAGAGATGCATCCATCCATCAGGGTGTCAGGTACGTATTTCATAAAGGTTGGGGGGCAGGGTGATTTAGGAGTTAGGGCAGAAGTTGAAGGCAGAAGCTGGAGTCCACCCAAGCACTTCTCCCTGGTAGGGAACCTTATGCTGGTGGCAGCTACATGGCCTCTCACCTTTAAAAATAAAGAAGTAAATCCACTGCGCCCTTTGGTGAACCCCCCACCGAGGACTGACACAGAATGACTTTTCACTCCCTAGTAACAAAACTCATTATGACAGTCAAATGTTTTACCCTCTAAAGGTCTAATTTTGCACTCATATATTAACGTAGCAGCCCTTCCAACATGGAACACGTCCCTAACAGAGAAGTCTCTAGAGGAAGGGCAGTTGCACCAGAATGCGAAGGTCAGCAAGGGAGAGAGAAAACCCAGAAGCACCTCAAACCAGCTAACCGCTCACTACTTATCAAACCATACCACCATCTCTGGGAGCCGTGAAAGCACTAAACCGCCTTCTGTTAGTATAGTCTCATCCTCGTAAGGCAGTCAACCAAAGTAGCACAAAAATTGAAATCCCGACGGCCAGTTGAAGCCAGGCCGAGTGCCCTCATGTCCCCTCAAGCCTGAAAGAAACAGCCACACCAATGGCCAGCCAGGCTTCTGAGGCTGGTGAGGAAAGGGGTGGACCACACACCCATCAACCACAGGCTCACTTACTCCTTTTTTCATTCGCCTACTGCTTTCCTTTCCAGCGAGACTGCAAATCCATGCCTTCTCTTTCCTTTGTATCTCCAGCATTGCCGAAGAGTCCTGAATGAGTTAAACATCATCCATCAATGCTGACTGAACAATACAATCCTGTGTGAACAGCCAGTGGAACACATGCGACCGCACCATACACACCAACTGAAACAGGAATGTATCCTATTTTTAAAGACATCTAAAGAACAAAATTCTACATATTTTATTCTGCAATCCAACCCAAGACCTTGAACTGCAATATCAAAGTTCCAAAATTCTATCACGCAAGTAGGAAAGGATGCAAGTGACGAGACCAAAAGGGGCTGAAGAATGTAATAAAAGTTAACACCCCTTTTCCAGGAAGATTAAAGGCTCCATCGCTATTCCTTTGCAGATGAAGAGAGTCAGCTACAAGAGATGGATTGTGAAAATAATTGCACAAAGAACAAGGTGTCAGAGGAGGGGCAGGCTGGGATGGGAGAGTCCATTGGGCAGTCCCAGGGCTCCTGCTACCACATGGCGCTCTCTCCCTTACCTGAGACTTGAAAGAAATTCTCTTGCCAGGGCCCCAAGGTGTCACTGCTACAAAACAAATTACAGATGCCCTAAGAAAGTCCCTTCTGCAAACAGTATCTCTTGCTAGACATAAACACCTCCTTTCAAAGCTTGAAATTTATTAGCGCCCAAATGATGTTTATGACCCTGCAGCTTGTGATCCTGTCATGGATTCTATCAACCAAGGAGACTGGATTAGCTCATGGACCTAGGCATTTACGGCTCTGAAGTGAGCCACTGTTCAAAGAGGGCCGAGGACAGATGGAACTGATCTACCCACAGGTGGATGAGCACCACCGGTGCAGAACGGGCCTGGGCTGCCTGAAAGAACACCCGGGGCCAAGGGCTAGAGGCAAAATAATCAATTGGGTATCAGCACCACAGCCAACAATCAACCAGGAGCCATAACCAAAAGAGCTGGCCACCGGAGGGAAGAAGCAACCAAATGCTGCGGCAGTACCACAACCAGCAAGGAAAAAGCAGCAAGATTTTTTCATAGAAATCAAACTGCAAAAGATGAATAAATGTCAGTGGAATTTCTTCTTAAAAGAACTTGCCGAGTTATCTATTTAAACAAATACAAGAGGAATGCATTTTCGACATTGTGGTTTGGTTTGGTTTTGATTTTTAAAAAGCTAGGGTTGTGTCCCTTTTTGAAATGCAGTTTCAACATCTGCAAGCTTAACCAGAACACTTCAAGAGAAGAGGAAAATTTGGACAAACACTGAAGGTTACTCGCTGGGTTAGGAGTTCAGAGAAAGAGAAAAAAAAAAAAGCAGAGCCAATTGAAATTTATTGAAATACTAAACTCCCCCAAAATATAGATGGTCTAAAGAAATAATCACTTTAGTATTTTGTTATCACCTTCTGCAGTAGCTCCTAATTTTTCTTAACACTAGTTAATTCATAATTCACTGTTATAAGGAAAATATAATATGACAGTAATGAAGACATTTAAATTACAAACTTTGACCTTTATCTTTGGGCTCCATCTCTAGAAAAAGAGTAATTGTTTGGCCTCTCCCGTTGTGGAGCACAGGCTCCGGACGCACAAGCCCAGCGGCCATGGCTCACGGGCCCAGCCGCTCCGCGGCATGTGGGATCCTCCCGGACCGGGGCACGAACCTGTGTCCCCTGCATCGGCAGGCGGACTCTCAACCACTGCGCCACCAGGGAAGCCCTGTATCAGGGTCTTTTAGAAAGCCCTTTAGAAGAGTCTTCTAGATTTATTTCCTGGGTAGCAGGCTCTGAAAGGTCAAGCCAATCCTGAATGGTTGTTTCAGAGCTTTAAGTCTTTTGAGAGCTGAGACTACATCTTTATTCACACATATTTGGACATTATTTGACATATGAAAAAGAAAAAACTGCTCAGTCTTGGGTAGGGTGAAAAAGATGAAAAAAGCATGGCCTCCACAGATTCAAGGAGCTTACCTTCCTATTAGGACATTTGCACAAATAACTAAAACACACACATGTGTAAAATGTATAATGGAATGGACTAAATGTATGCTCTATGTATTTATTTCCTTATACACACATATACATGAAAAAGGTATCCCTCATATATGTGTGTGTGTGCATCTGTGTGCATTATGTATATGCGTATTCATATGCATATGTATATTGTCCAATATATGTATAGATCGTCTAAGAGCTTGTGTAGGCCTTCTCCATGAGCAGCATGTGTGTCCTTCTGTCAGCTTGCCCACTTGCCATTCTCATGGATGTAGATTATAGAAAGGTGGTCTGAAGTTGTTCATCAGTTCTTGAGCTATAATAAAGCACTGCTCCTAAAAATTTTACTCACTCTCTGATTATTATCCTTCCCAAAACTTACTCTATGCCTAACCAATAGCAAATGAATGTTCAAATTGCATTTATTTTTAAAGTTTCTCTGTACACTTTCCCTTACATATTTTGTCAACTTCAGAACTCCAGCAATATTAACCACTACTACATCTGAATGTGACAGGATTAGGACAGTAGCAAGACAGGCTCGATTACTCATTCCCAGCTTGCCAGTCTACACATCATTTTATGTTTGTCATGCAGTTTTGTCAGCTCTCTGCCTTACACGTTAAAGAAGCTTTCTGGGAAAGAGTTAACCACCAGCTGATGAGCGATAACGTTTGTTTTAGCTTGAAATCTAGATTCTGCCAAGTCTTTGGAAAAGTCAAATTGGACAATTATCTACATAGTGGAGTGGCAAGACTGTTGCCTTTCTGGTCTGGGTGATCCGCCGTGATTACCAGCAGATTCTTGTCGAATGCCCACTGGGTGCATATCCTTGTGGAAAGGCATTTTCAGTCCTTGCCCTTAGACAACAAATGAGAATATCTACACAGAGCCGTTGAATTACCTCGCGGGGCCCTACTTCTCTCGCTCTCCATCCTAGTGGAGACCTGGCTGTGTTTTTCTCAGGACAGTGCTGGTGTCTGCAGGGCTGGGGCTGGGTGTGAGGGGAGCCGGTGAAGGCAAGCCCTCCTGCACTCTAACCAGAGGAATCACGGCAAGCACTTAACCTATTTGTGTCTCCATCTCCCATTTGTAAAACAGGGTAATTATAACCTCCCTGCCCTATATGCCTGTTGGGAAGGTTCATTAATGTTTGTAAATCACTTTGAAGATGGAGTGATTACTCACTGCTGTGGCAGGTGGAAGATCTCTGGCCCCAGTCCTTCCTCCCTGTTTCCTGGCAGTTGTCTTAGAGGAAAGAGAAAAAGTAACAAATTACTCTTGCCAGTCCCTTTTCCTATTGACATTGAATATCCAAGGGTAAACTTATTAACACTTTTTCCTAAATTTCTATGTTCTCAGTTCTACATGTTTTCATCACAACCCAGAAAGCATTAATATTTTTAGATGTGATAACTTAAAGTTAACATCTTTGCAAAATTGCACAAAGAAGGGCTTCCCTGGTGGCACAGTGGTTGAGAGTCCGCCTGCCGATGCAGGGGACACGGGTTTGTGCCCCGGTCCAGGAAGATCCCACATGCCGCAGAGCAGCTAGGCCCATGAGCCATGGCCGCTGAGCCTGCACGTCCGGAGCCTGTGCTCCGCAACAGGAGAGGCTGCAACAGTGAGAGGCCCGCGTACCACCAAAAAACAAAAAAAATTCCACAAAGATTATGGAATTATCATCAATAGTTTTTCTATGCATCAGTTTATACCCATGTTATGTTCAAGGGTATATTTCTATGAATCTAAAAACATGAATCTTGAATGCTATCTCCCAGTGTATCTAACACCTAAATCAGTTAATGTTCTTCAAAAAAAAAAAAAAACACATTTTAAGTTGCACATAAAACACATACATACACAAATACACACTTAAGTGTGTGTAGTGAACACAGATATATCATTTTATGTTAAAAACACAAAACAGTGTACTTTAAAAAAAAAACCCACTTGGGTATTAAGATGTCTCACAAGAACCACATTTTAAGGATGCATTAGTTTACTTTGGTTGCTTTTCTTTAATTTCAAAAATATAACATTTAAAAAAATAAACTTTTGGACTTCCCTGGTGGCACAGTGGTTAAGAATCTGCATGCTAATGCAGGGGACACGGATTCGAGCCCAGGTCCGGGAAGATCCCACATGCCACGGAGCAACTAAGCCTGTGTGCCACAACTACTGAGCCTGCGCTCTAGAGCCTGCGAGCCACAAGTACTGAGCCCATGTGCCACAACTACTGAAGCCCGCGTGCCTAGAGCCCGTGCTCCACAATGAAGAGTAGCCCCCACTTGCCATAACTAGAGAAAGCCCATGCACAGCAACGAAGACCCAATGCAGCCCTAAATAAATAAATAAATAAATTTATTTTTAAAAAATAAATAAATAAACTTTAAAAACCATTTTGACTTAAATGATCATCATTAGGGTGCTAGCTACATGAAACATGGTACATCCAAACAGCGTGTGGGATGTGTGTGTGTGTGTGTGTGTGTGTGCGCGCTTATGTGTGTGTGTATGGAATGGAATTCTAGATATGTTTTTAATTTTAAAAAAATAAAACATACTTTTCATACCTATGTACTTTTCATAGGTTATCATTTATGTTTTAAAAAGGGATATAGGGCTTCCCTGGTGGCGCAGTGGTTAAGAATCCGCCTGCCAATCCAGGAGACACGGGTTCAAGCCCTGGTCTGGGAAGATCCCACATGCTGCGGAGCAGCTAAGCCAGTACGCAACAACTACTGAGCCTGTGCTCTAGAGCCCGTGTGCCACAGCTACTGAAGCCCATGTGCCTAGAGCCCGTGCTCTGCAACGAGAGAAGCCATCGCAATGAGAAGCCCGTGCACTGCAACGAAGAGTAGCCCCCGCTCACTGCAACTAGAGAAAGCCCGTGCACAGCAACAAAAGACCCAACACAGCCTAAATAAATAAATAAATAATAAAATAAATAAATTTATAAAAAAAAAAAGGGATATATACAATCGTCCTTTGGCACCTGAGGGGGATTGGTTCCAGAATCCCCTCGGATATCAAAATCCATGAATGTTCAAGTCCCTTATACATATCTAATGGTATAGTATTTGAATATAACCTATGTACATCCTCCTATATACTATAAATAATCTCTAGATTACTTATAATACCTAATACAATGTAAATGCTATGTAAATAGTTGTAAATACAATGTAAGTGCTATGTAAATAGTTGCCAGTGTATGTCAAGTTCAAGTTTTGCTTGTTGGAACTTTCTGGAATTTTTTTTCTGAATATTTTCCATTCATGGTTGGTTGAATCCACATATGCAGAACCCTCGGATATGGAACCTTCAGATTCAGAGGACCGGTATATGTGTGTGTAGGCATGTAAATATGTGAATACAGAAAAAAAAGGAAATAATAGTTACTTCTGGAAAAAGAGATTAGAGGACTTAGATTAAAGGCTGTAGGAAAAAGTCTTAACATTTATGTATACTCTGTTTGGCTTATTTAATATTTTTAACACAAGAATGCACCATTTCTAATTAAAAATGTAAGAGTCACATTAGTATATTTTGTTATTAACTTGACATCTATGATATTTTTTTCTTGATGACATAATTGTTTTACAGTGTATACTACTAAGGAAAATTGTCAACTATGCAGAAAGTAAACTGGTGTCATAATATTTCAAAATTGTCTGATTTAGGGGTATATGGGAAATCTCTGTACCTTCTGCTCAATTTTATTGTAAACATAAAACTGCTGTAAAAAATAATGTATTTTTTTAATTGCCTGCCTACAATAGGATGAAAATGCTGTAAAATATCACCCCAACTATGCTCAAATGAACCTCAAGACCATTTTCTTGGCCTAAAAAGATATAGATACTCATTGATGAATATGTAAAATATTTATCCATTATTGTAATGTGATCACACATAGGGAATTGCTTTATACACTTCTCCCAGAATTAATCTTCTTGTAAACAAGGAAAAGATCTTTTTCATATAATTTCCCCCAGAAGTCTAGCTCAACACCTGGCAAATAATGATATTCAAAAATATTTATCAAATAAATAAATGGACCTCTCTCTGTGATATCTTGCCTATTCTAATTTAATAGGTTTCTTTAATGTGGAACTTTTCAAAACCTTTAATAAATAATTGCATATTGTAAATTCAATGAGTTAAATATAGTACACACCATTTCCTAAACTTGTTTTATCATCAAAAATTTTGCCCACAAAATCCCTTGTAGTATTAGAGGTAATAAAGTCTAGACAACAAAATATGGAAAATATTGCATTGGCTTTTAATTTACACCCCATTGTTTCCTAAAATTCAAGGTCAGCAGAGACCTGTAGTGTTCAATGAATACTCATGGGGTCCCTGCATCTCCCATACTCCCCTACTGTTGGGTCAGGGCCACATGATTGTAACTGGCATATAGGAATGTGAGAGCAAGTAATGCGCCATTTCTATTCCAAGGCACTTGAAAGTCGATGGATCTCGATCATCTTTCCCTTCCTTTGCTGGGGCTAGTCTGGAAGTCAGTTGTTGAAATGATGACCTCACAAGTTGAAGGGAATCTCCAACTCATCAGATGTAGAAGACCACCTGCCAACTTACATCAGGGCTTGTGGTGAGCAAGAAATGTACTTTTGGAAACAACCTAAATGTCCATCAACAGAGGAATGGATAAAGAAGATGTGGTACATATATACAATGGAATATTACTCAGCCATTAAAAAGAATGTAGTAATGCCATTTGCAGCAACATGGATGGACCTAGAGATTGTCATACTGAGTGAAGTAAGTCAGACAGAGAAAGAGAAATATTGTATGATATCACTTCTATGCAGAATCTAAAGACAAATGATACAAATGAACTTATTTAAAAAACAGAAACAGACTCACAGACTTAGAGAACAAACTTATGGTTAGAGGGGTGGGAAGGGTAGACGGAAGGGATAGTTAGGGAGTTTGGGATTGACATGTACACACTGCTATATTTTAAATGAATAACCAGGGGATTAGGAACCAAGATGGCAGGGTAGAAGGACATACTCTCACTCCCCCTTGCGAGAACACCAAAATCACAACTAGCTGCTGGACAATCATTGGCAGAAAGACACTGGAACTCACCAAAAAAGATACCCCCCATCCAAAGAAAAAGGAGAAGCCACAATGAGATGGTAGGAGGGGCACAATCACAGTAAAATCAAATCCCACAACTGCTGGGTGGGTGACGCACAAACTGCTATTAGAACACTTATACCACAGAAGTCCACCCACTGGAGTGAACGTTCTGAGCCCCACATCAGGTTCCCAACCAGGCAGTCCAGCAACGGGAGGAAGAATTCCTAGAGAATCAGATTTTGAAGGCTAGTGGGATTTGATTGCAGGATTCTGATAGGACTGGAGGAAAGAGAGACTCCGCTCTTGGAGGGCACACACAAAGTAGTGTGTGCATCAGGACCCAAGGGAAGGGGCAGTGACCCCAGGGGAGACTGAACCAGACCTACCTGCTAGTGTTGGACGGTCTCCTGCAGAGGTGGGCGGTGCCTGTGGCTCACAGTGTGGACAAGTACACTGGCAGCATAAGTTTCGGGAAGTACTCCTTGGTGTGAACCCTCCCAGAGTCTGCCACTAGTAAAATGGGAATAGGAACACACATATCGATAATTACCTTAAACTTAAACGGATTAAATGCTCCAACCAAATGACACAGGCTTGCTCAATGGATACTACAAATCCCAAAGTTAGCAGAAGGAAAGAAATCATAAAGATCTTAGCAGAAATCAGTGAAATAGAAACAAACTGAAATGGACAAATCCTTAGAAAGGTATAACCTTCCAAGACTGAACCAGGAAGAAACATAAATATGAACAGACCAATCACAAGTAATGAAATTGAAACTGTGATTAAAAATCTTCCAATAAACAAAAGTCCAGGACCAGATGGCTTTGCAGGTGAATTCTATCAAATATTTAGAGAAGAGCTAACACCCATCCTTCTCAAACTCTTCCAAAAAATTGCAGAGGAAGGAACACTCCCAAACTCATTCTATGAGGCCACCATCAGCCTGATACTAAAACCAGACAAAGATACTACAAAAAAAGAAAATTACAGACCAATATCACTGATGAATATAGATGCAAAAATACTCAACAAAATACTAGCAAACAGAAGCCAATGACATATTAAAAGGATCATACACCATGATCAAGTGGGATTAATCCCAGGGATGCAAGGATTCTTCAATATTCACAAATTAGTCAATGTGATACACCATATTAACAAACTGAAGAATAAAAACCATATGATCATCTCAATAGATACAGAAAAAGCTTTTGACAAAATTCAACACCCATTTATGATAAAAACTCTCCAGAAAGTGGGCATAGAAGGAACCTACCTCAATATAATAAAGGCCATACATGACAAACCCACAGCAAACATCATTCTCAATGGCTCAGTTATTCTGCTATTGATTCCTTCTAGTGTAGTTTTCATTTCAGTTATTGTATTGTTCATCTTTGTTCTTTAATTCTTCTAGGTGTTTGTTCTTTAATTCTTCTAGGTGTTTGTTAAACATTTCTTGCATCTTCTTGATCTTTGCCTCCTTCTTTCTCTGAGGTCTTGGATCATCTTCACTATCATTATTCTGAATTCTTTTTCTGGAAATTTGCCTATCTCCACTTCATTTAGTTCTTTTTCTGGGGTTTTATCTTGTTCCTTCATCTGGTACATAGCCCTCTCTCTGCCTTTTCATCTTGTCTAACTTTCTGTGAATGTGGTTTTTGTTCCACAGGCTGCAGGATTGTAGTTCTTCTTGCTTCTGCTTTCTGCCCTCTTGTGGATGAGGCTATCTAAGAGGCTTGTGCAAGTTTCCTGATGGGAGAGACTGGTGGTGGGCAGAGCTGGGTGTTGCTTTGGAGGGCAGAGCTCAGTAAAACTTTAATCCATTTGTCTGCTGATGGGTGGGGCTGGGTTCCCTCCCTGTTGGTTTTTTGGCCTGAGGTGACCCAACACTAGAGCCTACCCAGGTTCTTTTGGGGGGCTAATGGCGGACTCTGGGAGGGCTCAAACAAGGAGTACTTCCCAGAACTTCTGCTGCCAGTGTCCTTGTCCTCATGTTGAGCCACAGCCACAAACCGCCTCTGCAGGAGACCGTCCAACACTAGCAGGTAGGTCTGGTTCAGTCTCCCCTGGGGTCACTGCTCCTTCCCCTGGGTCCTGATGCACACACTACTTTGTGAGTGCCCTCCAAGAGTGGAGACTCTGTTTCCCCCAGTCCGGTCAGAGTCCTGCAATCAAATCCCACTAGCCTTCAAAGTCTGATTCTCTACGAATTCCTTCTCCTGTTGCCAGACACTCAGGTTGGGAAGCGTGATGTGGGTAGTCGAAAGCTTCCCCAACATAGGAAAGAAAATAACCACCCAAGTCCAGGAAGCGCAGAGAGTCCCAGGCAGGATAAACCCAAGAAACACGTGAAGACACATAGTAATCAACTTGAGAAAAATTAAAGTAAAGAAAAATTATTGAAAGCAACAAGGGAAAAATGACAAATAACATACAAGGGAACTCCCATAAGGTTAACAGCTGATTTCTCAGCAGAAACTCTACAAGACAGATGGGAGTGCCATGATATATTTAAAGTGACAAAAGGGAAGAACATACAACCAAGATTACTCTACCCGGCAAGGATCTCATTCAGATTAGATGGAGAAGTCAAAAGCTTTACAGACAAGAAAAAGCTAAGAGAATTTGACACCACCAAACCACTCTACAACAAATGCTAAAGGAACTTCTCTAAGTGGGAAACACAAGAGAAGAAAAGGACTACAAAAACAAACCCATAACAATTAAGAAAATGGTAATAGGAACATATATATCAACATACATATTGATAACTACTTCGAACGTGATTAAATGATCCAACCAAAAGACCCAGGCTCATAGAATGGATACAAAAACAAGACCCATATATATGCTGTCTACAAGAGACCCACTTCAGACCTAGGGACACATACAGACTGAAAGTGAGGGAATGGAAAAAGGTATTCCATGCAAATGGAAATCAAAAGAAAGCTGGAGTAGCAATATTCATATCAGAAAAAATAGACTTTAAAATAAAGAATGTTACAAGACACAAGGAAGGACACTACATAATGATCAAGGGATCAATCCAAGAATAGGATATAACAATTATAAATATATATGCACCCAACATAGGAGAACCTTAATACATAAGGCAACTGGTAACAGCTATAAAAGAGGAAATCGACAATAACATAATAATAGTGGGGGACTTTAACACCTCACTTACACCAATGGACAGAGCATCAAAACAGAAAATTAATAAGGAAACACAAGCTTTAAATGACACAATAGACCAGATAGATTTAATTGATATTTATAGGACATTCCATCCAAAAACAGCAGATTACGCTTTCTTCTCAACTGTGCAGAGAACACTGTCCAGGATAGATCACATCTTGGGTCACAAATCAAGCCTTAGTAAATTTAAGAAAATTGAAATCATATCAAGCATCTTTTCTGACCACAAAGCCATGAGATTAGAAAACAATTACGGGGGGAAAAAAGGTGAAAACCACAAAAACATGGAGGCTAAACAATACGTTACTAAATAACCAAGAGATCACTGAAGAAATCAAAAAATACCTAGAGACAAATGACAACAAACCAAAACCTATGGAATGCAGCAAAAGCTGTTCTAAGAGGGAAGTTTATAGCTATACAAGCCTACCTCAAGAAACAAGAAAAATCTCAAATAAACAATCTAAACTTACATTCAAAGGAACTAGAGAAAGAAGAACAAACGAAACCCAAAGTTAGTAGAAGGAAAGAAAGCATAAAGATCAGAGCAGAAATAAATAAAATAGAAATGAAGAAAACAATAGCAAAGATCAATAAAACTAAAAACTGGTTCTTTGAGATGATAAACAAAATTGATAAACCATTAGCTAGACTCATCAAGAAAAGAAGGGAGAGGACTCAAATCAATAAAATTAGAGTGAAAAAGGAGAAGTTACAACAGACACCACAGAAATACAAAGCATCCTAAGAGACTACTACAAGCAATTCTATTCCAATAAAATGGACAAACTGGAAGAAATGGACAAATTCATAGAAAGGTATAAACTTCCAAGACTGAACCAGGAAGAAATAGAAAATATGAACAGACCAATCACAAGTAATGAAATTGAAACTGTGATTAAAAATCTTCCAATAAACAAAAGTCCAGGACCAGATGACTTCACAGGTGAATTCTATCAAACATTTAGAGAAGAGCTAACACCCATCCTTCTCAAACTCTTCCAAAAAATTGCAGAGGAAGGAACACTCCCAAACTCATTCTACGAGGCCACCATCAGCCTGATACCAAAACTAGACAAAGATACTACAAAAAAAGAAAATTACAGACCAATACCACTGATAAATATAGATGCAAAAATACTCAACAAAATACTAGCAAACAGAATCCAAAAGCACAATAAAAAGATCATACACCATAATCAAGTGGGATTTGTCCCAGGGATGCAAGGATTCTTCAATATATGCAAATCAATCAATGTGATACACCATACTAACACACTGAAGAATAAAAAACATATGATCATCTCAATAGATGCAGAAAAAGCTTTTGACAAAATTCAACACCGATTTATGATAAAAAACTCTCCAGAAAGTGGGCATAGAGGGAACCTACCTCAACATAATAAAGGCCATATACGACAAACCCACAGCCAACATCATTCTCAATGGTGAAAAACTGAAAGCATTTCCTCTAAGATCAGGAACAAGACCATAATGTCCACTCTCACCACTATTATTCAACATAGTTTTGGAAGCCCTAGGCATGGCAATCAGAAAAGAAAAAGAAATAAAAGGAATACAAATTGGAAAAGAAGAAGTAAAACTGTCGCTGTTTGCAGATGACATGATACTATACAAATGGCCAGAGAATCCTGAAGATGCCACCAGAAAACTACTAGAGCTAATCAGTGAATTTAGTAAAGTTGCAGGATACAAAGTTAATGAAAAGAAATCTCTTCCATTCCTATACACTAACGATAAAACACCTGAAAGACAAATTAAGGAACTCTCCCATTTACCACTGCAACAGAAAGAATAAAATACCTAGGAATAAACCTACCTAGGGCAACAAAAGTCCTATATGCAGAAAACTATAAGACACTGATGAAAGAAATTAAGGATGATACCAACACATGGAGAGATATACAGTGTTCTTGAATTGGAAGAATATATATTGTGAAAATGACTATACTACCCAAAGCAATCTACAGATTCAATGCAATCCTTATCAAATTACCAATGGCATTTTTTACAGAACTAGAACAAAAAATCTTAAAATTTGTATGGAGACACAAAAGACCCTAAATAGCCAAGGCAGTCTTGAGGGAAAAAAACAGAGCTGGATGAATCAGACTCCCTGACTTCAGACTATAGTACGAAGCTACAGTAATCAAAACAGTATGGTACTGGCACAGAAATTTCAATCAATGGAACAGGATAGAAAGCCCAGAGATAAACCCACACACCTATGGTCAACTAATCTATGACAAAGGAGGCAAGGGTATACAATGAAGAAAAGGCAATCTCTTCAATAAATGGTGCTGGGAAAACTGGACAGCTACGTGTAAAATAATGAAATTAGAACACTCCCTAACACCATACACAAAAATAAACTCAAAATGCATTAGAGACCTAAATGTAAGACCAGACACTATAAAACTCTTAGAGGAAAACAAAGGAAGAATGCTCTTTGACATAAATCACAGCAAGATCTTTTATATCCACCTCCTAGAGTAATGGAAATAAAAACAAGAATAAACAAATGGGACCTAATGAAACTTAAAAGCTTTTGCAAAGCAAAGAAAACTACAAACAAGGCAAAAAGACAACCCTCAGAATAGGAGAAAATATTTGTAAACAAATCAACAGACAAAGGATTAATCTCCAAATATATAAACAGCTCATGGAGCTCAATATTAAAAAAAAAAAAAAAATGGCCACGAGGCACATGAAAAGCTGCCCAACATCACTAATTATTAGACAAATGCAAATCAAAACTACAATGAGGTATCACCTCATACCAGTTAGAATGGGCATCATCAGAAAATCTACTAACAACAAATGCTGGAGAGGATGTGGAGAAAAGGGAACCCTCTCACACTGTTGGTGGAAATGTAAATTGATACAATCACTAAGGAGAACAGTATGGAGGTTCCTTATAAAACTAAAAATAGAATTACCATGTGACCCAGCAAGCCCACTACTGGGCATATACCCAGTGAAAACCATAATTCAAAAAGAGTCATGTACCACAATGTTCATTGCAGCACTATTTACAATGCCAGGTCATGGAAGAAAGCTAAATGCCCATCAACAGACAAATGGATAAAGAAGATGTGGTACATATATACAATGGAATATTACTCAGCCATAAAAAGGAATGAAATTAGGTCAGTTATAGAGATGCGGATGGATCTAGAGACTGTCATACAAAGGGAAGTAAGTCAGAAAGAGAAAAACAAATATCGTATATTAACTCATATATGTGGAACCTAGAAAAATGGTACTGATGAACCAGTTTGCAGGGCAGAAATAGAGACAGATGTAGAGAACAAACGTATGGACACCAATGGGGGAAAGTGGTGGGGGGGGTGGGGGGGTGTTGAATTGGGAGATTAGGATTGACATGTATTCACTAATATGTATAAAATGGATAACTAATAAGAACCTGTTGTATAAAAAAATAAATAAAATTCTAAAATTTAAAAAAGGCTAGACCTTAAGTGTTCTCACCACAATAGAAAATGAAAACTATGTCATGTGATAGAGGTTTTAGCCAACACGCTCAGTTGTCATCATATTGCAATATATAAATGTATCAAGTCATCACATTGTACACCTTAAACTTACACAATACTATATTTCAATTATATCTCAGTGTTTAAAAAGACTATCTTTTGTGTCAGTCTTCTTTAGAAACGGTGGTTTTAAAGTCACCAAGATTAAAAGCAAATATTCATTTTGCCACAGACTGAATGAATATCTCAGTTTCTGAACAGCTGGTGATTACAACCAAATTTATCATTTACCCATTAGCATTACAATCTGTTCTTGTAATGAAAGACAGTTATATAAAAGGACAAATGTTAGGCATCTATCCAAAGGAATGTCCTTGGAGTAACAGCTTCAGATACCAATTTAGATATAACCGATCTATTAAGAGGATTTCAAAGGAATATTGAGAGGGATCTTGGGGTAGTGATTTTTATTTTCTCCATTTGCAACTTAACAGTTACCCCACTAATATGTCCAACTTGTCTTGTCTTCTTTTTAACTACTCTGACTTTTCCCATCAGAGAAATCCACAAATATCTCATTCTGGAATGAAATCCAATCATTCAAGATCAAATCTCCATTTAGGACTTGAGAAAATAACCTTAATATATAAAGCATCCTTGGATTTTTCCATGAAGTAATTGACTGTGCAAAACAGAAAATATTACTCATAACATGAAGTTATGAGCACTGTACTAGAGAAGACACAAAACAGCCGGTCCAGCTGTCTCAAAGGCTCTAAGGGGCAGACACTCAGTTGAAACATTTGCTTTGACTTCTCATTTGACTGTCAAGTCTAATTACATAAGGGTGATTTGTGGTCCACACTAATTAGCTAAGAGGTTTGGACATTAATCCACTACTCAATAAGCAGCTCTCTGCGATGAGGTGATTTTCAAAAAAGACCAGTTCTGGCTTTATTGGTCTAGGATCTATTAGGATGAGGATATATGCACACATGCTCCTGAATGCCAGCTGAAGACATGCAGACTGTACACTTTTACACAGGGAGCTCTTTCTTCCTGGTTCCCTCTATGTCTTGTGGGCGCATCACCCAGGAGCAAGTAGGGTGAGTTGAAGAAAGTGGGGAATACCACAAGTAGAACTTCAGTAAAAAGGAACCTGTGTATACCTGATAAAGGACTAGTATCCAGAATATATAAAGAACCCTTACAACTCAAGAATAAAAAGACTAATAACCCAGGTAAAATAGGGTTAATTTCACGTTTTTCCAAGGTAGATATACAAATGACCAAGAAGCACATAAAAAGGTGCTCAACATTATCAGTCATTAAGAAAATGAGAATCAAAATCAAAATTAGCTATCACTTCACACCTACTAGGATGGCTAGAATAAAACGTCAGATAACAATAAATGTTGACAAAGATGTGGAGAAATTGACTTTATAGGTGAGGAAACTGAGACACAATGAGGACACATACCTTCCCAAAGTCTCAAAGCTAGATTCAAACAAGGTTTTTGTCTTTAGAGTCCATACCACTATGCTATTTTGCATCCTCTATGTTCTGGAGCTTTCAGAAAGCTACTATGAAAATATCATAATCAAGCTAGCTTGGACAGTAATGGGATGGGCCAGAAGAGGAAAAAAACATGTGGAGGAACTGGAACCCTCATACACTTGTGGTGAGAATATAAAATGGTGTTTTAGAAAATAGTCTAGCAGTTCGTCTAAAACTTAAACATGGAGTTACCATATAACCCTGAAATTTCATTCCCAGGTATATACCCAAAAGAAAAAAAACATACATCCACACAAAAGCATGTACATGAATGCTTATAACATTATTCATAATGGCCAAAAGTAGAAACAACTCAAACATCCATCAACTGATAAATGGATAAATAAAATGAGGTATATCCATACAATGGAGTATTATTCAGCATAGAAAGAAATAAAGTAATGATACACACTACAACATAGATGAGCCTTGAAAACATTATGCTAAGTGAAAGAAACCAATCACAAAAGATCACCTATGATATGACAATTCATAAAAAATGTCCAGAATGGGGAAATCTGTAGAGACAAAATAGAGACAGAGAATAGACTAGTGGTTTCTTAGGGCTGGGTGGATGGAGGGGGAGGAGGGATAGAGTGGAGATAGATAAAAGCTATGAACTTTCTTTTTGAGGTGATGAAAATGTTCTAAAATTGTGCTAATTGTGGCAAATATCTGTGAATATGCTAAAAACCCACAGAATCATTCACTTCAAATGGGTGAATTGTATGGTATGTGGATTATATCTCAACAAAGCTTTTTTTTAAGGAAATAAAAAGGAAGCTGTGTGATAAAAAAAAAAACCTCTCGCTGGCTGTCACTGGTAGAAGTGAATGGCAGGAGGACAGAAGAAGTAAAAGAAGGGCTGTGGAGAACCCATGGTCCCATCTAATGGCAAGTTAGTAAATCACATGAGTGGCCTAAGAGTCACACAGCTGGCATGACAGCATCAGAGCCCCTTCATTCAGTTAGTCATTTAACAAATGTTTATTGAGCACCTTCCATGTGCCAAGTTATGTTCTAAGAAAGTGAGATATAGCTGTAAACAATTGTTTGAAAAAGAGAGACAGAGACAGTGAAGGACGTTTACTGTAGTATTGCTGTGCTCTCAAAAACTGGAAACAACCTGACTCTCCATGAGGAATGGTTAAATAACCATGATGGAATTTTGTGCATCTATGCATTTATTTTAAATTATTATTGCAATCTATATCAACGGACCTGCTAGTATATTGAACCGTATGAAATTACCAACCTTATAGGTCAAAATGGTCAAATATTGGCAAATATTGTTATGTTAAAAAATACATTGCATGTAGGCTCATCAATTGTAACAAAGGGACCACTCTGGTGGGGGATGTTGATAATGGAGGAGGCTCTGTGTGTGTGGAGACAGGGGATATATGGTGAATCTCTGTACCTTCCAATCAATTTTGTTATGAACCTAAAACTGCTCTAAAAAATGAAGTCTATTAAACTGTAAAAAAAATGCACACTGTGTTTAATAATATATGTATCTATATTTGTATATGTTTTCACTAAGATAGGGGAAAATGTGAAAGATAAATACTTGGCTGTTACTATTGTGTATGCTAGGAGGGAGAGAAATGCCCGTGTGTGTGTGTGTGTGTGTGTGTGCACCTGTGTTGAGGAAGTATTAACTTTTTCTTTATATATCTCCACATTCTTTCATTTGTGACAATTATGTATTACTTTCATAATTAATAAGCATAATCAAAGATTACAAATAAAAAAGAGAACACAGGAGGTGCTTATGGAACTGAATCCACGATCCAGATTCATCGTCCTTTATCTTCAAGTTTAGTTTTAGGGGCAGACTGTCTAGACGTGAACACCCACCATATGCTGAGGAAGTTTCATAGAAATGGGAATTGGCTGTGGATCTGGACTGTCTCGATAGCTACTCGAAAGGAAACACAATAAAAATAGTTTTGTAACATTTGTGATAAGACTACAGTACAAAGATTGATCAATTGACGTCATTAAATCAATTGCCCTTTGTGAGAGTTTCTGAGGACAAAGAAGTCCAGAGGTATTTTATGTGCAACATGAAATACGAGGTAGGAAATCAGCAGAGATAAGATTTCAGTACATTGATGTGTACCTTGATGGATTCCAATTTCCCTCCCTAACTCCTAAACGAAATCACAAACATTTGCTTCAAGTCTGGAATAAACTTGGAGCAAAGAGCTTATCTCTTCTTTTCTTAATGAATTGCACTTTATATCATGCTCCTCTTGGGCACCTAAGAACATTGGCAGCATTACAATTCAAGAGGCATGGTGGGATCGTGGTTACAGGCACAATCTATGGGCACAGGATGCCCGGGCTCAAACCTCAGTTCTGCCACTCACTGATTTGCACGACCTCCTCCACCTTCACGCATGTCCAGTTTCCCTATGTGGTCATTTATAAGGTGGGGATGACCATGAAAAAGCTCCTCTAGGGACTGTTATGAGGATTAAATGTGCTAATATATGTGAAGCATTTAAAACTGTGCCTGGCATTAAACCTTATATGTTTTGTGCATTAAAAACTTCTCACACCTAAATAAACATTTCTCCAAAGAAGATATACAGATTGCCAACAAACACATGAAATGATGCTCAACATCACTAATCATTAGAGAAATGCAAATCAAAACTACAATGAGGTATCATCTCACATGGGTCAGAATGGCCATCAACAAAAAATCTACAAACAATAAATGCTGGAGAGGATGTGAAGAAAAGGGTACCCTCTTGCACTGTTGGTGGGAATGTAAATTGATACAGCCACTGTGGAGAACAGTATGGAGGTTCCTTAAAAAACTAAAAATAGAAGTACCATACGACCCAGCAATCCCACTACTGGGCATATACCCTGAGAAAACCATAATTCAAAAAGAGTCATGTACCACAATGTTCATTGTGCTCTATTTACAACAGCCAGGACAAGGAAGCAACCTAAGTGTCCATCAACAGATGAATGGATAAAGAAGATATGGTACATATATACCATGGAATATTACTCAGCCATAAAAAGAAACAAAATTGAGTTATTTGTAGTGAGGTGGATGGACCTAGAGTCTGTCATACTCTACTTTCTGAAGTAAGTCAGAAAGAGAAAAACAAACAGCATATGCTAACATATGGAATCTAAAAAAAAAATGGTTCTGAAGAAACTAGGGGCAGGACAGGAATAAAGACGCAGATGTAGAGAATGGACTTGAGGACACGGGGAGGGGGAAGGGTAAGCTGGGACAAAGTGAGAGAGTGGCATGGACTTATATATACTACCAAATGTAAAATAGATAGCTAGTGGGAAGCAGCTGCATAGCACAGGGAGATCAGCTCAGTGCTTTGTGAGGGGTAGGATAGGGAGTGTAGGAGGGAGATGCAAGAGGGAGGAGATATGGGGATATATGTATATGTATAACTGATTCACTTTGTTATAAAGCAGAAACTAACACACCATTGTAAAGCAATTATACTCCAATAAAAATGTTAAAAAATAAATAAATAAAACTTCTCTCAAAAGGTAACCCTTCTACACTGTTGGTGGGAATATAAATTGGTGGCGCCACTATGGAAAACAGTATGGAGGTTCCTTTAAAAACTAAAAACAAAGTTACCATATGATCCACCAATCCCACTCCTGGGCATATATCCAGAGAAAACTCTAATTCGAAAAGATACATGCACCCCAGTGTTCACAGCAGCACTATTTACAATAGCCAAGACACAGAAACAACCTAAATGTCCATCAACAGATGAATGCATAAAGAAGATGTGGTACACATATACAATGGAATATTACTCAGCCATAAAAAGAATGAAATAATGCCATTTGCAGCTACACGGATGGACCTAGAGATTATCATACTAAGTGAAGTAAGTCAGACCGAGAAAGACAAATATTTTATGATATCACTTATATGTGGAATCTAAAAAATGATACAAATGAGCTCATTTACGAAATAGAAACAGACTCACAGACATAGAAAACAAATTTATGGTTACCAGAGGGGAAGGGGAGAGGGAAGGGATAAATTAGGAGTTTGGGATTAGCAGATACAGACTATTATATATAAAATAGATAGCAACAAGGTCCTATTGTATATTCAATATCTTGTAATAAACTATAAAGGAAAAGAATCTGAAAAAGAATGTATATATATGCATATATATGTATATGCATATATGTGTATATATATGTATATACATATATATAATCACCTTGCTGTAGAAACAGAAACTGACACAACATTGTAAATCAACTATATTTCAATAAAAAACAAAACAAAAAAACTTCTCACAGCTTTGGCATGTCTTTCAAAAACTGGATATTACATGCTATTTTCTCTCATTCACTCACGCATATGTATTGATTGAGTCCTGCCTTCCAGGCACTGTGCTAGGTGTTCAGAATAGTGAACGAATGAGTCTCACAATTTCTCTGTTGAATGGCCCATTGCACATTTCAAAGTGTGCATATAATAACCTATATTATAAATCACTATATTTTTTCAGAGCAGGGAACAAACAGAAGTTGTTGGGGTTATATAATTAGTGGTGAAAGAATACACAAGTTTGAAATAGGACAGCACACACTAGATCCTCAAGGAGGAATGCCACTAACATGAGTGTGGCCACAGGACTTGACACCCCAACTGGGCATTTGTGGTGTGACTATAAATTACTGAGGCTAAATCCACAATCCAGAAATTTGACCTTGTTACCTCATGAGTTTGGTGAGTAACATCAATGCTTGGCCAAGTTTAGAGCACTATGTCTGCAGGTAACCATGCAAATTCACACTGGCCCACATGCACAGGCCTGAGAGAAAGCAGAGAACCAAAAAAGGGGTCTAACCAAAAAATGCTGAACTATGTGCCCCTCTTTTTAAATCTTTTCTCCCTGGGTTTCATGGGACAAGAGGAGAACACTTCAGTGTACTGGTTTGTGATTTCTATGTGTTTGGATGTGTAAACAAAGGAAGAGATGACTATGGAAACACCAGTGATCACTGGAAACTTAGGTCACCAGCAGTGTTTTCGTGGCTCAATGATTTCTCCAAATCAGTAAGGCTATGGTTTTGAGGAGACTTGACAATAATGCAGCAGACCCTGCTTGATACCCACCCAGGTCCTTGGACTCTTTAATCAGTAGAAATTGATAAGAGGCCAGATGAGGAATTCAGGCAAGGTTTTACTAGGACTCATGCTGCAGCAGGGTGGGTCGGGGAGAGTGATGGGGAGGCTAAACTGGTCCCTTAAATGGGGTGAGGGCGGATCGGTGGGTGGCTCAGGAGGCATGGCTTAAGTGGCCTGCCACCCCCTTGGTGGTGCTGTGTGCAGGGATCATGTGCTGGACCCTGCTTTCGCTCTTGGCACCTCAGAAGTGGCAGCTGGGTTTTGGCCTTTTTGTATCTTGCTGTTCATAATTTGCCCCAACTGCGCATGCGTGCGGTTATTTTTTGGTCCCTTATAATTTCTTCATACTCTGATGCTGGAGGAGACGTCTGTCCAGGTGCAAGCACTCTGGTAAAGGATCCCAGGCTCCAGCCTATCTCACATGCAGGAAACTGCTTAGTGTACCCTGAAAGCACTGGCCGCTATTCCATTCACTCATTTGTTTGTTCATTCTGCAGTTAGAGCTCTTTCTATGTACCTAATGGTATGCTAAAAACTGAAATTACAAAGAGTTTTTAAAATTCAGAACAAAAAAAACAGGTACTCTCCTCTAAAATTTATAAAGTTTCACTCAGAAAAGAGTCAAAGTTCCTAGCAAAATAAATACACAATTTGGTATTGCTTTCATGTGGGCAACCATCAGCCTAATATGTCATTATATCAACTGACCACAATTCAGATACTGACTTCTCCGGAGCTGGGACAAAGCTTAGGAAGTCTCGAGAAGCTAGAAGATAAGTAAGTGATCTTTCCCAGTACTGCTCCTGAAGGAACACTAGTCAAAATCATGCTTAGAAATGTCATTCCTATTGAGGATAAAGAAACAATACCTACCTGGAAACATTGCCATAACAATAGGCATCTTTCTGTTTTTCACGAGGCAAAGTTCAGCTTTAAGTAACATTCCCCAGCAGACACCCCCCTCAGCTGGTTGGGGGTTGCCCCCATGAGTACACCTCCTCACCTGGAGACATTCTTTAATGCCCATGCTTCTCTGCAGGCCTCAGCATCGTATTGTCACTGGGCAGCTGTAAAATCTTTATAGCAGCAGGAATCTATTGACAGGTGGGTAAACCGTACATGCAGTAAAAATTCTGTGTGTCAGAATTCAGAAGTCAGGGCAGAGTCAGGCACCTTGTTGCATGCCTGCTAATGTAGAGTTTCTTGAAAGTCAGAGAATCCTTTTATTAGGGCATTCCCACCTGTTCACTCAGCTTGCCCCACCCAAAAGATTAATACATAAACAACCAAGCAATTAAATAAGGCAACCAGTTGAAAAATTTGTTCAAAATATGGAAATTTAAAACACAGAGAAATCATATTTGTTTGAGGACCTAAAGGATCCAGATATAATACTTGAGCTGCCCAAGAGGTCGGGGTGGGTCTCATTTTCAACGCAGGAAAATTTCATTTTCACTGTTGCATTGTGAAAATAACTTACAATGCAAAAGGTGCCCTAATTCTGCCATTTGCAAAGAGGAGTTCTCTGAGGGTTATCTGCTACCTGACCTGTCCCAGGCTCACACCCTGTCTAGACGACGCTCGTCATTATCAGCAACCTTTAGGTATTAATCAAGAACCTACTCTGACCTGCCTAGCCTAACAAGCAGGGTGTGATAGAAGATGCAAGAGGAAGAGGAAACTCTGTTGCTCCAATGATTATAACTCTAAATAAGGAAGCTTCAGGCTTGATACTCTCCATTCCATCTGAGAGATGGCTGAGATGACAGGGTGCTTTTCAAGCCCTTGAACAAAAGAATCCATTTTTTTCTAACTGCTTACTGAACAATCTCTCTGACCCCTGATGGAAGGGAAGAAGCATTTGAAGCCCTATCGCCCTGAAGGCTCCCATCAGTAGGTCCAGGTCCATTCATAAATTTCAGTCTGTCTAATAGAACCCTAAGAGGACCCTCCACGACACCTTCTTGCCCAAGACTCCTGTGGGCATGGAAGGAGGAGGGCCATTGGTGGTCTCCTCTTCCCAGTCCCCCATGCAGGGTGCCCCACCTACTTATAGATACGTGGTCAGCTCCAAGGAAATGACAAGTGGTCTTAGTGATTTTATTCCTCTTATTCCTCTTTTGCATAAGGATTAGGAGCAAGTACTTCCAAAGGAATATAACATTCCTAGGAAGAAAAGGCACTCAGTTGAGAACCATGCCTAACCCTGAACTCTACCTCTGCTCTAAACATGCCCTTGTAGGGAGCTCCATGGCCATGGTGATACAATGGTACCAGGTGACCAGGCCCACGTGATGGAATGCCTGACTTAATCCATTCATTGAACAAATACTCATTTACACATCTGCCATGTTCCCAGATTTTCCAATGCTAAATTTTCTGGCCAAATCATTGAAGAGTCTAATTCCCAAGTATGAAGTGGTAACAGGGACAGGAATGGCACAGAGATGTACAAGTTATGTACTACACAAAGGTACTCAACCAAGGAGGTGAGTAGGAATTGAAATCTAGCCCATGCTCCTTTTACCAAGCTGGGTACCCATGGGGCTACATCTGCCCAGGGGAGTACACCTTTCCCTAATGTACAAAAAAAAACATTTTCTAGTCAAACAGAGGCCGTATGCTATACAACATACCACAGTACCCCATTATGAACTTTATCCCCAACAGATGAGGTAATTTGCTATTGCCTCAGTCTCCCCATCTGTAAAATGGGGACAATAGCACTTCTTTGTGTTTTATGCCTTGAGATAGTCATTATAAGAAGCAGACTGAGCTCACTAGAAAGAAGGTCTTCAAAGAATGTAAAAGCTCATATTAAATATTAGACTTTATTTCCTCACTTTGTCCCAAGAAAGTACTACTTACTAGCTATCAGTCATCCTATGATCAGAGAGGAAAATAAAACTATTTTGTAGCCCTTGCCAAGGAAAGTTAATGAAAACTCTTATTCCACTAGCTATGTAACGGCTAGGAGAAAGACCCACCTAGGACTAGCTGCACAGCTAAATGCCTATTCAGGAACCCAACGGAAACTTCAGATCAATTCCTAATCAACTGTGCTCTCAAGTTTTATATGAAAACAAAGGTCATAAACAGGACTACTAACCAATTTTTGCAAAGAGATGGAGAAGAAGGGGACTTTCTTTCCTTGAGAGCAGATAGTGTGCCTCTCTCATCCTTGAGTTTCAGGGCCTGAATTGAACAGTGGTTGTTCAATCAATGTTTGTTGACATTTGTGCTGAGTAGCCCAACATGTGCTTCCAAGTGGCCGATCCTCCCCTTCAGTGGAGACATAGGGATCCAGATAAAGGATTAGGAGGGTCCTAAATAATTCATGTGGAATCATCTAATTTGGTTAAACCTACAGAAAAGGGACTTAAATTTCCATGTTTACAAACTTCCTGTATCTAATCTAAATCTTGCATGTTCTTATTCCAGCGTTAGTAGCATCAGAAAGCATGGCTTTGAAGCAATCATTCTGATTCTACTGATCCAGACTAAAAGGTTGACACTTTAAGGAGTACAAACTTAACTATATGAATACGCTCCTTTCAACTTCTAAATGGATTGATCTTTCCAGGTAAGAATCTAAACGAACTAATGTGAGTGTCATTCGGTCATTCTATGACCGCTTGCTCTAAGGACAGTGTTTCTGAATTTCTTTTTGCCCAATTCATCATTCAGTTATAGACTGTATCTTCAGCCTTGAAGACCAACAGATGGCTTGCTAATTATCTAACTTAAAGAAAACGTCACGACAGTAGTAAAGAGAAAGCAAGTCCTGTGGTCCCCATCTTGGTGGCTGGCAGAACCTCACTATCTGAAGCCAGGCTGCTCTTTTCTTCCTCTGATTCACTTCTCTCCCGAGAGTTAAGGAAGCAGTTTGCAGAGGTAGATTCTCGTGAACAACACTCACCCAGGCTTTAAATGCGTTTCCTCTGGTTTCAACAGCATCAATTCCTGCAGCACACACAGTAACTACTCAGCCACTGAGTGGCTTCATTTCTCTCCCAAGCGTACAGCTACTTAGGAACGTATTTACCGCCACCTTGTGGAACCAAAGCAAACACACTTGTAAAAAGTCTGTTCTATTCAATTTTTTGTCACTCGAAATTTTTTTCTCATTTTTTATCACTTTTTCTTCTCCGGGAAGGAGTTTCCATGCTGCTCTTGTTACAGGAAGCATCTCGCACCTGGCAGGGAAAAAAACAATCCTGCTTGCTTCACGGACTGTCATTCTTGGTCAAAATGGAGCTATGACACACGGAGAGCAAAAACTGCCATTCCCTGGAAAGCTCCTAAACCTCACCGACAATACCAGGAATTGAACCATAATCCCAGATAATTATATTTACAAGAAAGGGCCTGCCCATAATCTCTCCGAAAAATAATGTTATTCACATGTGTTTCGTATAGAGATCCACATACATTGGTGTAGCCATGTTTGGATTCTAATCTTAGGCTAGAAAATTAGCCTAACAGAAGTGTTTTAAATTGCCTGCCCTACAATATATCACATCACTTGCTTTCAATGCAAGACTTGGTCTGGTTTATTTTCCATTGCATTTTTTCTGTTGCAAAGACATTTCTATAGCTGTATATATCTCTATAGATGGCTCTAAGGGAAGGGCTTAGAAGTAAGGCTATACCCATGTTTGGATAAACATATCTATCTGTTTTACCTCAGAGTGAACGATCTCACCATGGGAAAGTTTTATGGGAAAGTTTAAGTCTGTTAAATACACACCAAAGTTTTTAAAGTGTTTGATTATAAGCAATGTGTCTGTTTTTTAAAAAATACAAAACCTTTTCACTTTGGAAGAAGCTAGTTCTGTACAGTTCTTAGCAGCTACGATTTTTAATATCTGAGTAGATAACTTATATTACTGCAGCTTTGGCCTGAACCAACATAATGGTTACTAAAACTATACAACATGGGCATTAAATCTGAACAATGTAGGAAGCAGCTAGAACCGTCTTTCAGCAAAGCTCCTTCTTTCATGAAACATACTATTTTTACTGGAAGAGAGAACTGACTCTAGCCAGGGTTGTGATTTTCTCAGCACAAATACCTTTACAAGGCCTAAGAGATTCTGGAGTTGAAAGTTCAGTAGAGGAGGGGGGGAAGACTGTGGGGCTCTCTCAGAAAAGCTCAGGAATCTCATAATACTAATGTAAGAACATCTGGGAGGGAAAAAAGTGTGACACAAGGCAGGCCCTAGAAAGGGAGCCAAGCAAATGCTTTTTCCCATGTTGGTCAGGAGCCCTGTAAGTTTCAGTCTCAGGTTTTCAGAGTATGGTCAAAGCTAGGAGGGAACATAACAGGTCGAAAGTCCCAGGAGTGGAATAAGTAATGCAAGGAAAATAAACAACAGCTTGAAAAATAAAATGCATTCTTGATACTATGCGATAGGCCCTATTTTTTATCTCTAAGTCCTCAAGAAGAGAAATAAAAGAGAATCCAACTGGAAGAAAGATCCATGAGCTCTTTCTGAGGAAAGGAAGTAAATTAGTCACCAAATATTTATTCAGAATGTTGTGGTGGCCATTGGTGCTGTTCATCAGTGATCAGTCTCCCAGGTTCATGGGAGAATTGTACTTCCTAGCTCCCAGGTGATTGGGTGAGGCCATGTGATTGATTCTGGTCAATGAGTAGAGAGCAGAAATGACATGGGTCACTTCCAGGACAGAATACTGACTTGCTGCAAGACTCAAGTTCTCTATTCCATGTGGCACAGTGGCCTGTAATTCAAGGTGGTAGCTGCTTAGCCACCCTGGGTCTCTGAGAGAATGCACACAACCCCTTGGCTATCTGCACTGAAGTGTAATGTAAGTGAGAAACAAACCTTTGTGGTTTAAGCCATTAACATTTGGGAGATGTCTGTTACTGCAACATGATGAAGCCAATCCTGACTGATACATACCCCCAATAGAGGCAATATGCTTGTCTTTTTGAAGTGAACAAAGGTGTGTGACACATCCTTATATTCAGGCAAAGAGTAACTGAAGCTTGTAGTGGAAAGGCAGGGAGGGCATTGTTTAGTGTGAGAAAAATCTTACATTTAAAAGCAGCTTTCTGTCTTCTCAAAGGAAGACTGAATTCACCTACCAGGCTATTGTTACCTTATTTTAAGAAAAACACCAAGATATGCCCTTTGGTTACATTAGTGCAAATCAAGAATACTCCCAATGGTTGTTAGAAGAAAAAAAAAAAAAAACTCTAATTTAATTCAGCTCTTTTAGGGAAAGGAGTTAAGCCTAGATTTGGAAATGTCAATTGTTCCACAGAGTTGAGTCAATGCTTATTACAGATAAAATACACATTCATAAAATGTCACTAAATTTGCTGTACTTTTTTGCCATTTTGTATCTTCTCAAGCAACAGATATTGAAAGTACAAGCCACAGCGTGGGGGCAGGGGTCCATTAAATCCTCTGACTATAAAAGGAACTGTTGCTCTACAAGCACGGAGGAACCGCCAGTTTTAAGCAACAGATTCTTACTTCATTTCTAAGAAGGCTGGAACTGACAGTACAGTCAGTGCCCTGGATGCAAGGTGGGGATGAAATCTCCACAGAACACCATTCCTCCTTCATGCACCACTGCAGTTCTGCTACCTGGTGTATATGAGACCCAGTATCTTTGAATTTCCTGCCCTCAGACTGATTAATATTGACATACACATATATGCATGTCCCTACATATAGGTTCATTCTAAAGGCAGATCTTGAGAAGGTCAGAAATGAGACAAACTTGAAAGACCATAGACAAGGTCATCCATAGACAGACCTGGCCAAGATAGTTAAGATGCCACTTCAGTCTGACTCTTTTATCTTATGGAATTCAACACCAAGAGGCAAGGCTTTTAGTCCTAGCTCCAGCTGGCCACGTGTAACTAAATGAAAGCAAGATGCTGTTTGCCACACTGCACGAATGTGTTTAGAGCTTGGCACCAGCAAATTTATGTTCTATTTTTGTAAACCTGTTTGTAAAATATACCCTCTACTTGACCAAGAGTATAATGATGTCTACAGCTAAAACTACCAACAAGAGGAAGGTCTAAGGATTTCAGAACTAAACAAACTACTGTTCTGTTGGTTTTCTTAATCTACTGCTTATTGGATGTAGTGTCTTCCTCATAACAGGCACCATATTAAATGCTTTTTATTGTTTATTGTCTTTATTATATACAACATCACCTATATAGCATAAAATGCTATTGTCCCCATTTTAAGGAGAAGAAAAATGAGGCTTAGAGAGGTTAATTAAACTGCCAAGGTAATTAGTGCCTTAACTGAGATTCACAAACAGGTCTGTCTGTTTTCAAAGCCCGGGTATGTATTTCATAACACCATTCTACCTGACTACTTTCTAGAAACTGCAGCCATCTGGTTTGGGGCATCGTGGACACTCTTTGATCTTTCTTTTTTTTTTTTTTCTTCGGTACGCGGGCCTCTCACTGCTGTGGCCTCTCCCGCTGCAGAGCACAGGCTCCAGACGCGCAGGCTCAGCGGCCATGGCTCACGGTCCCAGCCTCTCCACGGCATGTGGGATCCTCCCGGACCGGGGCGCAAACCCACGTCCCCTGCATCGGCAGGCGGACCCCCAACCACTGCGCCACCAGGGAAGCCCACTCTTTGATCTTTTATAAACATTTCACATTTGGAAATGGTGACTATTCGTGTCACCTTCAAATAAAGGAGCATCAAGGAAGTCAGAATTATAAGATCATAGACCTGGAAAAGGCCTGAAAGCTGAACAGTGATGTGGTGGACTTCCTCACACACTAACAAAAGGTGGACAAGTCAGTGACTATAACTCAGTGTAACCATCTCAACAGCCAACTGGACTGTAGACTCCTAATGAGTGTTATTTATCGAAGTGAACATATGCTGTAATGTATCAGTTTTCGGGTGTTTATTTAAAAAATCAACCACTTTACTGAATCATCACACCTTGCGTGTGCATTGTAAACAATAAATCCAAGCATCGGTTAAGGACAACACTACATTACTAACTGTATCGTAACCAAGATAAACCATTCTTCATCTGAAAATAACTTTCCCATCTTCATCACATATATTTTTTCAATGACTAGAACATTAAGTCTTTCGTTGTGGACCTGTATATTTACATATATTTATTTTATGTATATTTTGGTAGATTGTGTGTGTGTGTGTGTGTGTGTATTTTTACTGGTCAAGTTATTTTAAAAATCACTAGTCAGTTCTCTGTGTTTATGATAAAGGGTGTACCTTCTCATCAGTAGAAGTCATTAAGTTATTTGGAAGCTTTTCAATTTTAAATAAATGTTGATATTTTCTCCCTCTTTTTAAATAATTATTTGCTTTAAATTCATCATTAATCCATTTATATTATTCTTACCCAAGTAATTTTTTAAAAACAGAATTCACTTGATATTTGTGATCAAATCTGATAATCATTGTTTCATGCAATCCCCACTGAGTAAAAAATTATTTAGTATATGAACAAATAATTAAAGCCAAATTATTAGTTTTTAATGCATTCGAAGTATTTTTAGGAACAAATAATCATACTAAACATAACCTTTAGCTTAAACAGATATCTTAATTTCATAGAATATTCATATATAGAAATAAATGCAAACTATATGAATATTTGTCATTTTTTACTTTCTCAAATTTCTCTCTGGAAACTTTTTAAATTTAAAAAATTTGTTAAAGTAGGTTAAAGCATGCTACTTTTCTCTTTTCTTGTAAATTGTTTTCAGAAATAACATACATAGAAAAGTTCAGAGACCATAACACCCAATGAATTTTCATAAAATGAAGACACACATGTAACTTGCACCCAGATCATGAAACAGGACATGACCAGCACCCCAGGGCCTCCTCCCAGTCACAACCTTCTTAGAGTAACCGCTAAGCTGACCTAACCCCATGGCTTCGTTTTGTCTCTTTTCATATTTCATATAAATGGGATAATCCAGCATGCACTCTTTGTGACTGTTGCCTTCCTTCAATATTGTGCTTCTGAAATTCATCTCCATCGTTGCATACAGTTGCAGTTTGTCTATCCTCATTGTTGTATAGTGCTGTATCGTAGAATATACTACAATTTAGTTCTCCGTTACACTGCTGCATGGCACATGCATACACCAAAACATTATGCCTATTTATCTAAAATTCAAATTTAACAGAGCCTCCTGCATTTTGCCAGGTAACCCTAATCCTTGCCATCACTTACCATTCTCAGTAGAAGTGCCTACTTTCTTTGAAAAACAAACAACTAAAGCCACTTGCTACCCTTGTAGAATTGTATCTACAAAATAAAAGCCAACAGTTAACAGTTGTTCAGTTCATTTGAATGGACAGGGAAACTGGTTTGTTCAGGAGTAGCTCTTTCTCCAGAAAAAAAAAAAAAAGTCCACTTTCTGTAATGAAGTATGTCTTTTAGCTATCTACATTTATTAAATCAACTGGAACATGGCCAAGTCTTTATTTTTGATGTGTAAACAGTCTTAATTGTGTTAACAGTTTGCTTACAAATATAGATGTTGTAGTTATAACAATGTTTATTATTTCAATGAAGTCCTTTTATTCTTCAAAGCATTTTACAAATTACAAATTAAGCCCTACAACGGCCCTTCTATCACCACCCCAGGGAAAAAGGGAATACAGTCCCAAAGTCAAGATATGAACCAACTGGTCACAGAGTAAATTTCAAACCTAAAACCAAAGATCTGGTCTCCATGTTCCAAATACCAAGCTCACATCAAGGGGGAGCATCAATATTCCACCTAACAAAAACTATTGCCATTCTGCTTTTCCATCTAAAAATGGGAAAGAGGGTTAGGGGTCAGGGAATGTTGAACTTTCAACAAAGTGCTTATTTTCTTTCTTAGATATAAGCCTCATCAGCAAGGTTTCAGCCTCAGTAAAGTTCCGATTTGTTTTTGGATTCTAAAAATGTGTACGTATCAAGACCACCAGGTTCAGACAAGTGATAGCCACAGAAAGCCAGAATAATATAGATTCATGAAAATTTAGGGGATGTCCAGAGGAAGTTCTAATATTAAATTCCAAATGATCATTGGCTGAGGAATTCTGAATTAGAAATATTCTGCTGTTATCTTTCAGTGTGATTACTAAACTAGTACTGAAAATTACAGAACTAGTACAATAAGACTGGTCTAAATTTCTCTCTTGACTTTCCCAGCCACAAAAATCTTGGCATGGGGGAACACTGTCCTAAAATGACTATTGTTCAATCCAGATCCTGAATGAAAGTGAGACTCTGAGGTTGTGTTGGGAACAGTTGGGATATTTCTGGGGAAAGCATTTCTGTCTAATTCCATATTTGTCTTCAAATATTAACCAATGATTTATGAAACTTTCCTTGACAACTAATATTTTAAAAAATAGAAATTGTGTATTTTCCAGAGTAGTCTTCACCCTGAATTATCCCCTTAGTTCCTCTGGAAATATCTTCAGCAAATTGCTTACACTAAAGACTTTTGTCCCTTTCTTTGCACTTCTTTTCTACTGAATGAAGGAAAATGGTCATTTAAAATGTAAAAATGTAAGTCTAAGTATGATTGGTGGCTATGTACTGAAAAATAAAAGCGTGAGATCTAGAGGACATACAATTGGGGGTGACAAAACATAAAGTTTTGTTCACAAGTGCAGAAAGTTAGACAAAATATATTCTTTAAATGAGCCAAAGATACACTATTGGGTAGGGAAGAAAAGTTGGCAAAGAGTCACAAAATTAAAAAGGGAGAGATTTTTTTAAAGACTATCTTTACACAGTCAACTATGATCCAGTATGGACAAAGAAAAATACGTTTATTTTATTAAGTAGACAACTGTTTAGCTGAAACGGGGATTTTTAAGAGGTGAATTAGTGATGTGCCTTCAAGTCCATGAAAGGTTTGAAAGGTTCCTATTTACCCCACAAAACTGGTCATCCTCCCATGACCCCCACCCCTGCCATCTTCCTCATCTCCATAAATGACCCATCCATTTCCTCATGTCACACACCCAGGAGTCATTGTTAATTCTCTCTTTTCCTTATTCTTCTCCTCATTCAATCCATAGCCAAACATTGTTTTTCCTATCTCCAAATTATGTCATAAATTGGTCCACCCATCCCCATCCTGACCTACACCTCCCCCTGTTCAGGGCCCTGTGATAGCATCAGGGCAGCAGCCTCCTACACGCCCTCTCTGCTTCCATGCTGCCCATCAACAGACCATTCCCCATGTAGCAGGCAGGGCACCTTTTAAACTCTTATTATTAGGTCATATCACTTCCTAACCTTTTTTTTTTTAATTAAAAAGACAACTGAGGGTTTCCCTGGTGGCAGTGGTTGAGAGTCCGCCTGCCGATGCAGGGGACACGGGTTCGTGCCCTGGTCCGGGGAGATCCCACATGCCGCGGAGCGGCTGGGCCCGTGAGCCATGGCCGCTGAGCCTGCGCATCCGGAGCCTGTGCTCCGCAACGGGAGAGGCCACAACAGTGAGAGGCCCGTGTACCGAAAACAAAACAAAACAAAACAAAAACCCTACTGTTCAATCAAACTTCTTAGTACAGCCCACAAGAAACTGCACTAGCACCATCAAGATACATTTGCTGAATAAATAACACATAAAATAAAGGAGGATTTTTAAGGGAGACTCCCAAGGAAAGAAGTAAGCCCCGGAGAGTAATAGCAAAAGATGGGTAGGGAGGCGGGAAAGATGATCCGTAAGTGTGTATGTTCTAAGCAGTTCATTGCCCAGTCTTTGTGATCAACTCCCAGAGAGGCCCCTGAAACCCTTCTATCTTCAGATATCGTCTCTGCTTGCCCTCCCATCCCACTTCCCAGACTCCACACTCTGGTTCCATTACTTCAAGGTAGTGACTGAGGAAGCCAGAGTCTTTTGGGGGTCTTATCAGCCAGTTCCCTGGGTGCCAGGGTCTCTCCCTGCTGGTTGGCACCCTGCATGGGGGCTCCTTGGTCTGTGGGGATGGTGACTGCTGGGCTGGACCAGTTTCCTAGACACCAGTGATGTCACGAGCCTTCACGGGGCTGCAAGTGGCTGAGATAAGACCAGGCAGATCTCAAGAATAACAGAACATTGAGTAGAATTCCCCACGCTATACAGTAGAGGTCCTTGTCAACTATCTATTTTGTATATAGTAGTGTGTATATGTTAATCCCAAACTATATGAGAAAAGAATCTGAAAAAGAATGGATAGATGTATATGTATAACTGAATCACTTTGCTGTACATTTGAAACTAACATAACATTGTAAATCAACCATACTCCAATATAAAATAAAGTTAAAAACTAAAAAAGAAAAACCAAAAAAAGTAAAGAATCCAGAGATTATCGAGAAGTCTTTTCCCTTAGCCACGCCTTCACTAATTCACACTGAGACGAGATTTAGACACTAACCCCAGAAACATGTCATCATCTACTATTTGCCATCTGTTGTTTATAATACACTTCCCATTCCTAACATTCCTAACTGTGTGTTCAGTTATTCTCAATTATTTGCTTACCGTTTTTGCTTACCGTTGTATAACTTGAGTTAGGGAATCCCTCCAAGTATGTCACTACAGTTGGATATCTGAACTGGGAAAACACCGATTTCGGTTAAATTTTGGTGTGCGTCAGGTCAACAGTAAGCCTCACAGAATGTTGCCCTGACAAGTTTAATTCCTATCTGAGTGTACAGTGCCTTTTTAATGCCATCCATCCAGCAACAGAAACGTGACATATAAATGTCAGGACCAACAAATATAATTTGTGCAGGCGTGTGTGACAATTACATGGTTTATTTGTCGACAACTACAGGAAGGCCTATTTCAGTTAAAAAAACAATAGCATATCATTAGCACTAATGTAAAATTACAAAACTCAAAAAAGCAATGCAGGAAGGACTGATTAATAATCATTAGTGTCAATTTGAAAATGTGTTTTCAATTCTTGGGCTGCCTTATAAGAACAACAACAACAAAGTAAACGTATTTAAAGGTGACACTAATAAACTGTGGCCTGGCCAGATATATTTTAAGTATTGTTAGAAAACAAGGACAATCTAAATATATTTATTTAAAATCAAAGGTTGCAACTTGAGAGAACAGTGTAAACATTACATGGAAATAAAAGAAATCAGACAGGAACTTCATTTTTATTCCCTACTGTCTTTTTAGATGTGCTCTGTGGGGCTATTTCTTCCCATGACCCTAGAAGAAAACTTGATCAGCCCCCTTTATTATCCTGGTCCCTTTTATACAACATGAACAGCTTGTACTCCAAGTCACGTAGCAGTGTCAGTTTCAGATTTAAAATGCCCCATGACATGTAATAGGTAAAGCTTTCACCTTGTTTTAAATTTTAAAGAATGTTTCATGACCTCCAAATCTGGTCCACTGCAGAGAGGAAGGCTGCAGTTGGAGGAGGAGATGCTGCGGGCACATTCTCTCTTTCCCCATCTATATCTTCCATTCCTCTGCCCGCATCCGGTAGCCCTCCAGGGTCGGAGCAAGGAGAGGAGAAGAGAAAAGGAGGCAGGGAAGTTCTTGGATGCTACTGTCTGAGAACAGGACCACGATGCTCTCTGGACTTGACATTTGTTTAAAGCTGACTTTCTTTCTCTTGAATATTTCTGTGGGGTTTTCAGATACCTTTTCCCCCTATTGGTAGGGGTTTTGTACTTGCAGTTCCTTCCATCTGGGCAAATGATTCTCTAGTCCAACTGGTTGCTGGAGCCTTTTCCTGCAGCGAATAGACTTCAAGTGGCAGGCCTCTAGTGTCTTTCTGTTGAAGAAGCCATGCCCCTCCAGATGGAATCCTGGGAAGGAAGTGAGACAACGCTGCTCTGGTTTTCTCTCGTGAGAAAGCCTGGTCCATAAGAAACACTCATGGATCCTGTGCTCCTACAAACTCTGAATGCAGGTTGATTCCAGAGATGCGGGAAGCTCTCCCGTGGTTCACCATCACAGCAGCGGGGCAGTCAGTCAGTCATCCTATAGACTTCTAAATTTGAGTCCAACACCGGCTCACTCTACCTACCAAACTGCAGGGGCCACATATTAAGCTGTCTAAATTTTCCCATTAAAATCAATCTCCCTGGGCTTTAGGTAAGAGTCAACCATAGCTCTCCCTGAAGGCTGGGGAGGACTTGCAGCACATGGACAGATGGTTTTAAAAATCCTCTCCTCTAATCTCCAAAATCTGTCTGTTATAACCTTAATGTGGGTGGGAAGGATACAGGATTAATGAGACTGGGCTACAATGAGATATCATCTCACACCAGTCAGAATGGCCATCATCAAAAAATCTAGAAACAACAAATGCTGGAGAGGGTGTGGAGAAAAGGGAACCCTCTTGCACTGTTGGTGGGAATGTAAATTGATACAGCCACTGTGGAGAACAGTATGGAGGTTCCTTAAAAAACTACAAATAGAACTATCATATGACCCAGCAATCCCACTACTGGGCATATACTCTGAGAAAACCATAATTCAAAAAGAGTCATGTACCAAAATGTTCATTGCAGCTCATATCCAACCTGTTCTTCACCCTCATTTTGGAATTATATACATGGATATACATATATATGTATATGTATATCCATGTATATATATATATATATATAAACACACACACACAGTTCTCCCTCCTCCCTAGGCATTCGAGGAGGATTGGTTCCAGAACTTCCCCTGGATAACACAGTCCACTGATGCTCAAGTCACTTTTGTAAAATGGCATAATATTTGCATATAACCTACAAACATCTTTAAATCATCTCTAGATTACTTTTATTTTTTAAATTTAGATTACTTTTAATACCTAAATACAATGTAAATGCTATGCAAATAGTTGTAAGTACACAGGAAATGCTGTGTAATTAGTTTCTGAGTGCAGCAAGTTCAGGTTTTGCTTTTGGGAACTTTCTGGAATTTTTTTTTCCAAATATTTTTGATCCACAATTGGTTGAATCCATGGATGGAAGGAATGCAGATATGAGGGGCTAACTGTACATTAATTATGAGGAGTGGGCCTTAGCCAGTATTTCCATTTTAGTAACCTGCTGCACTAATTTTTTTGAGACATTCACTGCTGAGGCTGGTTAGACTCTCCAGGTGAATCAGTTGCTAAATATGCCTGGGGGGAAACCTGCTGCCATAACATACTAGAACATGATTCCACAGGCTATCAAAATGTCAGCATAGGTCTACTGGAGGCAAAAGGAGAAATTAGATTAACTTCTTAGACCACTCCCAACTCCAGTGCTATGATCATGACCAGGTGATTCAACAGAACACCGATGGAAGAGCCTACAGGCTTTTCTGTAACTCAGCCCCACGTCCATCCCAAAACCACCACCAACTCCATCTTTACTGCTCCTCTCCTCTAACACTGGCAGGCTCCCTGTTTCCCAGGGAGCTAGGAAACATACCAGCTGACTCCAAGGACACGTTCACAAGTTGAAGACAAGACCAGGCTACCAAACACCTTGGGCAAACAAGAGGATAACACCAGCAGCAACCACAACAACTGGGGAACAGTGAACGTTCTTATAGCCCTGGTACCCTCCTGAGGAGGCAGATGGAAGTTCTGGTATATCCAAGCCCCTACCTTATATTCCTGAGAGTAAAACTCTCTGAACCTTTGGTGGTCATATAATTTATCATCCATAATGAGGCAGTCTGAACAACTTGTATGTGGAATCCAAAAAAAAAAAAAAACAAATGGTATAAATGAACTTATTTACAAAACAGAAATAGAGTCAGATGTAAAAAACAAACTTATGGTTACCAGGGGGAAAGGAAGGGAGAGGAATAAATTGGGAGATTGGGAATGACATATACACACTGCTGTTTATAAAATAAATAATTAATAAGGACTTATAGTATAGCACAGGGAACTCTCCTCAGTATTCTGTGTAATGACCTATATGGGAAAACAATCTTAAAGAGTGGATATACGTATATATATAACTGATTCACTTTGCTGTACAGCAGAAACTAACACAACATTGTAAATCAACTATACTCCAATAAATTTTTTTTTAAAAAGTCAAGTCCTTTATGAAGTGTCTTTATTGGTGAAAGTACAAATGGGTTAACAGTCTGCATAACTCACTGCCAAACCCAAGACCAAACACTCATGTCTGAGAATTTCAATGTGAATATACCCTCATTTGATTTTTACATGAAACCACATAATTACAGGATTCCTGCATCTTTGGAAAATACTAGCTCTTCCTAATTGATCTTTTTCTCTTAATGCAGAGAATTTGCCCTTTTAAATCTTCCACTTTCAACTGTTACAATCATTTTTAAAGGATTTAAGCCTAAGCTATTAACTATGGCTTCAGAACATCAGTCTGAAAGATGGGAAGCAGAAATATGATTTATGTATAACACATCTCAACTAGATAAGAAGAAAACATTATCAAGTGTAATACCCACCACTGTTAGCCAGTTTATTTCCTAAGCCTTACTGAACCTAATCACCTAAAGAAAATTCTGGTGTTATATTTCTCATCGTTATTTTCTTAAAATAAATATTATATGGATCATTTATTTCGGATGACCTTTAACATCAAGTTACTTTTCCTTTACGCAATGTGTGAATATCATCCAAATGACTTCATTAATCCTATTAAATTGGAGGGTTTTGATTGAGAGGCTTGAATAGGGAATGTTTTGTCCTTTGAAAAGGATAATGGTTTATTAATATCAGTGGCTCAGTTTCTGAATTAACATGGAATGGTGTGAATATTTCACATATATACAGCTCATTAAATGGATAAACATAATCACCATTCCATACTAAAGTAGCAAAAGGTTGCCCAAAGAATAAAAATTCACTTTCTTATTTATCATTATCTTCCTCAGCCTTTCTCCTTAAATTCTACACATACCTTCCGGTAACATTGATTCTCCAGTTGTTAGGAAAGTTCCACTTCTCCCTCATAAATGAGGAGAAAAAGTACCTTTTTACTTTAACTAAAATTTTACATGTATTTTATAATTTTCAAGACATTGCTTATATGAGTTTGCCCATTTAAAATAGCACTTTGTGAAGGTCAGAAAAAATAAATTTTCAATGGTTCAATGTAATATATCTCATTGGATCCTTACAACCATCTTGTGAGAAAGATATTATTATTGTTGTTTTACTTATTAGGCTGATTTTTTTTAAAAAAACATCTTTATTGGAGTATAATTGCTTTACAATGGTGTGTTAGTTTCTGCTGTATAACAAAGTGAATCAGCTATACATATACATACATCCCCATATCCCCTCCCCTCTTGCGTCTCCCTCCCACCCTCCCTATCCCACCCCTCTAGGTGATCACAAAGCACCGAGCTGATCTCCCTGTGCTATGCAGCTGCTTCCCACTAGCTATCTATTTTACATTTGGTAGTATTTATAAGTCCATGCCACTCTCTCACTTCGTCCCAGCTTACCCTTCCCCCTCCCCGTATCCTCAAGTCCATTCTCTACGTCTGCATCTTTATTCCTGTCCTGCCCCTAGGTTCTTCAGAACCGTTTTTGTGCTTGTTTTTGTTTTTTTTAGATTCCACATATATGTGTTAGTACATGGTATTTGTTTTTCTCTTTCTGACTTACTTCACTCTGTATGACAGACTCTAGGTCCATCCACCTCACTACAAATAACTCAATTTCGTTTCTCTTTATGGCTGAGTAATATTCCATTGTATATATGTGCCACATCTTCTTTATCCATTCATCTGTCGATGGATACTTAGGTTGCTTCCATATCCTGGCTATTGTAAATAGAGCTGCAATGAACATTGTGGTACATGACTCTTTTTGAATTATGGGTATATGCCATCTACCCATATGGGTATATGCCATCATCAAAAAATTTACAAACAATAAATGCTGGAGAGGATGTGGAGAAAAGGGAACCCTCTCGCACTGTTGGTGGGAATGTAAATTGATACAGCCACTATGGAGAACAGTATGAAGGTTCCTTAAAAAACTAAAACTAGAACTACCATACGACCCAGCAATCCCACTACTGGGCATATTAGACTGATTTAGAAAGGTTAAGAAACTGACACAAAACCATTCAGTGAAGTGCATGCCCAATATTTAGGTCCCAAATCTTCTAATTCCAAATTCTTTTTTTTTTCCTACTATGATGTGTTAAATGCAATACATAGCTCAGGGCTTTCAAGGTGTCTTGTGCAGAATGTTCAGGGTCTAAACAAGCACAAGAACCACTGAGATTACCTTTATTTAAGTGCTGGAAAACAAATTATAAGGACAAGGAAAAGAGAAGCAGAAGGAATATAAAGAGTCCTATTGTATTCTTGATCAGCTGGGACTATCAAACCCCCCTTTATGGGTGGAATCAATGCACAGAACTACATGGCCTCTCAGACCATCCGCTTTCCCTTTAATTTGTGTTTCCCTTTTTCAAAAATGGATTTTTTTTCTAACTGATGTAATGACGAGGGTTACATCTAACTGCTGGGGGTCAGTTCTTCATAGAAAAAAGCCGAAATCATCTAATTCATCTTTTGAATGATCTTGATTCACACATGTCACTGGTCCTATCAACACACCAATGGTTACCAAGTAGAACCAGCGTCGATAACCTGCAAGGCAGACCTGCCAGCATTTTTAGGCTGCTTCCCAAGAATTCAGACTCACAGGTAGCAACAAGCACATAAAACCTGAGTGTTCAAGAATTGGAAAATAATAGATCTGAATCAATCTGACATCTTCTTCAAACCTTCTCCAAATTCTCAGTCCCTTCTCTATCACATCCCCCATAACAGAAATCCAGGGCTGCACAGGAAAAGAAATGGAAGTTCAGATGCATCTTGTCTACTCAAACAGAAGACATCCTTTGCTAACCTGTCATTGTATAAATAACATACTCTCTTCCACTAAGAGGCCCCTGCTCTGAAGAAATGTTAAGAGTGACCTAGCCTTTCACATCTGGACAGCACATCTTGGCAATGCAATGTGAGAGAATGGTCCTCAGAAGATGGAAACATATTTAGAACCCGCACATGACAGGTAAGTTAAGCACGAAGGGAAGACCTAAATTCGCTTTGTAAACTAAATTGGTAAAATATGTTCTATCGGGGTGGGGGGGAGGGGTGTGGGCATAGTATATATTCATACCCACCTACTCAAGAAACCTTGAAAATTCCAGAGTTGTTAAAGTGACAGACTCAAGATACAGAGAAAGCTGATAATTCTGAGCACAAGGCATTTTACTTCCGATTTTCATTTTTAAAGATGTGCTTGCCTGACTTTTTTCAGACGTGTCTAAATTTCTCTGCTCCTGGACCCTGAGGATGAGTACCAAATGTTTATGGCAGGCCAAAGTGACTGCATCTTTGGAGGATACTTCCCTGTTTCTTATTTAAGGCACTAGTAATTAATCTGAACTGTCTTTTTTCAGACGTAGAAGAACCAGATTCTCCTTTCCTTCCTGTCCCCTCCCCACCCTTGCAGGAGAAATGCGGAATGCTTTTCCTGTCATCATAACCTTCTTGGATTTTTGAATTGTATTTTCTGATGAATCTGGTAAAGCTTCAGGCAGTTTGAGATCTGAGGTATCTGAATGGCAGGAAGTGATTTACTAAGATATATCCCCAGAGAACAAAGATTGGAACCAATAGTGATTTTATTAATAATATGAACACAGATTTTCTACATATAAATCACATCAGCATATGTTTCTAGGCTCAATGCCCATAAGCTTCCAATTTAGACTAGAAAGTAAAAAAAAAAAAATCACATTCAACAATCTTATATTGTAGATTTGATATGGAACTAGTGAATTTTGTTCAACAAAACCATTCACCTCTAGGGAAAAAACCTAGTACAATAAATTGACTAAACCCAAAATATTCTTATGGCAAATTGTTAAAATAGTTTCAAAGAAAAATCGTGAAAAAAATAACATAAGAATTCTCCCATAAAACACAAGGCTTAGATTCATGCTAATTTGTGGTGGGTTTGACATTTAATAATACATTTCTAGTTAATTGCTTTACCAAAATCTCCCTCCGGCCAACTGTCCGGATAATGCATTCCTTGATTTTTAGTCAAAGAAGTGGGGAAAGCCTTACATCTAGGCTTCTTCAAATTATTTACTAAAAAAATTTTAAGCAGCTCTGAGGTTAAGGATCTGAGCTCATTATTTATTTATTTAGGAACATGCATCTGGATCCTACTAGGTGTCAGAGACCAATAAAGCCCTGCCTGTCTTTAAGGAATTCACAGTCTAGTGGGAGAAAATGGCATGTAAACACTTAGAATACGATGTGTAAGTGCTAGCTCCAGTACCAAACACTCCACAAACAACTCCGTTCGGGACGGTTCTCATCACTTCCAGCGATGAGGCAATTAATAATACTGTCTCTGTACACAGGAAGCACAGGACTCTCTCATAAACACTTTACACCATTATGTTAAGGCTAGAGTTAACAATTCAGATAGGTATTATTTGCTCCATTTCACAGATAAGAAACACAGCTTTACCTTGTACACTATTGGTGGGAATATAAATTGGTGCAGCCACTATGGAGAACAGTATGGAGGTTCCTCAAAAAACTAAAAAGAGCACTACCATATGATCCAGCAATCCCACTCCTGGGTAGATATCCAAAGGAAATGAAATCATTCTCTTGAAGCAATATCTGCTCCCCATGTTCACTGCAGCATTAGTCACAATAGCCAAAACATGGAAACAACCTAAGTGTCCACGAACAGATGAAGGGATAAAGCAGTGTGGTTTGTAAATACAATGAAATATTATTTGGTCAGTAAAAAGAAGGAAAGCCTGCCTTTTATGACGACATGGATGGACCTGGGGGGTAACAAGTGGAACAAGTGGAACAAGTCAGAGAAAGACAAATACTATTTGGTCTCACATATATGTGGAATTTTTAAAAGTGAAACTCACCAAAGCAGAGAGTAGAATGACGGTTGTCAGGGGCTTAGAGGTGGAGAAAATAGGGAGATGTTGACAAAAACTACAAACTTTCAGTTATAAGATGAATATGTTCCAGAGATCTAAGATGGAAGTGTTAACTAACCTTACTGTGGTAATTATTTCACAATTGTATACATATATCAAATCATTACGTTGTACGCCTTAACCTTACACAGTGTTATATGTCAGTTATACCTCAATAAAGCTGGGTGAAAAAAACCTGCAGTTCAATTCAAAAGCAGCCATAAATGATACATAAATTAATGTGCATAGCTGTGTTCCAATAAAACTTTATAGACACTGGAAAAAAAAAGAAACACAAGTTCGGAATGTTTAGATCTTTGCTGTTCAATGGGTATAGTTTCAGTTATGCAAGATGAATAAGTTCAAGAGATCTGGTGTACAGCATTGTTCATATAGCTAACAATATTGTATTGTGCATTTAAAAATTTAAGAGAGTACATACCATGCTTAACATTCTCACAATGATAAAAAAAATTTTAAGGAAAAAGGAAAAAAAGAGATCTGCAGTACCATGGGGGGTGGACAGAAATGGAAATGAACTCAGTATCTCATGTCTCGATGACAGTGAAGGGAGAAAACAAATAGCAAAGTACAATGTCAATACCCAAAATTCAGTGTATTTTCTCTACACCAACAGTGAACAATCAGAATTGACATTTTTTGACTAATGAATTTTTTATTGAAATATACTTGACATACAATACTATGTTGGTTTCAGATATTCAGAACTGAAATTTTAAAAATACCATTTACAATAGCACACAAAAATGGAATAATTATAAATCTAGGAAAATATGTACAAATCTATGACCAGAAAACTATGAAACAGTGTGGAAAGAATTCAAATAAAATCTAAGTAAATGGAGAGATATTCTTTAAAAGAGAAAAGAAGATATTTAAATCAATTGTCTAAAGCCACATAGCTAATTGTCAGGAAAGCCAATACCTGAAGCTCCTCTGGCTTGACATTCGTGCTGACTTAACTAAGCTCTGTGCAAATGTCTCATTGTGGATAAACCAACCTTCAGTAGCCCTTTTGTTGTATTACTGCAAACTGCAAAATATTGTTTCACCAAGGGAAACTCTTACTGAATTCTCAAGACAATTTGCTTTTGGAAAATTATAACTCTATTCCACCAGAGCATAAATTATAATACATTACACAGTCTTAGGACCTAAGGCTCCATTTTAATGTGAGAGCTAGAGGTGAAGAACTTCTAAACACCTGGAAGTGCCTTTTTACCTTATTCTAGAGTCGCTCCCTTATGTATCCCAAGATATCTGAAATCTCTTGCAGCTATTTGAGCTCATGTAAAACTAACCCTGCAGAGAACCATCAGGGTTTGTAGCAGATGTTTAGAAGCAGGTTGGTTAGATATTTAACTAGCTGAATTAGATGTTCAATTAGTTAAGCTGTTAATTCACAGGTTCAGATGAGACAAGGCTTCCCTCAGTGGGTCCAGCCATGACTCAGTTCCACACTAAACCAAGTTTACAGATGGGATGGAGCCCATCATGTGACCCTTGGTCTCCAGTCACAGAAAAACTTAGAGTCCATCTGACTGAAAGGCCTCCTTTGCCCTGCCCAGGACCCCAGGGCATCCAGGATGTCTTGGAGACCTCCCTTCAACAGACCTAGACAGCCATCAGCAAATAGATCCACCTTCTATCTTGACTGGTTTCTTGAGAGGCATTTACAGATGGGTCACCTGTTCTCTTTAAATCCTATAAAATGTTTCTGAGTATACAGTGCAGGGTACAGCCACCGTTTTCTAAATAATTACACATAGTGATTTCCTTACCTTGCCCTAAAGGGGAAAACGTACACACCTTCAGCCAATTCACTAAATGTGTGTTCCCCAATTATGCTTATATTTAGGACAATATATTCTTTTTCATGTCTTAAATATGGCCAAGTTAAAGCCTACATTGTTTTGGCTACTGAAGATACTAATAAATGAGAGAAAAAGAATTTTGATTGGTTTCATCCCGTAATACTTATAAGGGAAAAGTTTTCCTCCTATTAAGACAGGAGTATTACTTCAGTGTTTCAATTATTAGAGTATTATTTTCCAGTACTTTTTTTCCTAAAGAAAAAACAGGTCTCACAGACCTCACCCTTCTGTCCCTTTCCACTAATAGTAGAATTATCAGAGGTTTAGTGTTTAATTTGGTAATTGAGTTTTTGGTTGTGCAGGTGTTGGAGGATGTAAGGATGATTCTAGCACAAAAACTGGTTGGTCCATTGATGGAAACAGGGATCATAGGAGGTGAATCATTCTGAGGTGAAGATGAGAATCAGAAGCAGAGAAAGATCTAGACTGGAATCACAGATTTGGGAGTTATTATACAAAAGATGCTGAAGTGGGCTCTAGAATTTCTACCTCCCCCTGCCACACACACATACACAAAACATAGGCCTGTCCTTGCCTATGTAGGTGAGGCAGAGACCTCATTCTGATCAGTGTGTTGGACAGATCTTGCAAAACGCTACATTCCTAGTTCATACATTTGCACCCTACATGGGATGGAGTCAAATGCATGTAGTCGTGCTAATTCAATTGTTCTCACCCTAAGACTAAGGCATACCCAAGCACATCTGAGAACAGGCTATGTGCACAAGGGCCAAAGGAGTCACAGGGGAAATTACCAAGGTTAATTGATGCTAGGTCCATTTCACGATAAGAAGCCAAATAAGAGAGGAAGATTTCTGAATAAAATATGTGCCTGTTGTGCAGATTACCCTGCCAGTCTTAGGGACACATGCCTCATGTCCTAAGTTGAGACAGGTTTCTTAAAGGCAAAGAAACACCCACGGATACTCCATGGTGCTTTGAGAGCACAGATGGAGCCACGCTGGGGCAATGGCTTTCTCAGAACAACCTCTGTGCAGAGGTGAGCACCATGAACAAGAGCCACCAGCAGTTTTGGCATGAGCTTTGCCAAGCCTCACCCCTGCAGTAGGCATCCCAACTGGCAGT
>NW_020174042.1:5769521-5837581 GCF_003031525.2 Neophocaena asiaeorientalis asiaeorientalis | reverse complement strand
ATCTTCCCAGACCGGGGCACGAACCCGGGTCCCCTGCATCGGCAGGCGGACTCCCAACCACTGCGCCACCAGGGAAGCCCCTGGTGTCTTTTCTTTTTAAGATTTATTTTATTATTTATTTTTTTATTTTATTTATTTTTGGCTGCATCGGGTCTTAGTCATGGCACGCAGGATCTTCATTGAGGCATACGGGATCTTTTGTTGCGGAGCGCAGGTTTCTCTCTAGTTGTGGCATACGGGTTTTCTCTCTCTAGCTGCGGCGCACAGGCTTAGTTACCCTGCGGTATGTGGGATCTTGACCAGGGATCAAATCCGCGTTCCAGGGATCGAATCCGCGATCCGCGTTCCCTACATTGTAAGGCAGATTCTTTACCACTGGACCACCAAGAAAGTCCCAGCAGTGGTGTCTTAACAGGTGAGAATTAACGATGATGCTCCCAACACAGACCCTAAAACCTTAATACCAGGTATCAGGGTCATCAGGAAAAACAATATGACAGTCTGTTCTTTCCAGTGTGAACCACACCTGAAAAGGCGGGAAACGGCAGATGCCACGCAGCACCCAGGAAGCACATGAGAAATTACTCCATGTGGACTCCTAACACTGTGTAAGAGGAATTTGGGAATCTGGAATTTTCCGAATTTGTAGAGGTAGAGCCTATTTGTTACTTACTTTCATCTTAATCTTACCCTTAAGACAGTGTGACTTCAGAAGGACAAGTCAAACTGAAAAACAGGGCTACACAAGTAAAGAAAAATAAACAAATTTTATAACTCCCACCATTTCCCCATTCATGAAGAAGTATCTATATCCAGTCACCCCTCATAATGCAGAAGTTTCTGATTTTTTTCCCTAAGAAAATATTAAAAATGACATCACAGTTTCCTTTTCACCCCCTGGCAATGAAATGCTTACAGCAATAGCTTGTCTCTTAACCCCTCTTGTAGTCATACGGGCCCCCTTTTGCTTGAAGACAAGAAAGAAGAATCTTGTAGGATCCTGCTTTCTAATATTCATGGTTATCAGAAAAGAACATGTCCTTCGAGAATTCAAGGTAAACCTGAGACACAATAGCAGGCACTGTTCTCACAGCTAATTGGGGGAATCTGGATGGTGCCCAGGTTTGAACCACACAGAAGTAATTATTCCTTGCCCTTCACAGATAACTTTAGAAAAGCATTCCCTTACGTTTATGAACTTTTCCCTCTGCAGCATGAGAAATACAGGAATGTAGCTCAGCCTGCCTTGCTTAGAGGAGATCTGTTTCCCAAAATTGAGTGCATTTGTTTAACCTCGTTTCCAAAAAAAAAAGTTGAAAGTTTAGCTCAAGATTTGCTTTTGGGGAGTGGAGGGATGGAATTTTATCAGATTAGTGGGAAAGTGATGGTGAGTGTCTACCAAAGAATCATACTGCTTTCTTTTTCTTTAAAAAAAAAAAAATACAAAAAAAACCCCATGCTGATTTTGCAGTGGGAAGTCTGCCCATATGACAAATTAGTCAAGATGAAATGCAGTGGTTTGGCCTTTCTGGAAATTTAATTCTCAGGTTTTGAAAAATCTGGGGAAAACAAGAAATCTTATTGTTAAAGGACAGTAAATTAGCATAGTGGCAGCAACCCTGGTAAGAAAAGCTCGTCTGCAAACAGGAAAGAAAGTTTGGAGACATTCTGAAGTGGAAAGGTTGCTTATAAAACAGTCATTTAAAATAACTACATGGAGATAATCTAAAACACGGAGAGAAAGAAGCACAGGAATAAAGGAAAGAATGAGGAAATTATGTCCAAGGAACTGAAAGTCCTGTACGGTTTTTATCCTTTGCTTCATTTTGCCCAAATGTCAGGACCCAGGTGCCTTTGGCTAAGATTTTAAACAGAGTTTATACCAGAGTTAAAAACTTAAAGGTAAAAAATCTGAACCAGGGAATTCCCTGGCGGTCAGTCTGGTGATTAGGACTCTGTGCTCTCACTGCCTAGGGCGCAGGTCAGGGAGTTAAAATTTCATAAGCCACCCGGTGCAGCCAAAAAAAAAACCTGAACCAGAGGAGAGAATCAGAAAAGAAGAAGCAAGGTCAAGAACATAAGTGAGAGGCAGGTGGCCAAGCCAAGGTCAGGAACACTCAAAGTCAAAGGAAAGGGACAGAAAATCACCAAGTTCAAGCTCACTTTCTAAAAGAGGGCAAGGCCAAAGAGGCCAAGGAATGCTTTAACACTGCCCTTTTCAGACTTTTCCAAGGAAACCCTAATGATAGAGAAGAGTAGATTCACAACCCCTAGAGATTCTGAGACATTTAGGCAGCATTTGTAAATATTATATAGCTTAAAAATTAGTGGAAAATTTGCATTTTCCCCATACAGTAGATTTGTTGTTTCCAATATAAAGTTAATATAAGATCAGTTTCTTCCACTGAGCAAAATAGAGTGCTCAGGAGGACACACCATATGCAAAAGCACAGGAGAAACCCCACCCTCATGCACCTGGGAGATGAGAAGCCATGCTTGAGAAGCTCTGGGCTCCACCGTCATCCTTGGCTGCACTTCCACATGATGTTGGACCCTCACCATCCCTAGGACTCAGGACAAAGCCTGCTTCATCCACAGCCATCAAGGTAGCCAGGGACTGCAACTGTGTTTGCTACTTGGCACAAAGGGCGCCAAGTAGCAAGCACAGTTGTCTCAGAGACTTGTCTCAAGGCCACAATAATGTCTATCTGTTACAAAATATTTTTCCAATTGCCATGGAAGCCATATAAATGGGTCAAACAAAGGAAAATGTGGAGACATATGCAGCTGTAGGAGCACAGGGTACCAACTTCTAGCTGTCCATGTCCCTGACCCACATCAAGAACTCAACTTTTGAGTTCTTCCATATATGAGTGAAAAAAAAGATGTAGAATCTAAGAGCTAAATGGCAAATTTTTTAAAGGAGAAGAAACCAAGTCCAACAAAGAAGAAATAAACAAAAATTATAATTCACATCCTGACATATCAAAGCTATTTTTCGCAGATTCTCCATTTTAATAAAGGGACAGGACTTCCCTGGTGGCACAGTGGTTAAGAATCCGCCTGCCAATGCAGGGGCCATGGGTTTGATCCCTGGTCCAGGAAGATCCTACGTGCTTACACAGCAACTAAACCCGTGTGCCACAACTACTGAGCCTGCACTCTAGAGCCCACAAGCCACAACTACTGAGCCCATGCGTGGCAACTACCGAAGCCCGCGCACTCTAGGGCCCATGCTCCACAACAAGAGAAGCCACTGCAATGAGAAGCCCACGCACCGCTACAAAGAGTAGCCCCCGCTCACCGCAACTAGAGAAAGCCCCCGTGCAGCAACCAAGACCCAACACAGCCAAAAATAAATAAAAAATAAGTTTTTTAAAAAAACAAAAGAACAAAGACAGGCTGGGTGTGGAATTAAGTTTGGGTGTGGGTTGCCCAGAAGGTAGTAACGTAGGCAAAGTCAATGAACAAAACTTTATTGGGGCAGGGGTGGGGGTTGAGATGAAGAGTTATTATTTAATGGAAATAGGGATTTAGTTGTGTAAAATGAAGAGTTCTGAAGATGGATGGTGGCAATGATTGCATAACAATATAAATGTATCAATACTTAATACCACTGAACTGTACGCTTAAAAATGGTTTAAAATGTGATACACACACACACACACACACACACACAAAATGCAATATTATTCAGCCATAAAAAAAGAAGAAAATCCTGCCATTTAAAATAACATGATGGATCTTGAGGGCATTATGCTAAGTGAAATAAGTCAGACAGAGGAAGACAAATAGTGTGTGATCTCACTTATATGTGAAACTAAAAAAAAAAACTGAACTCACAGATACAGAGAACAGATTGGTGTTGCAAGGCGGGAAGTGAGGGGTGGGGAAATGGGTGAAAGTGGTCAAAAGGTACAAACTTCCAACATGTACAATGTGGTGACTATAATTAAAAATACTGTATTATATATTTTAAAGTTGCTAAGAGAGCAGATCTTAAAAGTTCTCATTACAAGAAGAAAAAATTGTAACTATGTGAGGTGATGGATGTTAACTAAACTTACTGCTGTGATCATTTTGCAATATATACAAATATCAAATTAGTATGCTGTACACCTGAAACTAATATGAAATTACGTGTCAATTATATCTCAATTAGGATGGTAAATTTTATAGTATGTGTAGTTTACCACAATTGAAAAAAAAATCTTTATGGGAGAGTGCAGTCCCAGGGAGCAGGAATAAGGGAAAGGGGAGGCAAAACCAGAAGGGAGAGAGAAACAGAAGAAAGAGGCCAGCGATACAGGGGGCTGGCTGCTCCATCCTGCAGGATTGTCTCAGGAACTTCATGAGGGGAAGGGAAAAGCAATTAACTCCAGGCTCCACCCTGCAGGTTGGACACAGTTTGCCTCACAAAGTAATCTCTTGTATGCATCTGGAGTACACATCAGTGAGAATCAAGTGGTTTCACTGCCTGAGGGAAGACACAGTTGAGTTGCACACGCATGTAACTGGTCAGAGCCCTATGAAATTGATTATAGCAGTGGTGGCTGGAGGAAGAGACAGATGAGGCCATAGGGACGTGAAATGATGTTCAGTCCACAGATGAAATACAGAAACAAAGGGAGACAAAAATACTCTAAGTAATGCTCTGATGCAATGCTAAGCAATGCTCCAGTTTTGAAATTATCATTAAATACACTATTTTACAACTTCTGATCATTTGCCTACCACCTTTTACCATAGCTACATACCACATTTATAATTAAACACTGTCCATGTAGCTGTCCAGTTTACCAAGCACCACCTATTGAAGAGGCTGTCTTTTCTCCACTGTATATTCTTGCCTCCTTTATCAAAGATAAGGTGACCATATGTGCGTGGGTTTACCTCTGGGCTTTCTTTCCTGTTCCATTGATTTATATTTCTGTTTTTGTGCCAGTACCATACTGTCTTGATTACTGTAGCTTTGTAGTATAGTCTGAAGTCAGGGAGCCTGATTCCTCCAGCTCCGTTTTTCCTTCTCAAGATTACTTTGACTAGTCGGGGTCTTCTGTGTTTCCATACAAACTGTTAATTTTTTTGTTCTAGTTCTGTGAAAAATGCCAGTGGTAGTTTGATAGGGATTGCACTGAATCTGTAGATTGCTTTGGATAGTAGGGTCATTTTCACAGTGTTGATTCTTCCAATTGAAGAACATGGTGTATCTCTCCATCTGTTTGTATCATCTTTAATTTCTTTAATCAGTGTCTTATAATTTTCTGCATACAGGTCTTTTGTCTCCTTAGGTAGGTTTATTCCTAGATATTTTATTCTTTTTGTTGCAAAGGTAAATAGGAGTGCTTTCTTAATTTCACTTTCAGATTTTTCATCATTAACACTGGATTTTTTTAAAACTAACTCATTCTTTAGATTTAATTTTTGTCAGGTTATTGAGATATAGTCTACATACGTAAAATTCCCTCTTTTAAGGTGTGCAGTTTGATAAATTTTGATAAACACAGTTGTGTAACCACCACCACAATCAAGACACATATTTCTATCATCCCATAATTTCCCTTGGGCCCCCAAATCCACCCCTACCCCCAGGCCTTGGCAATCACAGATTTCTGTCCCTATAAACCTGCCTCTTCCAGACTGTCTTTTAAAAAAGAATCATACACTATGTTACTTATACAATGGAATATTATTCAGCTATAAAAAGAATGAAATAATGCCATTTGCAGCAACATGGATGGACCTAGAGATTATCATACTGAGTGATGTAAGCCAAAGACAAATAACATATGATATCACTTATATGTGGAATATAAAAAAAATGATACAAATGAACTTATATACAGAACAGAAATAGACCCACAGACATAACAAACATGGTTACCAAAGGGGAAAGGGTAGGGGGATAAATTAGGAGTTTAGAATTATCATAAACACATTACTGTATATAAAATAGATAACCAAGAAGGACCTACTGTATAGCACAGGGAACTATGCTCAACATTTTGCAATAACATATAAAGAATCTGAATATATATATATATGTATGGTGTGTGTGTAGATGTATATATATATATTATATTCCTGAATCCCTTTGCTGTACACCTAAACTAACACAACACTGTAAATCAACTATACTTCAATATAATAAATAAATAGAATAAAGCCAACATTACACACAAAAAAACATACAGTATGAGATCTACTTAAATTTGTTTTTTGTTTATTATAAAGCATGGGTGTGATATGAGAGTCATATTGTAATACACATCAAAGCACATATACCATTACAAAAATTAAAATATATCACCTATACCATATCTTCTACCATCATTTGAAAAACACCAAATGGATTTGACTGGGCCAGGTTGGGAGTGAGTGTAAACTAGCATGAGACCAAAAGGTGCATGTGAAGAACACAGGCAAACATCTGCTGCTAGAAGGTTTACAGTGCAGACAAAGGACATTTGAGCATATAGGTGGGCAATGGGAACAGAGGATCCATAAAGAATTGACCCCTGGAATTTCAGGCAAGTGTTCCTTGATTCAGACCCAGGGTTTATGGGCTATTTACAACCTCTGTGTGAACACTGGCCAGAACAGAGGAGCACTCTGTATTCAGAGCTTCTGGAACACGAGGCTGGTGTCCAAGAGAAGGACTCAAACTTGGGAAATAAGTCTGGTCTCCAATTAGTTCATTCACTCATTCAAGAAATATTTATTGAGCACTTACTATGTGCCAGGCACTGTTTGTGGTTCTGAGGGATACAACAGTGAACAGAAAAAACAAGTCTTCAATAGAGTTTACATTCTAGACTTAGAGACAGATAATCAATCCATGAATATATAATATGATGTCAAACAGTGATAAATCCTAGGAAGAAAAATAAAGCTGGCTGAGGGGATATAAGTGGTCCTCTCTTAGATAAGGTGGTCAGAGGAGACCTTTCTCAGAAAATGCTTTTAAACAGAGACCTGAATGAAGAAAAGCAGCTACTAAGGGCCACTTCTAGGATGAGGGTCAGTCTATGAGAACTTTCCACCAAACTCCCAATTCAGACTAAAACTCATTGTAAATTAAGTGTAATTAAGACAATTCAAAACATGCACAGAGAAAAATAAATGCAAGTATTTCTCTACTCTTCATAAACCTAAATGACCATTTGTTTAAGACAATATGACCCAGAAATTTGCCACTTTTGGCTATTGGGTTTACTGTTGCATTGTTTAATCATGATGTGACAAAACAATAAAAAATATAACTGGTTATTGGCTTAAGGACAAGACTACTTAGGCACTCATGAGCAGAAAGTCATAGGCTTTTAAGACAACCTGTATGGGATGAAACAACACAAAGACAAACCTGGTCTTCTGATAATGAGGTTGCCCTGAGAAGATTATGATGGCTTTTATCTTCCTGGTGAGTGGTGAGGGTGTGGGATAGTCTAGGACACAGGTTGGCCAATTACAACCTGAAGGCCAAATTCTGCCCTAAGCCCCTTCACTGGAGCACAGCCATAACCATTCACCCTTTCATTTATGTATCATCTGTGGCTGCTTCTGCCCTACAACCACAAAATACCACATACTGGGTGGCTTAGACAATAGAAATTTATTTTCTCACAGTTCTGGAGGCTAGAAGTCCAAGATCAAGGTACCAGCAGGGTCAGTTTCTGGCAAGAGCTCTCTTCCTTACTCATAGACAGCTGCCTTCTTGCTGTTTTTCCACATGGCCTTTGCTCACTACATGTGCATGGAGAGACAGAGAGAGAGAGAGAGAGAGAGAGAGAGAGAGAGAGAGCAGTCTCTGGTATCTACTTAAAAGAGCACTAATCTCATTGGACCAAGACCCCACCCTCATGACCTCATCTAATCCTAATTATTTCCCCAAGGCCCAGTTTCCAAATACACATCACATTGGGGGTTCGGGCTTCAACATATTAATTTAAGGGGACACAAGCATTTGATATATAACAGGCCATAATTTTTTAAATGAAAACCAATGTTTTAACCAAGTCTCATTTTATCAGTTAGGATTTTTTTTTCAATCCATCCTCTGAAGAATCACAACAAACCACTTTCCAGAGTCAGCACAGAAAGTATTGAGTATAACTTCATCTCTCAGTTAAAAGTAGGTCTTCTATTAAATGTAGGAGCAAAGGAGGTCTTTTATTGCCTCTGAAAATTCAGTAAGTACTCATTTAGATCCCACAGAGCACATGGCACTTGGGAGATTACCACTTAGAATTCTAACTAACCTTTACTTTGCTGGTTTTTCTTTTTTTTCTCCTTCCATCTCACTCTAGGCCCACAGTATAGTTCTCCTTATTCTTCATCAATTGGTAAATCGCAAGAGATAGAAAACCTAATGGAAAAACACAACATAATCAAGAGCCCTGATGAAAGGTAATGTGGAGTGTTTTCCTCCTTGTGATCCAAATAGAGAAACAGCTAATCTTGCAATTGTGTTCATCTGCCTGTCTTCTAGACCTGCAAGTCCCATTCATCTCTAATAGCAATTTGGAGAAAATGGGTAAAAAATCTAAGTAGGAGGTAAGGGGGACTTGTGTTTGGACTGGAGACCATTTCTTTCTTTCTTTCTTTCTTTTTCTTGGCTGCTTTGGGTCTTTGTTGCTGTGTACGGACTGCAGCTAGCGGGGGCTACTCTTCATTGCAGTGCACAGGCTTCTCGTTGCAGTGGCTTCTCTTGTTGCAGAGCACGGGCTCTAAGCACGCAGGCTTCAAGAGCTGCAGCGCATGGGCTCAGTAGTTGTGGCTCGTGGGCTTTGTTGCTCCACAGCATGCGGGATCTTCCTGGACCAGGGATCAAACCCATGCCCCCTGCATTGGCAGGCAGATTCTTAACCACTGTGCCACCAGGGAAGCCCCTGGACTGTATACCATTTCTAAATTCTCATCTCAACAGCAAATTAAGACCAGAGAGGAATAATTTAAACTATTTATTTATATCATACTTTAAAATAAGAAGCCAGCTGGAAAGATGGCAGCTTGAAGCCAGTGTGTCTCCTAATGTCCCTTTCTAAAGTAGTATAACAACTTGATCAGACAAGGCAATATGAATTGCTTTATCTCTTAGAGAAGGTAATCTGCCACTCTCTATTAAAAAGTAAAAAATGCCTACCCTCTCTAACTCAGGAAGCCCACTTTGAGTAAAGTGGCAATACATAAAGATCTATGTAGTAGTGCTTTGGTTGCTGGTTATTTGTAATGGTTTTATTGTGGAAGAAAATGCTAACCAAAGACACAATGCATTGTGTTTGGGTTTACAGACAAAAATCGCTTTCTTTTAAATCTACTACAGTAAGAGATATCTAAGTGCATTGTTCATCTAACACCCCCAAGACAAAACGATTTGGAGTACAATGGACCTTAGGAAAGGTTTAATAAGCTTCCTGATGAATCATTTACATTAGCTGTTACATTTTTAAATCATCATCAATTTTCACAATAACCACTGTTTTATGACCACCTATGTAATTATCTAAACAATGTTCCTAAAATGTTTGAAAGAACTAAGCTTTATAAAGAGTCTATACATGTCTACAAAATAAAGTTTATAGGAAAATTCTTGCCTTTTTCTCCTCATGTGTCAGGAACTTAAGAACAAATCTTAAAAGCACTTACTTTTCAGCTTCTCCTTAGCCCTGAGAATGGTGCTAGCAAGAACCTGATGGTTTAGTGCTCAACTTTCATTCTTAAAAGGAAAATTCATATTTCCCTTTTAAGAATGATTTCATATTTCTGAACTTATATTTCCCCTAAGAAAGAAGTGGATATACATTTCTTGTATGATGTCTATCAATTGGCTGAATAAATTGTGAGACCTAAATAATATGAAATATTACACAGCTTTATTTTTCAAAGTGAGTTTGGATCTACATTTATCACACCACAGGGAATTCTACATTGTGTAAAGTGAAAAAAGAAATTTGCTGAATTTCTTCAGCAAAGAAAAATGAGAGCATAGGCCAAAAAAATCCAGTTTAATACATAGAGTATATGTATGCTGTAATCCTAGTTTTAAAAAACAACCAAAAAAAACTCTATGTAGGTATATTAGGTATATGAATATATGTGTTCCATCTGTGTGTGTGTGTGTGTGTGTGTGTGTGTGTGTGTGTGTGTATCTTTGTATGGACAAAAAAAGGATTGGAAAGAAAGCATTAATTCTAGGCTATTAACATTTGGTTAAAGCAGATGCAGCTGGGGGGAGGGAATACCATAAAATTTTTCATTTTACATCTTTATATTGTTTAAATAGTTATAATGATCATAAATTATCCTTGGAAATAACAACAACAACAGAAAAAGTAAAATTAGAAAAGGAAAATAAAGGGGGAGGGGAGCATAGATGGTGCCATTAAGTTCTTGCAAAGTTTTTCTTTTCTTTTTTTTTTTCTTGTGGGGTGATGAGGGTCTGGATGTGCACTCAGGGAGGACCTCTCCCTTGCTCTGCAAAAACTGTAGGAGGCAGGTACACCCATCACCACTGGACAGATGAGCCAGCTAAGGCTGGGAGAAGCTGAGCCATGTCTCTCTGCCTCCCAGTTCCAGTCTCACACCCTCCCCACACACCACATCACCAGCACGGGTTAAAACACTGGTGTAATAACTATCTGTGCAAGCCCACCTGTCAGGCACTATGCTAGGTACTGGTGGGGAAGGCTGGGGCCACTCTTTGAATAAGTCCCAGATGGGCCCTCTGCAGGAAAGGCAGCCTTGTACGCACTCACACCCCACCTCATGCCCCTAATCTCTCCTCAGAGGCAGGGGCTGCAGAAAATCCTGACATTTATTGAGCATCTACTATGTGCCAAGCCCTATCATAGGCGGTTAACACGTTTGGGCTCATGTAATCCTTACAAGAATCCGCTGAGTTAGATTCTATATTATTCCCTTTTGACAGACCAGGCACGAAGTGGTTCAGTAACCTGCAGCAGGTCACACATCCAGTTAGTGGCAAACCTGGATTCACACGCAGCTATTCTGGCCCTAAGTCCCGGGGTCTCAACCACTATGCCCTAAGGCCTCCTCCCAGCTCCCCAAGACTCAAAGAAGGCAAGCGCCTTGTCCCCAACATGCCTTGCAGCCCAGTCCAGCTGTGACCAACCATCGTGGCTGCAACCCCCTCTGTGGGTTCAAGGCACGAGGGCCTTTCCATTTTAAAACCCGGAGGGATTGGTCATCCCAAGTCCGGGACTCCTTCCACCTCCCCCGAGTACGAATGGGACCTGAATGCATTTCCTCCTTCCATGCATATAAGCCAAAGGAGAGACTCTCTAACGGTGGAAACGCAGGCATCGGCCAACAGCGCGTCCCTCGCCCCACTCTCTGAGCCCTAGCCTCCTAGGTCGGACCTCTGAGCCACCACCCCTCACCTCTGAGCCAGCGCCCGCCAAAGGTTTCAACCGGCCGCGAGAGCACGTGGAATCACCACCGCCCGCCCAGTGGAGCCGCCACCTACCTCCACAAACTCCCCCAGCAAAATTCGCTTCTGCGCCTTCCCTGTGCGCCGCGGGCTCACCTCCTGGCGGAAGTGACGCAACCGGAAGCCGGAGGCGGATGATGCTGGCCGAGGGGGCGTTGTCTGGGTGGTTCGGCTGCCGGCGAACCCAGGCGAGCAGCGCTGAGGGCGGAGGCAGCGGCAAGAGAAAAGAGGGCGGCGGCGGCAGCAAGAGACGAGAAGGCGGCAGGGCGTGGTGCGGCCTCCTAGGAAAAGGTGGGCGCCAGGCCAGGAGGCCAGCCTCTCGAGGGCGTGCGGGTTCAGCGCAGTGGGAGCACCCCGGAACCCCGGCTAGGTTCCCGAGGGCCGGGCAGGGCATGGAACCACCGCCGCCCTCGCATCCCCGGGCACCACGAGGGTCAGTGGAGCTGCTGGGTCAGGCGTGTTAACCCGCGGCCGCGCGGTGCTCTGGTTCAGAGACTAAGACGGGTCTGGGCCCTCGAGCAGGGCCTTCCCCTTCGTGCAGCTCCCTCGGCATGGAAACCCCACCCGCCTCTTGCAAAGTTTTAAATGTTAATAATTTATTTCCAGCAATCTATATTGTTTCCTTGTTTTAGTTAATTTTTTAACTTTAGGTAATTCCTTTAGTTAATTCTTTCCACTTGGAATTCTTCCAGGATTTCCTTTTTTTTCTATTTTTTCTTTTTTTCCACATCTTTATTGGAGTATAATTGCTTTACAATGTTGTGTTAACTTATGCTGTACAACAAAGTGAATGAGCTATATGTATACATATATCCCTATATACCCTCCCCCCTGAGCCTCCCTCCCACCCTCCCTATCCCACCCTTCTAGGTCATCACAAAGCACCGAGCTGATCTCCCTGTGCTATGCAGCAGTTTCCCAACAGCCATCCATTTTACGCTTGGTACTGTATATATGTCAATGTTACTCTTCTCACTTCGTCCCAGCTTACCCTTGCCCCCTGTGTCCTCAAGTCCGTTCTCTACATCTGCATCTTTATTCCTGGCCAGCTACTAGGTTCAACAGTACCAGTTTTTTTAGATTCCATATATGTGCATTAGCATATAGTATTTTTCTCTTTCTGACTTACTTCACTCTGTACGACAAATTCCAGGTCCACCCAACTCACTACAAATAACTAAATTTCACTCCTTTTTATGTTTGAGGAATATTCCATTGTATCTATGCACCACATCTTCTTTATCTGTTCATCTGTCGATGGACATTTAGGTTGCTTCCATGTCCTAGCTATTGTAAATAGAGCTGCAATGAACATTGTGGAACATGTCTCTTTTTGAATTATGGTTTTCTCAGGGTATATGCCCAGTAGTGGGATTGCTGAGTCGTAAGATAGTTCTATTTTTAGTTTTTTAAGGAACCTCCATACTGTTCCCCATAGTGACTATATCAATTTACATTCCCACCAACATTCGCATTTCTCCATACCCTCTCCAATATTTATTGTTTGTAGATTTTTTGATGATGGCCATTCTGACCAGTGTGAGGTGATTACTCAATGTAGTTTTGATTTGCATTTCTCTAATGATTAGTGATGTTGGGCAACTTTTCACATGTTTGTTGGCCATCTGTATGTCTTCTTTGGAGAAATGTCTATTTAGGTCTTCTGCCCATTTTTGGATTGAGCTGTTTGTTCTATTGATATTAAGCTACATGAGCTGTTTCTGTATTTTGGAGATTACTCCTTTCTCTGTTGCTTCATTTGAAAATATTTTCTCCCATTCTGAGGGTTGTCTTTTCGTCTTGTTTATGGTATCCTTTGCTGTTCAAAACCTTTTAAGTTTCATTAGGTCTCATTTGTTTATTTTTGTTTTTATTTCCATTACTCTACAGGTTGGGTCAAAAAGGATCTTGCTCTGATTCATGTCATAGTCTTCTGCCTATGTTTTCCTCTAACAGTTTTATAGTGTCTGGCCTTCCATTTAGTTCTATAATCCATTTTGAGTTTATCTTTGTTTACGGTGTTAGGAAGTGTTATAATCTTATTCTTCTACATGTAGCTGTCCAGTTTCTGCAGCACCATGTATTGAAGAGGCTGTCTCTTCTCCACTGTATATTCTTTCCTCTTTTGTCAAAGATAAGGTGACCATATGTGTGTGGGTTTATCTCTGGGCTTTCTATCGTGTTCCATTGGTCTATATTTCTGTTTTTGTGCCAGTACCATACTGTCTTGATTAGTGTAGCTTTGTACTATAGTCTGAAGTCAGGGACACTGAATCCTCCAGCTCTGTTTTTCTTTCTCAAGATTTCTTCAGCTATTTGGGGTTTTCTGTGTTTCCATATAAATTGTAAAATTTCTTGTTCTAATTCTGTGAAAAATGCCATTGGTAATTTGACAGAGGTTGCATTGAATCTGTAGATTGCTTTGGGTAGTATAGTCATTATCACAAAGTTGTTTCTTCCAATCCAAGAATATGGTATATCTCTACATCTGTTTGTATCATCTTTGATTTTTTCATCAGTGTCTTATAGTTTTCTGCATACAGATCTTTTTTTCTCCTTAGGTAGGTTTCTTCCTAGGTATTTTATTCTTTTTGTTGCAATGGTAAATGGGATTGTTCACTTAATTTCTCATTCTGATCTTTCATTGTTAGTGTATAGGAATGCAAGAGATTTCTGTGCATCAATTTTGTATCTTGCAAGGATACCAAATACACTGATTTGGTGGCATCTTTAGGATTTTCTACATATAGTATCATGTCATCTGCAAACAGTGACAGTTCTGTGGCTTCCTTTCCAATCTGCATTACTTTTATTTCTTTTTCTTCTCTGATTGCCAAAGCTAAGACTTCCAAAACTATGTTGAATAAGAGTGGCGAGAGTGGATGTCCTTATCTTGTTCCTGATCTTAGAGGACATGCTTTCAGTTTTTCACCATTGAGAATGGTGTTGGCTGTCAGTTTGTCATATATGGCTTTTATCATGTTGAGGTAGGTTTCCTCTATGCCATCATTCTGGAGAGTTTTTATCATAAATGGGTATTGAATTTTGTCAAAAGATTTTTCTACATCTATTGAGATGATCATATGGTTTTTATCTTTCTGTTTGTTAATATGGTGTATCACATTGATTGATTTGCTTTTATTGAATAATCCTTGCATTCCTGTGATAAACCCCACCTGATCATGTGGTATGATCCCTTTAATGTGCTGTTGGATTCTGTTTGCTAGTATTTTGTTCAGGATTTTTGCATCTATGTTCATCAATGATGTTGGCCTGGAATTTTCTTTATTTTGTGACATTTTTGTCTGGTTTTGGTATCAGGGTGATGGTGACCTTGTAGAATGAGTTTGAGAGTGTTCCTCCGTCTGATATATTTTGGAAGAGTTTGAGAAGGATCAGTGTTGGCTCTTCTCTAAATGTTTGATGGAATTTGCCTGTGAAGCCAACTGGCCCTGGGCTTCTGTTTGTTAGAAGATGTTTAATCACAGTTTCAACTTCAGTGCTTGTGATGGGTCTGTTAATATTTTCAATTTCTTCCTGGTTCAGTCTTGGAAGGTTGTAATTTTCTAAGAATTTGTCCATTTCTTCCAGGTTGTCCATTTTATTGGCATATAGTTGCTTGTAGTAGTCTCTCATGATCCTTTGTATTTCTGATATCAGTTGTTACTTCTTTTTCATTCCTAATTCTATTGATTTGAGTCTTCTCCCTTTTTATCCTGATGAATCTGGCTAATTGTTTATCACTTTTATCATCTCACAGAACCAGCTTTTATTCTTATTGATCTTTGCTATTATTTCCTTCATTTCCTTTTCATTTATTTCTGATCTCATCTTTATGATTTCTTTCCTTCTGCTAAGTCTGGGTTTTTTGTTTTGTTGTTGTTGTTCTTCTTCTTTCTCTAATTGCTTTTGGTGTAAGGTTAGGTTGTTTATTTGAGATTTTTCTTGTTTCTTGAGGTAGGATTGTATTGCTATAAACCTCCCTCTTAGAACTGCTTTTGCTGCATCCCATAGGTTTTGGGTCATCGTGTTTTCATTGTCATTTGTTTCTAGGTATTTTTTGGTATCCTCTTTGATTTCTTCAGTGATCTCTTGGTTGTTTAGTAGTGTATAGTTTAGCCTCCATGTGTTTGTATTTTTTACAGTTTTTTTCCTGTAATTGATATCTAGTCTCATAGCATTGTGGTCAGAAAAGATGCTTGATACGATTTCACTTTTCATAAATTTTCCAAGGCTTGATTTGTGACCCAAGATGTGACATATCCTGGAGAATGTTTCATGTGCACTTGAGAAGAAAGTGTACTCTGTTGTTTTTGGATGGAATGTCCTATAAATATTGACTAAGTCCATCTGCTCTAATGTGTCATTTAAAGCTTGTGTTTCCTTATTTATTTTCTGTTTGGATGATCTCTCCTTGGGTGTAAGTGGGGTCTTAAAGTCACCTACAATTATTGTGTTACTGTTGATTTCTCCTTTCATGGTTCTTATCATTTGCCTTACATATTGAGGTGATCCTCTCTTGGGTGCATAGATATTTACAATCGTTATATCTTCTTCCTGGATTCATCCTTTGATCATTATGTAGTTTCCCTCCTTTTCTCTTGCAATAGTTTTTATTTTAAAGTCTATTTTGTCTGATATGAGTATTGCTACCCCACTTTCGTTTGATTTCCATTTGCATGGAATATTCTTTTCCATCCCCTCACTTTCAGTCTGTATGTTTCCCTAGGTCTGAAGTGGGTCTCTTGTAGACAGCATATGGGTCTTGTTTTGTATCCATTCAGCCAGTCTGTGTCTTTCGGCTGGAGCATTTAATCTATTTCTATTTAAGGTAATTATCGATATGTATGCTCCTGTTACCATTTTCTTAATTGTTTTGGGTTTGTTTTTGTGGGTCTTTTCCTTCTCTTGTATTTCCTGCCTAGAGAAGTTCCTTTAGCCTCTGTTGTAAAGTTGGTTTGGTGGTGCTGAATTCTCTTAGCTTTTGCTTGTCTGTAAAGCTTTTGATTTCTCCATCGAATCTGGATGAGATCCTTGCTGGGTATAGTTATCTTGGTTGTAGGTTTTTCCCTTTCATCGCTTTAAGTATAACCTGCCACTCTCTTCTGGCCTGCAGAGTTTCTGCTGAAAAATCAGCTGATAACCTTCTGGGGATTCCGTTGTATATTATTTGTTGCTTTTCCCTTGCCACTTTTAATATTTTTTCTTTGTGTTTAATTTTTGTTATTTTGATTAATATGTGCCCCAGTATGTAGATCCTTGGGTTTATCCTGTATGGGACTCTCTGCACTTCCTGGACTTGACTGACTATTTCCTTCCCCATGTTGGGGAAGTTTTTGACTATAATCTCTCCTAATATTTTCTTAGACACTTTCTTTTTTTCTTCTTCTTCTGGGCCACATATAATTTGAATGTTGGTTCATTTAGTGTTGTCCCAGAGGTCTCTGAGATTGTATTCAATTCTTTTCATTCTTTTTTCCTTATTCTGCTCCTCTACAGTTATTTCCACCATTTTGTCTTCCAGCTCACTTATTCGTTCTTCTGCCTCAGTTATTCTGTGATTGATTCCTTCTAGAGTATTTTTAATTTCAGTTATTTTGTTGTTCATTACTGCTTGTTTGTGCTTTAGTCCTTCTAGGTCCTTGTTAAACATTTCTTGTATTTTCTCTATTCTATTTCTGAGATTTTGGATCATCTTTACTGTCATTATTCTGAACTCTTTTTCAAGTAGTTTGCCTATTTCTTCTTCATTTATTTGGTCTTGTGGATTTAACCTTGCTCCTTTGCCGGCAAGATATTTCTCTGTCTTCTCATTTTGTCTGATTTACAGTATTTGAGGTCTCCTTTCCCTAGACTGCAGGGTCACAGTTCCTCTTGCTTCAGTTCTCTGCCCCTGGTGGTAGGGTTGTTCCAGTGTCTTGTGTAGGCTTCCTGATGGGAAGCACTGGTGCCTGTATTCTGGTGGATGAAGCTGAGTCTTTTCCCTCTGATGAGCAGGACTGTGTCAGTTGGTGTGTTTTGGAATGTCTGTGAGCTTAGCATGACTTTAGGTAGTCTGTGTGCTTATAGGTGGGTTTCTGTTCCTGTTTTGTTTGTTGTTTGGTATGAGGCATCCATTGCTGGGAGCTACATGCAGTTGGGTGGAGCTCTTGGCAATTAATCTTCCCTGGGGCCAGGAATTCTCTAGTAGTCCAGTGTCCTGGACTCAGTGCTTTCACCCCAGAGCCTCAGGCCCAACTTCCATTCGAGAAACCAAGACCCCACAAGTTGCTCGTCCCAGCAATAAAGGGGATTAAAAAAATTAAAAAGGCTAACAAAACCCCAGGCAAACAGTGAAAAGTAAAATCAGACACACAAACACAGGGCTTCCCTGGTGGCGCAGCAGTTGAGAGTCCACCTGCCGATGCAGGGGACACGGGTTCGTGCCTCAGTCCAGGAAGATCCCACATGCCACGGAGAGGCTAGGCGCATGAGCCGTGGCCACTGAGCCTGTGCATCCGGAGCCTGTGCTCCGCAACGGGAGAGGCCACAACAGTGAGAGGGCTGCGTACTGCCAAAAAAAAAAACCCACAAAAACAGAAACAAGGAAACATGCACACACACAAAAGAAACAAAAACAGAACCAAATAAAACAAAAAAAGCAAGAGAACAAACAAAACGAAGAATGAAATAAAACTATTAAAAATAAAACTAGGAGGTGGAGTCAAGATGGCGGTGTGGCAAGACACGGAGTTAGTGTCTCCCCATAGTGAGGGCACATGCCGGCCGCTGGTTGGGGACTCTGACGACCAAGGAGACAGGAGGAACCCCAAAGTGAACTGGTAGGAAGTAGGGGGACTGAGGGGGGAGGAGAAGTGGAGGCCAGACACAATCGGCAGCCCTGAGGCCAGGGAGGTCAGGAGAGGCAGGATGGAGGGACTCTCCAGGAAGAGCGGGAGAGGACCTGAGGGTGATCGTCTGGCCCACACGGGCAGGGGAGCCTGCTGAGCTCCCAAGCCAGTACCCCCTCTCCAAAGCCCCACCCAGGACACATGGGTCCTGGGAGGTATAGGAGAGAGGCCGGGGAGATCAGGAGAGGAAGGGTGGAGGAGCCATCTGGAAGGAGGGGGAGAGGAGCGGAGGGTGATTGCCCTGTCCACTTGGGCCCAGGGAGCCTGCTGAGCTCCTAGGCTGCTCCCCAGTCCTCCAAACACCCCTACAGGCTGCATGGGTCTTGGGGGTATAGGAGGGAAGCTGGGGAGATCAGGAGAGGCAGGCAGGAGGGGCCCTCCCAGACCTGAGGACCAGGAGAGGAGAGGAGGGTGTTTGCTCTGCCCACTCGAGGCCAGGAAGCCTGCTGGGCTCCCAGGAGAGGTCCCCTGCCCTCTGAGACAAAGGGTAGGGGCCACTCCTGGGCCCCTTCTGTTCCTTGAGCCTAAGCCCCACCCTCCACAACCCCCAGGGCCTTTTCCAACCCTGTGGGTCCTGAGCATTGGTGCCGCCCACCACCCAAACCTCGCCCTTGATTAGGTCCTGCCCTCCACAGCCAAGGCCTTCCCCCCTCTTTTTTTTTTTTTTTGGCTGTCCCACGCAGCTTGTGGGATCTTGGTTCATGTGCCCAGGATCAGGTTGAAGCTCCTGTGGTATGATCTCTGAGTCCAAACCACTGGACTAACAGAGAACATCAGACCCCAGGGAATATTCATCGGAGTGAGGTGCCACGGAGTTCCTCATCTCAGCACCAAGACCCGGCTCTACCCAATAGCGTACAAACTCCAGTGTTGGAAGCCTCAGGCCAAACAACCAGTAAGACAGGAATACAATCCCATTCATAAAAAAAATTAAAAATGAGATAGCAAAAAAATTGTCACAGATGAAGGATGAAGGTAAAAACCTACAAGACCAAATAAATGAAGAGGAAGTAGGTAACCTATCTGAAAAAAAAATTCAGAGTAATGATAGTAAAGATGATCCAGAATCTTGCAGATAGAATGGAGGCACGGACTGAGAGAATACAAGAAATGTTTAACGAAGATCTAGAAGAACTAAAGAACAAACAAACAGAGATGAACAACACAACAACTGAAATGAAAAATACACTAGAAGGAATCAATAACAGAAAAACTGAGGCAGAAGAATGAATAAGTAAGCTGCAAGACAAAATGGTGGAAATAACTGTCGAGGAGCAGATAAAGAAAAAAGAATGAAAAGAATTGAAGACAGTCTCAGAGACCTCTGGGACAACACTAAATGCACCAATATTCAAATTATAGGGGTCCCAGAAGAAGAAGAGAAAAAGAAACGGTCTGAGAAAAAAATTGAAGAGATTATAGTTGAAAACTTCCCTAATATGGGAAAGGAAATAGTCACCCAAGCCCAGGAAGCACAGAGAGTCCCATGCAGGACAAGCCCTAGGAAAAACACACCAAGACACGTATTAACCAAACTAACAAAAATTAAATTCAAAGAAAACATATTAAAAGCAGCAAGAGAAAAACAAAAAATAACATACAAAGGGATCCCCAGAAGATTATCAGCTTATTTTTCAGCAGAAACTCCTCAGGCCAAAAGGGAGTGGTAGGATATACTTAAAGTGATGAAAGAGAAAAGGCTACAGTCAAGATTACCCTACCCAGCAAGGATCTCATTCAGATTCAATGAGAAGTCAAAAGCTTTTCAGACAAGCAAAAGCTAAGAGAATTCAGCACCATCAAACCAGCTTCACAACAAATGCTAAAGAAACTTCTCTAAGCGGGAAACACAACAGTAGAAAAAGACCCACAAAAACAAACCCAAAACAATTAAGAAAATGGTAATAGGAACATACATATTGATAATAACCTCAAATGGAAATGGATTAAAGGCCCCAACCAAAAGACACAGACTGGCTGAATGGATAAAAAACAAGACCCCTATATATATGCTGTCTACAAGAGACACACTTCAGACCTAGGGAAACATACAGACTGAAAGTGAGGGGATGGATAAAGATATTCCATGCAAATGGAAATCAAAAGAAAGTTGGAGTAGTAATATTCATCACAGATAAAATAGACCTTAAAATAAAGACTATAACAAGAGATAAGGAGGGACACTACATAATGATCAAAGGATCAATCCAAGAAGAAGATATAAGAATTATAAATGTTTATGCACCCAACATAGGAGCACCTCAATAGTAAGGCAAATGCTAACAGACATGAAAGGAGAAATCAACATTAACACAATAATAGTAGGGGACGTAAACATCACATTTACACCTATGGACAGATCATCCACACAGAAAATAAATAAGGAAATACAAGCTTTAAATGACACAATAGACCAGATAGATCTAATTGATATTTATGGAATATTCCACTCAAAGTGGCAGAATACAGTTTCTTCTCAAGTGCACTCAGAGCATTCTCCAGGCTACATCACATCTTGGGTCACATATCAAGCATCAGTAAATTTAAGAAAATTGAAATCATATCAAGCATCTTCTCTGACCACAAATCTATGAGATCAGAAATCAATTACAGGGAAAAAAACGTAAAAAACACAAACACATGGAGGCTAGACAATACATTACTAAATAACCAAGAGATCACTGAAGAAATCAAAGAGGAAATCAAAAAATACCTAGAGTCAAATGACAATGAACACACGATGATCCAAAACCTGTGGGATACAGCAAAAGCATCCCCCAAGAAACAAGAAAAATCCCAAATGAAGCTAACCTTACACCTAAAGGAACTAGAGGAAGAAGACCAAACAAAGCCCAAAGTTAGCAGAAGGAAAGAAATCATAAAGATCAGAGCAGAAATAAATGAAACAGAAACAAAGAAAACAATAGCAAAGTTCAATAAAACTAAAAGCTTGTTCTTTGAGAAGATAAACAAAATTGATAACCATTTAGCCAGACTAATCAAGAATAAAAGGGAAAGACTCAAATCAATAGAACTAGAAATGAAAAAGGAGAAGTAACAACTGACACTGCAGAAATACAAAGGATCATGAGAGATTACTACAAGCAATTATATGACAATAAAATGGACAACATGGAAGGAATGGACAAATTCTTAGAAAAGCACAACCTTCTGTGACTGAACCAGGAAGAAATAGAAAATATAAACAGACCAATAACAAGCACTGAAATTGAGACTGCAATTAAAAATCTTCCAACAGGGCTTCCCTGGTGGCGCAGTGGTTGAGAGTCTGCCTGCCGATGCAGGGGACGTGGGTTCGTGCCCCGGTCCAGGAAGATCCCACATGCCATGGAGCAGCTGGGTCCATGAGCCATGGCTGCTGAGCCTGCGTGTCCGGAGCCTGTGCTCCGCAATGGGAGAGGCCACAACAGTGAGAGGCCCGCGTACCGCAAAAAAAAAAAAAATCTTCCAACAAAAGTCCAGGACCAGATAGTTTCACAGGTGAATTCTATCAAACATTTAGAGAAGAACTAACACCTATCCTCCCAAACTCTTCCCAAATTTGGCAGACGGAGGAACACTCCCAAACTCATTCTATGAGGCCACCATCACCCTGATACCAAAACCAGAAAAAGATGTCACAAAGAAAGAAAACTATAGACCAATATCACTGATGAACATAGATGCAAAAATCCTCAGCAAAATACTAGCAAACAGAATCCATCAGCACTTTAAAATGATCATACACCATGATCAAGGGGGATTTATCCCAGGGATGCAAGGATTCTTCAATATACACAAATCAATCAATGTGATACACCATATTAACAAATTGAAGAATAAAAACCTTATGATCATCTCAATAGATGCAGAAAAAGCTTTTGACAAAATTCAACACCCATTTATGATGAAAACTCTCCAGAAAGTGGGCATAGAGGGAACCTACCTCAATATAATAAAGACCATATATGACAAACCCACAGCAAACATCATTCTCAGTGGTGAAAAACTGAAAGCATTTCCTCTAAGATAGGAACAAGACAAGGATGTCCACTCCCACCACTATTATTCAACATAGTTTTGGAAGTTCTAGCCACGGCAAAGAGAGAAGAAAAAGAAATAAAAGGAATACAAATTGGAAAAGAAGAAGTAAAACTGTCACTGTTTGCAGATAACATGATACTATAAATTGAAAATCCTAAAGATGCCACCAGAAAACTACTAGAGCTAATCAATGAATTTGGTAAAGTTGCAGGATACAAAATTAATGCACAGAAATATCTTCCATTCCTATACACTAATGATGAAAAATCTGAAAGAGAAATTAAGGAAACACTCCCATTTACCATTGCAGCAAAAAGAATAAAATACCTAGGAATAAACCTACCTAGGGAGACAAAAGATTTGTATGCAGAAACCTCTAAGACGCTGATGAAAGAAATTAAAGATGATACCAACAGATGTAGAGATATACCATGTTCTTGGATTGGAAGAATCAATATTGTGAAAATGACTATACTACCCAAAGCAATCTACAGATTCAATGCAATCGCCATCAAATTACCAATGGCATTTTTTACAGAACTACAACAAAAAATCTTAAAATTTGTATGGGTACACAAAAGACCCCGAATAGCCAAAGCAGTCTTGAGGGAAAAAAATGTAGCTGGAGGTACCAGACTCCCTTACTTCAGTCTATACTACAAAGCTACAGTAATCAACACAATATGGTACTGGCACATAACAAGAAATATAGATCAATGGAACAGGATAGAAAGCCCAGTGATAAATCCACACACCTCTGGTCAACTAATCTATGACAAAGGAGGCAAGGATATACAGTGGAGAAAAGACAGTCTTTTCAGTACGTGGTGCTGGAAAACTGGACAGCTACCTGTAAAAGAATGAAATTAGAACAGTCCCTAACATCATACACAAAAATAAACTCAAAATGGATTAGAGACCTAAGTGTAAGACTGGACACTATAAAACTCTTAGAGGAAAACATAGCAAAAACACTCTTGAGTAATGGAGATACGAACAAAAATAAACAACTGCGACCTAATTAAACTTAAAAGTTTTTGCAAAGCAAAGGAAACAAGACAAAAAGACAACCCTCAGAATGGGAGAAAATATTTGCAAACGAATCAATGGACAAAGGATTAATCTCCCAAATATATAAACAGCTCATGCAGCTCAATATTAAAAAAACAAACAACCCAATCCAAAAATGGGCAGAAGACCAAAATTGACATTTCTCCAAAGAAGACATACAGATGGCCAACAAGCCATCTGTGAAAAGCTGCTCAACATCACTAATTATTAGAGAAATGCAAATCAAAACTACAGTGAGGTATCACCTCACACCAGTTAGAATGGGCATCATCAGAAAATCTACAAACAGCAAATGCTAGAGATGGTGTGGAGAAAAGGGAACCCTCTTACACTGTTGGTGGGAATGTAAATTGATACAATCACTATGGAGAACAGAATGGAGGTTTCTTAAAAAACTAAAAATAGAATTACCATATAATCCAGCAATCCCACTACTGGGCATATACCCAGAGAAAACCATAACTCAAAAAGACACATGCACCCCAGTGTTCATTTGAAGCACTATTAACAATAGCCAGATCATGGCAGCAACCTAAATGCCCATCGACAGACGAATGGATAAAGAAGATGTGGTACATATATACAATGGAATATTACTCAGCCATAAAAAGGAACGAAATTGGGTCATTTGTAGAGACATGGATGAATCTAGAGACTGTCATACAGAGTGAAGTAAGTCAGAAAGAGAAAAACAAATATATTAACGCATATATGTGGAACCTAGAAAATTGGTACAGATGAACCAGTTTGCAGGGCAGAAATTTAGTCACAGATGTAGAGAACAAACGTATGGACACCAAGGGGGAAAAGTGGTGGTGGGGTGGGGGTGGGGGTGTGATGAATTGGGAGATTGGGATTGACATGTATATGTCAATATGTATAATATGTATAAAATGGATAACTAATAAGAACCTACTGTATAAAAAAATAAAATTCAAAAAAAAATCTAGAAACAGTAAATGCTGGAAAGGATGTGGTGAAAAGGGAACCCTCTTGCACTGTTGATGGGAATGTAAATTGATACAACAACTATGGAAAGCAGCATGGAGGTTCCTTTAAAAACTAAAAATAGAACTACTGTATGACCCAGAAATCCCACTACTAGGAATATACCCTGAGTAAACCATAATTCAAAAACAAACATGTACCACAATGTTCATTTCAGTACTATTTACAATAGCCAGGACATGGAACCAACCTAAATGTCCATCAACAGATGAATTAATAAAGAAGATGCAGCACATATATACAATGAAATATTACTCAGCCATAAAACATAATGAAATTGAGTTATTTGTAGTGAAGTGGATGGGCCTGGAGTCTGTTATACAGAGTGAAGTAAGTCAGAAAGAGAAAAACAAATACTGTATGCTAACTCATATATTTGGAATCCAAAAAAAAAAAAAATGTTACTGATGAACCTAGTTGCAGGGCAGGAATAAAGAGGTAGACACAGAGAATGGACTTGAGGACATAGGGTGGGAGGGCGAAGAGGGGGCAAAGTGAGGGTAGCATCAACATATATACACTACAGAATGCAAAATAGTTGGCTGGTGGGAAGCAGCAGCATAGCGCAGGGAGATCGGCTTGGTGCTTTGCGATGACCTGGAGGAGTGGGATAGGGAGGATGGAAGGAAGGGTCAAGAGGGAGGCGATATTGGGACATGTGTTTTCATAGGGCTGATTCGCTTTCTTGTGCAACAGAAACTAACACAGTATTGTGAAGCAATTATACTCCAATAAAGATCTGCCAAAAAATAAATAAATAAGAAATAAAATAGAATATCATTTAAAATTTTATTTTAAAAATAAAAAATTTTAACATTTTAAAAAAGGAACAAAAACACAAAACCAAAAAATAAAACCAAAGCAGGGTGGGGTGCCAGCTGAAGAATGAAGCAAAGAAACAAAACAAACCAAAAAAAAAAAAAGATTTAAAAAAAAAAAGAGAAAGGGGAAAGAAGACAACAGAAAAGCAACATAGAAATATTAAAAAAATAAATAATTTATTAAGGAAAAAAAGACAAACGAAACCTCAGAGAAATGGTAGAAACGAGGAAATACACACATGCAAAAGAAACAAAAACAGACCAAATAAAACAAAAAGAGAACAACCAGACAAAGAGAAGAACCCCAAAACGAAATCAGACAATTAGAATCAGAACTAAGAAAAAGACAAAACCTAAAATCAAAACCAAAATAGTGTGCCTACTGAAGAATAAAGCAAGGAAACTGAACAAACTGATAAAAATGATTTTTAAAATAATAAAATAAAAAGGGAAAAAACACAGAACAACAGAAAAGCAAAGTAAAAATAGGAATATATTAAAAAAAAAAAAATATGTTATAAAACATGAAGTTCCTAAAAGACTAAATAAAAAAAAAAACCTAAAACAACAACAGGACTTCCCTGGTGGCGCAGTGGTTGAGAGTCCGCCTGCCGATGCAGGGGACACAGGTTCATGCCCCGGTCCAGGAGGATCCCACATGCTGTGGAACAGCTGGGCCCGTGGGCCACGGCCGCTGAGCCTGCGTGTCCGGAGCCTGTGCTCTGCGACAGGAGAGGCCACAGCAATGGGAGGCCCGCGTACCACAAAAAAAAAAAAAACAGGCAAACAAAAAAACACCAGAAGAAGTCCAGAACCAATTATGTTCCCTGGGGTCTCAGCTCTCAGTGTACTTGCACACGCTGTGAGCCACAACCCATCTCTGCCTCCCCAAGAGGCCCTCCTCTGCCTCTGGGCTGGTCTCTGGAACTGTCGTGGGCCCTGTGAGGACCACTCAGACTCTGATCTGCCCCAATTCCTGCGTGTGCTTCCCCCAACGTCTACAGCTGCCAGAGCTAGACCGTTTTCATTTGTGGGAACTCATTGTCTACTCAGATATTCCAGACGCAGGGTCTACCTAGGTGATTGTGGGGATATAATCTGCAGCTTGTGCAGCTGATGGGAAGATTTTCAATACTCTTCCTTAGTCGCCCCATCCCTGGTGTTCAGCTTTGGTTTTGTCCCCACCTCTGCGTGTGGTCCACCCATAGTAGTCTGTTCCTGAGGCTGCCTTGGAGCTCTTGGGTCTGCCCCAGTGAGGATAGGGCACAGAGGTAGTATGAGTTCTTGGATCGTGGGAGCCCTGGCAGCACAAAATGTGCAGGGAAGCCGGTGGCCATGGGCGCAAGAGATATGGCCCTAGTGAGGGCCAGCCCTGGCTGGGCTTTTTCTGGTGCCCGGCAGCCAGTGTGTAAGGGCCAGCCCTTAGAGGGCGTCTTTTATTGTTCGTTGGCAGGTGCCGGCATGTGGGGGGAGAGAGGCTACAACAGTGGCTCCTCCCACTGCATGTCACTCAGCAGTAGCACCTGCTTCCATGGCAGTCCAGTCTTCCTCCATAAGCATTCCCTGCTGTGGATTTCCTCCCTCCCATCCCCTAGTCTGTCTCCCCACAGCCAACAGCAGTTCTTGCCCCAGGCCAGTTCCCTAATCCCCACACTCCAGCTTCCAGCCCCTTGCACACCTGTGAACACACGTCCCAGTCTGGGGCACACAGGGCCGCCGTACAGACCATCTGTGTATTTCTTACTTTGTCCCGTCTGCCACAGATCGGCTGCTTCACCCTCTTCTGACAGCTTCAAATGCTTCCCTTCTGTCCCAGTTGATTTCCCCGTCAGAGAGGGCGTTTCCCTGAATTCAGGAATCTCTCTTCTGCTTCAGCTTCCCCACCCTGGGTTGCAGGTCCCATCCTGCTTCCTCTTCTCCTCCTTCTCACTTCTTTTTTTTTTGTCCTACCCAGTTAGGCAAGGATCTTTATAGTCCCTTCTGGTGTCCAAGGTCTTCTGGCTAGTGTTCAGCCAGTGTTCTATGAGAATTGTTGCATCTATAGATGTATTCCTGATGCATCTATGGAGAGAGGTGAACTCCACATCTTCCTACTCCTCCGCCATCTTAACTCCACTGTCAGGATTATTTTTGATAAATTAGATTTATCTAATTTAACTAGCAGTTACCAATTTTATTAATAGGATTTATACATATTCAGGAATAATCTAGCATTAAACAATGCTGTGTAGAAACGAAGAACTAAGTTGTAAGCAATCAAAGTTTAAATGTTTCTAATGTGAAAGAAAAAACTTGAAAAATCAATAAGGGACCATAGGCCTTCGATTTGAATAAGTTCATCTATAATTTGCCAATGCCTTCAGACCAACTTTATAGGTATATATTAAGCTGCTGAGATTTATCAAGTAAAATCACTCTCCAAGTTTCAATTAAGTATGTATAAATGTGTCCACTAGTGAAAATATCAAATAACATTTTGATAGGACTGTAGAGAAAGATGACTACTGCCTTAAGTACCCTAGCTTAAAAGAGTGCTCTTTGGGGGCTTCCCTGGTGGCGCAGTGGTTGAGAGTCCGCCTGCCGATGCAGGGGACACGGGTTTGTGCCCCGGTCCGGGTAGATCCCACATGCCGCGGAGAGGCTGGGCCCATGAGCCATGGCCGCTGAGCCCTGCGCGTCTGGAGCCTGTGCTCCGCGACGGGAGAGGCCACAATGGTGAGAGGCCCGCGTACTGCAAAAAAAAAAGTGCTCTTTGGGAGACTGACCTTGAATACTGGAATGAGGTGACATAAGAGAAGATAAAGATGCCCCACAACCTTCAGCACCCTACCGTTTATACACCCCCATTGTCTTTAGGCAGGATCAAGCATAATTCTGACACCATGTCTGCTCTGGAAGCCCGAGGCTGGGGGGTGCTGGGAAGGGCAGGGAAAACAATCTTAGTCACAGGTTGTCTGATGACAATGACCTTGGGTGAAAGTACTCAGGACACCTGAGAGGAAATGTCTGCATCTTCCCAGGCCTAAATTCCTTCCTACTGAGGAGAACATGCAAGACAATGTGAATATGTAACTACATGATTTGACCACAACTACATGACTTGATCAAAGGTGAAGGAGCAATGACAGATCAGCATCCCCAGGAGCTCTCTTGAGCCTACAGCCTCAAGTTGACTCTTTATAACTCAAATACATGCCCTTCGTGACCTCCTTCTGCAAGGAACAAATCTTCCCAAACTCCTCCCAAGAACTTTCTTCAAGGTAAGCTAACTAAATCACATGTGATTCTGCCTTTAATTACTGCTTATGACATTTGCATATGGTTTTATGCATTAGAACCCTGTTGCCAAAAAGAATCAAGACAATCGGGGACAGAGAAAGCACAGACAGATCTTTAACTCTACTTGGTCAGATTTCTACCAGGTAAATAACTCCAGAGCTCTGCCTAGTTTCTCAATAAAATATTAATAGAATAATGATATACCCTTTACTATAGTTCCTTACTCTGATTTATGTAAAATATAATTTACCCCAACCCATCTTCCTAAGGTGACAGACAGCCTCTTAATCAGGCCCAACTGCTGTGTCCAAAAGCACAGTTTTGACTACTGATGATAACTCTGAGATAACAAATTGTTCCATTGCTCTGTGTTCCCCACTTTGTAAGGTTTCCATCATCCCCTTACAGAACTGTATGGATTTGTTAACCCCACTCCAACTCCCAGTTGGGGTAGAAGGAGACTTCTCGTACTCCCAAAAAGAGACCAAATCACAATCACACATCTCTGATCGTTGGGTTTCATCTTGCCCTAATACCACTTCAAGACCAGTCCCTTTAAAGTGTTCAGTTCCGGACAACTCAGGACATGTCTCAGGAGATCCAGGAAACATCCCACAGCCCCATCAACCTCCATTCTATGTAGGTCAACACTAGTTACCTAAGAAGTGCATGATGAGGCGCACCCTGAACCCCCATAGCTGGGTTATAGAAAACATAGAAATAGTTATCACACCACTCAACACATAACTATTATGAAAGGTGATTTGGGATAAATGGTGGCCTGTCCTAGGCTCCATTTACTCATTAAAATAAGCTCTTCCATCTGATGAGCAAGGCTTACATTCTTAACTCACTCTCCCACTCTAATGCCACGAACTGAAATGTGATTGCTAATTTAGTACTTTTTCCCTTTGGTGAGGAGACGCTGGCTTGAGTTTTTGCTTCAACTTTCCATACTCAGCAAACATCTTGAGCTTTTCTCTGCTGGGAAAAGGGTGATGTTGGCTTTGATTTCCTGCCCCATAATTTGTGTCGTTTTCCAAGAAAATGTGTGAATATTCACAACCGACAAACAAATTCAGGCGTATAAAAAATCCTTACTCATGTGTGGTTCATACTTTCCTCTCCTCTGCAAATGGGATCTGTCAAAAACAAATTAAGTAATTACAGAGTGTTGCTGCAGCTGTGTGTATCCTTCATTACATTATGACTGTGGTTAAGGGATGACTCTCTCCTGCCTGGTTTTTAAAATATTTATAATGGAAGGCGGGTTGTCAGGGCATGTTCTACTGTTGCCAGAAAAAACAAAAAGTAAATGAAAATGACGTTGATGGCATGGCATGGCTGTGTGTGTGTGTGTGTGTGTGTGTGTGTGTGTGCGCCCATGTGCATGTACAGTAAATGTTCTATGTTGTAAAAGTTATTCTAGTTACCTGTTTTTTCTAATTTATTTTCAAAAGCCCATAAAAATAGAACAGAGTGTCTGTCAATTCTCAAAAGACTCAATAAATAAAATATCCTTAGTACAAACAGTAGGATTTACTAACCCCAATTTATCATTTCTTTTAAAAATCAGCAGTCTCCACTGAAAAATAATATATAATTAAATAACAAGTATTTATCCAAGAAGATAACATCTTTAAGACCTAATGATCCTGCAAGGTGAGTGGTTGGTTACTTTTTGTTGTTTGAAATCTGTAAGAGGAAAAGAATAAAAAGTAAAGAGGAATGAAAACTGGTTGATTATTCTAGAATGTCTTGCTTTAAAAATCCTACATTAGCCTTTGGACACTGATAACCTCAAAATCCTTAATTTCAGCATTCTAAATTAATAAGGATGAGAGAAGCAAACGTATCATTGAAAAGTTTGTGCCTACTTTCTTAGGGAAACTCCTCCATCTTGAGGTAGGTAACTTTCAACAAACTGGATTTTCACAACTGTAAGAATACATGCATTTAATGTAAATACCAAGCAAAAGGCATCTGGATAAGAGAGGAGTTGTTGCACATGTATTATGGATTAAATTTATATCAACTTTTTAAGATAATACAGTTTATTTTAAAATATAACACTCAAAGAATGTTAGCGCTTCAACTGGAAGAAACAAAAAGAGTTAAAATAGAATTAAAAGACACCAAAGAAACATAAACATAAACCAAGAAACAGGCCATAACTAAATGAATAAAATGTAGAAAAAGAAAAACAAAAAAATTAACACATACCCAATTAGAAAAAATTAGAAAATCCCCATTGTGCCAGATAAGCAGAGAAATCAAGGCCAGAGGAAAGTGAGGACCCAACAGCAGCTTCAACCTCAATCACAGACCACAGAGGCTCAGGATTAATGCCTCTATGAGGACAGGAGATAAAATGTCTACACAGAGGGAAGACCTGTAGTTGGACATCCCATGTAAAGCATGGAGCCTTGAAGAACTACCTCCTCCATGAAAAGACTAAAGTCACTCCTCCCACCTAACTGTAAAAGCAGTTCAAAAGCTTACCATCTCTTCAGGGACTTGGGTGAAAAACAAATCAACTGTGAGAAATCAAAACCCCAGGTACCCGTTATACACAGATGTAGGGTTTAAATCATGTAGCTGCTACAACAAACCATGCAGTTAATACTGACATAAAAATTGTTGATATATGGGCTTCCCTGGTGGCGCAGTAGTTGAGTCCGCCTGCCAATGCAGGGGACGCGGGTTCATGCCCAGGTCCGGAAAGATCCCACATGCCGCGGAGCAGCTGGGCCTGTGAGCCATGGCTGCTGAGCCTGCGTGTCCAGAGCCTGTGCTCTGCAATGGAAGAGGCCACAACAGTGAGAGAATGGAGGATAGGAATAAAGAAACTCAGTCTTTCCAAGACAGGTTAGGAAGGCAGAAAGCAAAAGCAAAAAAAAAAAGAAAAAAAGAAAAGGCACGTGAAATAGAAACACAAAATAAGATAATTAAAATAAGTCCAATATGCTAGTAATCAAAGTGACTGTAAATGAAACAAATGTGCCTGTAAAAGCAAAGATTCTCAGACAAGATTTTAAAAAACAAAAAAATCCAGCTACGTGCTTTCTATAAACATATCTACAATGGCTCAGAAAGGTCAAATGTAAACTAATGAAAGGATGAAAGAGAATATACCAGGCAAATACTAAGAAAGAAGAGGAGGAGACGGAAGGAGGATGAGGAGGAAGGGGAAGAAAGGGAAGGAGGGAGGGAGAGAGGGAAGAAAGGAGAGAGTGAAAGAGGGCAGGAAGAAACCAGTATAGCAATATTAGACCAAGAGATCTTAAGACCAAAAAAAACACTATTTCAAATTAAGAGGGTCATTATTTAATGATAAAAAGAGCAATATACCAGGAAAATATACTTGCTTTAAATCTGTATGCACCTAACCCGGTAACCACAAAACACATTACATAAATAGTTTTGAAGAAATATTGACTGAAATTAAGACTACATTTGATTTCTTCTGTTTAACTAAAATATTTTCCACTATTAATTAGTTCCTAATTAAACATTAACTTGTTCATTGTAAAGGATTTTGGTGACAATTATGTCTTAAACTACAAATTAATGGTAAATAAAGCAAAGTCCCTGTCCTCATGGAACATATTCCAGTAGGCAGATACATTTATTTCTAAATAAAATTTGAAAACACATGGCTCATATGTGAGAAATAATACTAATATCTAAAATAATATGCAGCACTCATATGATCCAGTTATATTGTCCAATGTCTAAATGGTTCTCTGATAATAAATTACATATTATTAAGAGATGTGCTACTGTTTTAAGAGCTCCACTTTGTCCAATGGGTTTCATATGTTTGTTCACATATATATTTGTTTCTCACTTTTATTGAACATGATTACAAAGTTGACACCCCACAAGATGAAATAATGAAAGACAATAAGAATGATCTAATGTTAAATATACAAAGCATCAAAAGAATGAGAGGTTACTGCCAAGTGTGCTTGTGGCCAACTAATAATGGTTATAAAAATAATGATTTCATAATCATTGGCTTGTTACATGAGAAATGTAGCTAAAAATCCACCACAGTTCCATGATTTAGGAAGTATAAATAGCAACACAGCACTTTAGGACACTCTTTCATCATTTGCTTTACTCTCCTAATGTAAAAAGCATAGATTCACTTACAATTCTTCTTTGAACATATGTATGTATTTCCACTGAATCATATATTAAGATGATATAATGATGTAAATACTGAAATCTTCATGAAGTGCATCTCTTTTCATTAACTGCCAAAGTACACATAATATACGCCAGAAGAACAAACTACAACATAACTTTTTTAGATATGGTCAAAACACAGTTGGCACAAACTACCAAAAGAAATGTAGTCAAGTAGCAAGTGATATTTAATTTACAACCTGAAATATTTACAGAAACTATCAAGCATTGATGATGAATGATAAGACTGTACTTACAAATAATTTCTGCTATAAATAACATGCATAGTTTTAGCCAGTATAAACACAATTCTAACAATCAGAATGAAAAAAAAAAGTCCTGAGATTACATCTGGTCCCCCCAAAAAAGTCAACTTGATACCAAAAGAAAAAAAAAAAGTTTCTAAATGCTTAGAAAGCTTACCTAGAATGAAAACAAAAGTTTCAAATTAACCTTATATTTATGGAGCCCCATTTTGCTGTATGGATGATTTGTCATCTCTGGATTAGTGAGAACTTCTAAAAGTTATGTTTTCCCCATAAATGGGTCAGGTAACTGAGAGTTTTATCTGGGAATCTATGTCCCCACATGGTCCAGCATTTGCTTGGAAGAAGCTTTCCTTGGATTTAATTTTCTGATAATTATGCATTGAAATGACTCATGGTGCTTTTGCCCATTTTATCCAGCCAGGTCTACCCAGAATCTCTATGTGTGTGTTACTTAACTTGCACCAACTCTGAGGAAGAGGGAAATTAACCTGAAGTTTTTGTGCATTCCTAGAGTCAATGAGTTTCCACTTTCATGTCTTCAAGGAGGGGGGGCGGTGCAGGGAGAGACAGGCAGTGAGAATGTGACAGACTATGCCTGCATAAAGGTGAGACCCCACAGGGTAACACCTGCCCAGTGAGAGTGAAAAAGAGCTAAACTCCACCACACAGGAAGAGGACTGCATGGAAACTTGCTTACCCCATCCTTGAAGCTAAAGGGAAAGGAGAGAAGGGGAAATATCTCCTGGGGGTTAGTACTCATTCAGTGGCCCTCACTAGGGTTTTAGTACCAATTCTGAGTGCTTAGATAACCCAAAGAATCTGAAGTGGAGAAGTCAGCTTAAAGTAGCTGCAGACGGAATTATTAAGGAGAATAAAGAAGATATTATATTTAAAGGGATAATGGATGAGATTTTTCAGAATTGCTAAAAGATACCAGTCTTCAGATCATGGCACTCAATGAATCCCAAGCAAACATACGCTAGATGTATCACAGTGAAACTGAAGAATGTCAGAGATGAAAATAATTTTTTAAAACAGCCAGAGAGAGAAGATAGATTACAGAGAAATGGCAAAAAGACCAATGTCTGACTTCTTGATATACATCCACCAGAAGCCAGAAGATAACACATTGAAAGAAAGAAAATAACAAGCAATCTGGAGCTCTAGTTCCAGCAAATATTCTTTTCAAATAATAATGGTAGAATCCAGGTGGTGAGTATATGGGTGTTCACTATAACATTCTTTCAACTTTGCTATATGTTTGATAATCTTCATAATAAAATATTGGAAAAATACTTTTCAAGAATGAGGTGCAATAAGGACATTTTCAGATAAACGGAAACATTGTAAGGACTGTACTTTAGGCAAGAGTATTGTCTAAGAGCAAAAGGATTTGATGTAAAAAAAAAAAGGTGAGCAGAGATACTATAGTAGTAAATAGACAAGTAAATCTTTAAAAGTCTCTGTCTAAAACAATGATAATACCCTGGTTTGTGGCAGAAAATATTCTAGAGATAAAATACAACTGCAATAGTGTATAAGGGGGAAGGAGAGTGAATAGAATTTAAGCTTTCTGAGGTCTATTTTATCAGAGAACAATAAGGATACTGATTAACTTAAACTTTGACAAGCATATACCTTAAATTAGCTTTAATAGTGACTTAAAGATAGAGAGGACATAAATTCCAAACAAAAACAGAATTAGAAAAAATCTTAAAAACAAACATACATGTTGCTGCAAATGGAATTATTTCCTTCTTTTTTATAGCTGAGAATTATTCCATTGTAGTTATGTACCACATGTTCTTGATCCATTTATTTGTTTATGGACATTTAAGATGCATCCATGTCTTGGATATTGTAAATAGTGCTGCTATGAACATTGGGGTGCATGTATCTTTCTTTTAAAAAAAAAAAATTATTTATTTATTTTTGGCTGCATTGGGTCTTCGTTGCTACACACAGGCTTTCTCTAGTTGCGGCGAGCAGGAACTACTCTTCGTTGTGGCATGCAGACTTCTCATTGCAATGGCTTCTCTTGTTGCAGAGCATGGGCTCTAGGCACATGGTCTTCAGTAGTTGTAGCACACAGGCTCAGTAGTTGTGGCTCACGGGCTTAGCTGCTCCGTGGCATGTGGGATCTTCCCAGACCAGGGCTCGAACCCATGTCACCTGATTTGGTAGGAAGATTCTTAACCACTGCACCACCAGGGAAGTCCCTGCATATATCTTTCAAATTATGGTTTTCTCCAGATATATGCCCAGGAGTGGGATTGCTGGATCATATGGTAGCTCTATTTTTAGTCTTTTAAGGAACCTCCATACTGTTCTCCATAGTGGCTGTACCAATTTACTTTCCCACCAACAGTGTAGGAGAGTGCCTTTTTCTCCACACCCCCTCCAGCATTTATTATTTGTAGACCTTTTGATGATGGCCATTTTGAACAGTGTGAGATGATACCTCATTGTAGTTTTGATTTGCATTTTTCTAGTAATTAGTGATATCTAGCATATTTTCATGTGCCTTTTGGCCATCTGTATGTCTTCTTTGGAGAAATGTCTACTTAGATCTCCTGACCATTTTCTGATTGGGTTGTTTGCTTTTTGGACCTAGAGATTATCATACTAAGAGAAGCAAGCCAAAGACAAATATCATATGATAACGCTTATATGTGGAATCTAAAAAAAATGATACAAATAAACTTATACACAAAACAGGAATAGACCCACAGACATAGAAAATAAACTTATGGTTACTCGAGGGGAAAGGGACAGGGGGAGGGATAAATTAGGAGTTTGGGATTAATGTATATACACTACTATATGTAAAATAGATAACCAACAAGGACCTACTACATAGCACAGAGAACTATACTCAATATTTTGTAATAACCTATAAGGGAAAAGAATCTGAAAAAGAATCTATACATATATGTATAACTGAAACACTTTGCTGTCTACCTGAAACTAACACAACATTGTAAATCAACTATATTTCAATTAAAAAAACCAAAATTAAAATAAAATAAAAAATAAATTCAAAGGATGTGAATAATTTTTTTAAAAAAAAGGAAAGGAGGGAGGACTAGAAAAAAGTGAGACAAAAGGAAAGTCCATAATAAAGCTAAATGGACTAAATGAAAACAAACTGAGTTTTTAAGAAAAATTCAGAAGGCAGGTTATGCAGTTTGTAAGTGATGCGCCTAAAATCAAAGGACATATAATGGTTGATAAACATGGGAAATATATATACTAAATATACATACACCAATCAAAAGCTAAAGTAGCTATAGTAGCATCAGACAAAATAGTCACTAAGGCAGTAAGATTTCTATTTCTCAGAGTAGAATGCTGAATTGAACATCCTTCACCAAACTTTGAAACTCCCAAGTCAAGAGTAATGACTCTTCAGACATGGTAACTTTGCTTTTTATCCTCAGTCTCTATAACCCTCTACCTTCATTTCCCTTTGACATAAGACATACCTGGAATCCTCACAAAATCTGGTCCCTCATTCTGAGTTCTCTGTCCCAGTTCTTCCACCTTTATTATAATAGCCTTACCCTCTGGGTTTCTGCCTTTCTCCAAACCTATTCCACTTCCCCCAACCCTCAAAACTCAACTTTTCCAGCAATTCCCTGGCAGTCCATTTGTTAGGACTCAGCTTTCACTGCCGGGGCCTAGGTTCAATCTCTGGTCAGGGAACTAAGATCCTGCAAGCCACACAGTGCGGCCAAAACAACAACAACAACTACAACTCGATTTTTCCATCTCAATCCTGGTGTTGAGGATTAGAGAGATCCAGGTCCCTTCTGGACCTCTGAACCAATTGCAAAATTGGGTAAAACAGATGAGATGCTTTATCTTTAAAAGATAAAGCTGCCTTTCCCAAATTCTTATATTTAAGATCTTTTCTGAATACAGTGGCCAAAGACATTTGTAATGATTTTGTCACCATAGCTATACTTTGAGAATGGCCAACAGTTAGTCTGTCTCAAAAAGCATGTCACATGAGAGTGATTAGTGAGTAACCAAGCAATAGACTGGAATTCTCCTTCCAAGCATACTGACCTGAAACAAGCACAGGGCAGATTGTGACTTGTTAGGGAAAAAGTGAGGGAGGGGGCAGTGGCTAAAGGTGACAACGAGAAAGGGCCAAAGAGAACAAGAACAAAACAGAGTTTACTTACTTTATAACCTGGATTGACACTGAAAATGTTAACATATTATCAAGAGGAAAGGAGAAAATAAGTTGATCCCATAAAGTACAAATCCCTTTTTCTTTTTACTAAAGGGTGGAGGGCAGAATTATGATTAGTATTGAATTTCTATATTTTTTTTTCTCTAAAACACTTTTAGCCAAATGAGAAAGGCCTCGACTCATGTAGAAGACCAGGATCTAGGTGAAAAGAGCTTATTTTCAGCCATAAATATCAATATTAATTCACCTTCTAGCTGGAAAGAGAAGGTATAAACAAGAAAAAAGGCTAAACTAAAAGGAGAGATTTAAACATCTGCTCAAGAAGTACAAGAGATATCACAAGACCAAAAGTGAATGTCAAAAGAATTGTATCCCAAAGAAATGTTAAAAAAGATGGGCTGATAATATTACTATAGCATTCATTTCCATGCTGAAAGATAAGCAAAGGCAAAGAAAAGAGCCCCACATAAGCCTCTCTGAATAAGTACCTGGAAACACAGGGAGAATCTGAGAGAAAAAGAATGAGCAAAATGTTGCATAAACAGACAGTTGCAGAAGCGGGTGAGAGCTGGTGAGGAGGGGTTGCTGCCTCATTTGCTCAGCCCACCGCCCTGTTGCTAGGGGAGAGTAACACTGTGGGAGTGAGTCAGGCAAGACAGAAGAGAACAGGAGGCGTCCTATCTCTGCTAAGTCAGCTGTGGAGATAATGTAGCGCAGACATTGGAGACCCGCGGAATGGGAGCTGATGAGACAGGGAGGAAGAATGCATCCCAGCTCCCACTCTGCAGCCACATCAAAGATTTCAAGGATCAGCGAAAATGCCCAACCCATTACGCAAGCAATCCTGGATACCCAGAATCTAATCTGGTTGATGAGTTTATTCAGGCTACTTTTTTGTGGACTTGGTACAAAAATGCTCCAACGACTTTTCCCCAGGGAAGCAAAACAGAAAAAAACAATCTTCATACACCACCCTCATCAACATTCTCCAATGGTAATAAAACAATTCTATAACTCTGCTAATTCCTTAACATAAAATCATGATCCCCAAAGACCAAATCATAGTCTCAGACTCCTTTCTCTCTCTTTTTGAGCCTAGATAACCAGCCTGTGCACTTATTTTCAATCCCAGAAATCAAAGGATAGGTACACTGCTCCCTCTACTGGCTTTGCAAGTGCAGTTAAAGATGAATTCAACCTCAGAACTCTCAGCCTTTTAGCAAGATTCCTTTCTCCAGTGACCAAGAAATAGAGGGATGATGCAAGTTTCTTTTTTTTTAAACATCTTTATTGGAGTATAATTGCTTCTCAATACTGTGCTAGTTTCTGCTGCACAAAAAAGCAAATCAGCCATACGCATACACATGTCCCCATATCTCCTCCCTCTTGCGTCTCCCTCCCCCCCTCTATGGCTGAATAATATTCCATTGTATATATGTGCCACACCTTCTTTATACATTCATCTGTCGATGGACACTTAGGTTGCTTAAAGTTAACCTTAACCAAAGATTTACAGAACCTTTACCAAACATCACATTAACAAGTTAATGTAAACATGTATACTCCAATAAAGATGTTAAAAAAACGTTCAAACCCTTAAAAATAAATTCTATTCAGTTATTTTTACTGATATTTGCTGGAACTATTGAAATTTTCTGATGTTGATGACCCCGGAGAGTCAAAGACCAGAAAACAAATTTAAGAAAGGAAAATAATAATACAGCCATTTCAGATGTTTCAAAGCAATGTTCCCACACATTTCCTATTATCTCTCTTCTCAATACTTGCAAAACTTTTGCCACCCCATTCTTCCATCACTGAAATGTACAAACATATACAGTGTCCACCTTCAATTTTTTTCTGAATTCCCAGAAAAGTGTTTAGATGTACAGATTTTTTTAAGTAAAAGTGAAAATCTTGCAGTGTCCCGGGTAATTGAAAACTAATAGGCATAATGGCAATGGTCTAAAGATGCCAGCAATTGAATCCCCCTTACAGGATGGCTTAATGGCTATTTCCCCCTTATCGATTACGTAGCAAGTAGTCCAAAGTTGATGTTTCAGAATGTATCGTCTCTCTTCCAAGGTTACAGTTACACCCCTAACTGATGTATTCAACCAAATTCACTTATTTGGTCATCTGGTAAATATTTACTGAGCACCTATAATGTGTTAGGCAATGTTCTAGGTGCTGCAGACTTAAGAGTGAACAAGTGACCTCATCCCCTGTTTCTCATTGAAAAGACAGAAGCCAGCTTAGTGAGTTCCCATTCATTCTCCTTACCTTTCAATGAGTTTGTACACCTCCACATATACTTGGTCAAATTGTAACTCTGTGAAGTCTTCTTTGACCAGCCTGGGCCATGAGTCTCACACCAACTCTGATTTTTCTGAAATGTCCTGTTATTAAGCCACTACACATTTCCTATCTAGACATGGGTTGGTATACAGCTGTATGCCAACAAATTAGATGTTATTCGTGTCTGTTATTGCCTTGAATTAGTATTTAAAGATTTCATTGCCATCTGACTTTTCACATATATCTGTGGTTTTTCCTCAACTAAATTAAAAGTTCTTTAAGCAAGAAATACATGACCTGACATAGAATTATATAAGAAATCTTAAAAAGGATATAAAAATAAAATCATATTAACAACCCATCTGTTTTGAAAAGAATAATATTACATTAAATACAGTTCATCAGCAAAGTTTTATATACTGTAAAAATTAAGCTGGTTATTCATAAAAATTAGATTTTTTCATGTTAAGATGTTAATTTTAGGGGCTTCCCTGGTGGTCCAGTGGTAAAGAATCCAACTTCAGTGCAGGGGACACAGGTTCAATCCCTGGTTGGGGAACTATGAACCCACATGCCACGAGGCAACTAAGCCCGCACACCGCAATTACTAAGCCTGCACGCCTCAACTAGAGAGACTGCGTGCTGCAAACTACAGAGCCCATGTGCTCTGGAGCCCACATGCCACAACTAGAGAGAGAAAATCCACATGCCACAACTAGAGAGAAGCCCACATGCCACAACGAAGAGCCCGCATGCTGCAACGAAAGATCCTGCATGCCGCAACAAAAAACCCACGTGCCGCAACTAAGACCCGATGCAGTCAAAAAATAAAAATAAATAAAAAAATTTAAAAGATGTTAATTGTAATCCTCAGGGCAATTTCTAAGAAAATAATTCATAAAACATAGTGAAAGAAACAACAGCAAGAGAATTTAAATGTCATACTAGAATATATCTATTTAACACAAGAAAAAAGGCAATAAAGAAATTAGAGGAACAAAAAGGATATAAGATATATAGAAAACAAATAACAAATGACAGGCAAAATCCTAGCTTATCAGTAATATATTAAATGTAAATGGACTAAACATTCTAATCAGAAGGCAGATATTGGCAGATTAGATATTTTTAATGATCCAACTATATGGTGTCTATAAGAGACATTGTTTTGATTCAAAGACACAAATAGATGAAAAGTTTAAAAATGGAAAAATGATATAGCATGCAACCAGTAACCAAAAGAGAGCTGGAGTCCTATATTAATATCAGGTAAAACAGACTTTAGGAAGAAGATTTTATGATGATGAAAGAGGCAATACATCAAGAAGATATAACAATTATAACATATATGAATCTAATAACAGAATCACAAAATACATGAAGCAAAAATTTACATAAATGAAGGAAGAAATAGACAATTCAGCAATAATATTTGGAGTTTTCAGTAATCCACTTGCAATAATGGGTAGAACAATTAGGCAGAAGTTCAAAAAGGAAACAGAAGACTTGAAAAAAAAAAAAACAAACTAGACCTAACAAATATTGATAGAACACTCCACCCAGCTACAGCACAATACATTCTTTTTTTTTTTTTTTTGCGGTACGCAGGCCTCTCACTGTTCTGGCCTCTCCCATTGCAGAGCACAGGCTCCGGATGCGCAGGCTCCATGGCTATGGCTCACGGGCCTAGCCACTCCACGGCATGTGGGATCTTCCCAGACTGGGGCACGAACCCGTGTCCCCTGCATCGGCAGGTGGACTCTCAACCACTGCGCCACCAGGGAAGCCCAATACACATTCTTTTTAAGCATGCATGAAACATTCTCCAGAATAGACTGTCTGTTAGGGGAAAAAAGGAAGTCTTAATAAGTTTAAAATGATTGAAATCATACAAAGTATGTTCCTTGACCATAATGGAATGAAATTAGAAATCAATAATAGAAGTAAATTTGGAATTTTCACAAACATGAGAAAATTAAACAACACACTTTTAATAACCAGTGTATCAAAGAAGAAATCACAAAGAAAATTAGAAGAAAGTTTGAGATGAATGAAAATTAAGACACAACATGGCAAATTTGTGGAATGCAGACAAAGCAGTGCTTAGAGGAAAATTTAAAGCTTTAAATGTCTACATTTAAAAGGAAGATCTAAAATCAATAACCAAATCTTCCACCTTAGACTAGAAAAAAGAGCAAACTAAAACCAAAGCAAAAATAAGAAAGGAAACAATAAAGATTAGAGTGGAAATAGATGAAATAGAAACTAGAAAAATAACAAAACAAAAATAAACTAGAAAAATAACAAAATAGATGAAATAGAAACTAGAAAAATAACAAAGTAACAAAAACAACAAAATAGAAACTAGAAAAATAAAAAAACTAGAAATAGATGAAATAGAAACTAGAAAAATAATGAAAGAAATACAAAATTGACATGTCTTTAGCTAGACTGTTCAAAAAAAAAAAGAGAGAAGATTCAAATTACTAAAACCAGGAATAAAAGAGGGGACATCACTATCAGCCTTATAGAGATAAAAAGGATCATAAGAAAATACTATGAACAATTATAACCTAGATGAAATGGAAAAATTCCTAGAAAGACAGAAACTACCAGCACTGACTCAAAAAGAAATACAAAATCTGAATACAGATTCTGCTATAAAATTAGTAATTGAAACACTTCCTACAAAGAAAAGATAAGACCAAAATGGCCTTACTAGTAAATTCTACCCAAGAGTTAAAGAGGAATTAACAATGCTTCTCAAATTCTTCCCCCTCAAAAAATATAAAATATGAAACACTTTTAAATTATACTATAAGGCAAGTATTACCCTGATACCAAAACCGAAGACATCATGAGAAGAAAACTACAGACCAATATACTTCATGAATATAGGCACAAAACCCCTCACCTGATACTAATAAACCAAACCCGGCCATTTATAAAAAAAATTATACACCACCACTAAGAGTGATTTATCTTAGGAATGCAAGATTCGTTCAACATATGAAAATCAACCAGTGTAGTACACCACATTAATAGAATGAAGAGCAAAAACTACATGATCATCTTGAAAGAGATTGACAAGATTGAACATCTTTTATGATAAAAACACTCAGAAAACTAATACAAGGAAGTGTCATCAATCTGATAAAGGTCCTCTACTAAAATCCCACAGCTAACATCATACTTAATGAAGAAAAACTAAATACTTTCCCACCAAGACCAGGAACAAGACAAGAACGTCTGCTCTCATCACCTCTGGTCATCATTGTACTAGAGGCTCTAACCAGAGCAATTAAGCAAGGAAAAGAAATAAAAGCATCCAGATTGGAAAGGAAGTGAAATTATCTCTATTCACAGGTGACATGATCTTGTATATAGAAAATCCTAAAGAATCCAAACAAAAAAAATATTGGAACTAATAACTGAATCAGCAATGTTGCAGAATAGAAAATTAATATACAAAAATCAATTGTATTTCTATACATTATCAATGAAAAATACAAAAATGAAATTTAAAGAACAATTCAATTTATAATAGCATAAAAGATAATAAAAATACTCAAGAATGAATTTAGTAAAAGAAGTGTAAGAATATACCCTGAAAACTACAAAGCATCATTTAAAAAACGTAAAGAACACCTACATTAATTGAAATGCATTCATGAATCAGAAGACTTAATATTATAAGATGGCAATACTCCCCAAATTGATCTACAGATTCAACATAATCTCTTTCATAATCCTAGCTACCTTGTTTTGCAGAAATTTATAAGCTGATGATCCTAAGACTCAAACGGAAATGCAAAGGACCCAGAACAGTCGAAATAACATTGAAAAAGAAAAAATTAGAGAACTCATGTTTTCCAATTTCAAAACTTACTACAGGGAATTCCCTGGTGGTCCAGTGGTTAGGACTCTGCGCTTCCACTGCAGGGAGCACGGTTCGATCCATGGTTGGGGAACTAAGATCCTGCAAGCCATGCAGCAAGTCCAAAAAAAAAAAAACTTACTACAAAGATACAGTAGTCAAAACAATGTGAGGGCTTCCGTCGTGGCTCAGTGGCTGAGAACCTGCCTGCCAATGCAGGGAACATTGGTTCAAGCCCTGGTCCGGGAAGATCCCACATGCCGCGGGGCAACTAAGCCCATGTGCCACAACTACTGAGCCTGCACTCTAGAACTCACAAGCCACAACTACTGAAGCCAATGTGCCTAGATCCCATGCTCCGCAACAAGAGAAGCCACTGCAATGAGAAGCCCGCACACCGCAAAGAAGAGTAGCCCCTGCTCTCCACAACTAGAGAAAAGCCCGCACACAGCAACGAAGACCCAACACAGCCAAAAATTAATTAATTAATTAATTTTTTAAAAACCCAACAATGTGAGATTGGCATAAAGCTAAACATTTAGATCAATGGGATAAATAGACCCATACATCTATGGCCTGGTTTATATACCAGAAATAAATCCATATATCTATAGCCATTTGATTTTCGACAAGAATGCCAAGGCCATTCATTAGGAAAAGAATAGTCCCTTCAACAATGATCCTGGACCACCGGATATCCATGGGCAAAAGAATAAAGTTGGATCCCTACCACACACAGTACACAGAAATCAACTAAAAGAAGATCAATGTCCTAAAGAGCTAAAACCATAAATCTCGTAGAAGAAAATCTTCCAAGAGGGGAACTCTTTATGACCTCAGATTTGACGATGCATTCTCAGATATGACACCAAAAGCATAAGCAACAAAAGAAAAAGTAGATAAGTTGGACTTCATCAAAATTAAATGCATTTGTGCATAAAGGACATTGTTAAGAAAGTAAAAGACAACATGCAGAATGGGAGAAAAAAGTATATATATATACACATCAGATAAAGGTTTAGTATGTGGAATAAATGAACTCCTACAACTCAACAGTAAAACAACAAACAACCCAATTATAAATGGGCAAAGGACTTGAATAAACAGATTCCTAATGAAGCCATATGGCCAAAAGGCACATGAGAAAATGTCAACATCATTAGGCATCAGGGAAACTCAAACTGAAACCACGAAGAGATACCACTTCACATGCACTAGGATCACTATAATCAAAAAGAATAGATAATAAGAAGTGTTGGCAAGGATGTGGAGAAATTTGAACTGTCATACATTGCTGGAGGGAATATAACATGGTGTAGCCATTTTGAAAAACAGTTTGGCAGTTCCTCAAAAATAAAACACAGGGTTGCCATATGACCCAGGATTTTCACTCCTAGGTATAAACTTAAGAGAAATCAAAATATATTTCCACACTAAATAAAACTTGTACACATGTTCATAGCAACCAAAAAGTAGAAGCAATCCAGTTGTCCTCAACAGATAAATGAATCAACAAAATGTGTATACTATTCATGCAATGGAATATTTTTCAGTCATTAAAAGGAATGTAGTATTGATATATACTACAACATGGATGAAAACATTATGCCAAGTGAAAGAAACCAGACGTGAAAGATCACATATTGTTCTTTTTAAAGATATTTTGGCTGTCCTGGGTCCCTTGCATTTCCATGACTCTTAGGATCATCAGCTCGGCCATTTCCACAAATAGAATCGATTTCATAGAAATGAAATCTATTTTGCAAATAGGCAAATCTATAGAGATAGAAAGTAGATTAGTGGTTGTCAGGGGCTCAATGAGTTGTCAGGGGGAAGAGAAAATGACCACTAATGGGTGCAGGATTTCCTTTTGGGGTGATGAAAATGTTCTAAAATTAGCTACTGGTAACAGTTGCAGAACTCTGTAAATCTGCTTAAAACTACTGAATTGCAAACTTTCAAAGAGTTAATTTTATGGTGTATGGATGTATGGTATATTTCAATAAAGCCATCATTTAAAAAAATCCAGTCCATCCTAGAAAATTGGGATGGCATAGTTATTATATTCATTTTTCTTTCTAGCCCTCACAATTTATAGCAAGATACCTTGTACATAGAAGTGCCAAAAATACATACATGTATGAATGCATATTATTTTGCATTGTTCACAAAATGCTCCAAATATTAGTTGGAGTTTCTCAAGTGATTCAAACTCCTTGAGGCAAAGCCCATGTTTTAAATTTCATGAACATTCACCACTATTAGACCTTTCATAATGATTACACTTAGCCTGGAAATAGTTACAGTGGGTAAAAATGCTCAGTATCTTAACCCACCTGTAACTCATGATTGTTAAGGAGGCCATGCTGTCATGGGAGGACTCTGAAGTCAGAATATCTAGGTTTAAATCCAACTTCTATGATTTAATAATGGTATGATCTTGGATGAATAACTTAACCTCTGTGAGCCTTATTTTCCTCATCTGTAAGGACAGGATTAATGATAATATTGACAGTAACCACCTTCCAGGGCTGTGTGAGGCTTAAATGAGGCAAGGGGTGTAAAGTACTAATATGGCCTTGTTATTCATTCATAGAGTTGCTCGACATTCACTGAGCACTGATTTTAATGCTCTGCCCTCAAAAGACAGAAGTAGGAGAAGACAAATCAATGCAGTGAAGTGCTCTCGCTTGGAAAGACATCCAAAGAACACAAGAGAGATTCCCAAGGGGTGAGAGGCTCTGTGTGTATGTGGATGGTCAGAGGCACAGGGTATCAAGAAAAGTTTTATGGAAGAAGTACCACTCGAACAGAACATTTAGTTAACTTAAAAAAAAGTATTCATTCCCCAGGTTGAGAGAAACAGGGAAATAGGACATTCCAAATGGATGGAGTGATAAAAGGAAATCATCATTTATTTAGGGGGCTGTGATTAACTCAACACAAGAACAGATCCGAGGTGAGAGCAGTCACAGAAAAGGCTAGGGAAGCAGGAGCCGGATCGTAGAAGTCCTTGTTTTCCCCCTCACTAGGGCAGACTAAATTTCCTGGCAAGCGGGAATCACCCCTCCCCCACTCCAGCAGAGTCATTTTCTTTGGTTCGTTTTCTTTCCAAAGGTCATAGAGCAAAACAGAGGAAAGACTGAACCTTTGAGGCAGCTTGAGTATTTCCAGAGTGTTCTGGTGATGTCAATGCTGACAAAGCCAGTCATTCGTTGGCTGATCATCACTGAGCACCCAGAGGCTGCAGGACAATTATCAGGAGTGACAGTTTTCCTTGATAAATGCATCTGTACTTTGCACAATTCCCAGTTTCCCTTGCGTGCTCCCAGCATGCACTACTCCCACATTGGGCACCGGAGGTTGAAACAAGATGGCAGCTCCCAGAGGAGTGCCTTCAATTACCCATAACAAGCATCTGGGCATAAGCCCCCATCATAGGTGATTATGGCCACAGGTTAATCCAGCAGTTCCTCCTAATTGATAGCTTGGAGTATTGAAGAAGCCAGAAGTGACCACAACTCTCCAAGTTTTTGGAAAAGCCCAGCTGGCTGAGTGTCAGCTTTCCGTTAGACCAAACCTTGGTGTGTTGTTTAACCACATCACCCTTTCCTGGAATCTGGCCCTTTGGCTGACACTCCTCTGTGGAGACAGAGTGTCCCTTTTGTGGTTCAGAAATACCATGTAGGCTTTTCTTCTGCCTCAGCATTCCCATTTCTCATTCTTTCGACTTATTCCAATCTGTTCTTCGCTTCTCTCAGAAATATGCTCAGTCTTTCCTCCCTCATTTTTTCAGTTTATTTTCTTCAGACTTGTTTTATTTTTTTCTTTTCCTTCAAAAGACCTGATGTCTCTTTCTTTCCCTGCTCCTTGACTTCTCCATTTCTCTCTCTTTCCCTCTGCCCTCCTCCCTCCTTCTCTTACTTCCTGTCTTTCTATTTTTTTCTAAACTGACCTCAGATGAAAACAATAGATTAATCATATTGTATATTTCATAACACTCTCAGCAGTTTCCATGCATGGCCCTCTTTTATTTGGTTCATGTTTTTTCTAATTTCTTGTTTTTAATAATGTAATAAGCACCAATGAATCTAACAACTATTGAAACAAAAAGGGGGATCTCACAATATCCTACGGCAAAACATTTGGTAGCCCTCTATCGTAAGCCCTGGCTCCCCCACACAGGGTATCCACCATGCCGAATCCTGGCCATCATTCCTTCCTTTATTTTAATACAGTTTTATTGTTTCTACATGTAGTTCTAAAAAATGTCTTACTCTAGTTTTTTAAGTTTATGAAAGGTATGGTGCTTTTATCTACTTCTTTCTTTGTTTTAGCCTTACTTTATAGATTTCCTTTTACTTTTTATTTTGAAATAAGTTCAAAGTTACAAAAAAGTTTCGAGGATAGTACATAAACTCCCATAGAGCCTTACTGATATATATTATTTATATTTTACTTATGTATTTGTTTGTAGAGAGAGAGTTATTATTCTCCAACTCATTTGAAAATAAGTTGCATATATCTTCCTTCTTTAGCCCCTAACACAGGGGTCCCCAACCCCTGGACCATAGACCAATACCAGTCTGTGGCCTGTTAGGAACCGGGCTGCACAGCAGAAGGTGAGTTGCAGGCAAGTGAACGAAGCTTCATCTGTATTTACAGCCGCTCCCCATCGCTCGCATTACCACCTGAGCTCCGCCTCCTGTCCGATCAGCAGCGGCATTAGATTCTCATAGGCGCACGAACCCTACTGTGAACTGCGCATGTGAGGGATCTAGGTGTGCGCTCCTTATGAGAATCTGATGCCTGATGATCTGCGGTGGAGCTGAGGTGTGATGCTAGCGCTGGGGAGTGGCTGCAAATACAGATGATCATTAGCAGAGAGGTTGAACTGCACAGAGGCCATGATAAATCAATTGCTTGCAGACTCATATCAAAACCCTATTAGTGAGTGGCAAGTGAAAACAAGCTCAGGGCTCCCACTGATTCTGCATTATGGTAAGTTGTATAATTACTTCATTATATATTATAATGTAATAATAATAGAAATAAAGTGCACAGCAAATGTCATGTGCTTGAATCATCCCAAAACCATAACCCCCCACACACCCCTGCCTGATCCATGGAAAAACTGTCTTCCATGAAACCGGTCTCTGGTGTCAAAAAGGTTGGGGATCACTGCCCTAACACATCAGTGTGTATTTCCTAAGAATAAGGAAAATCTCTTACATAACCACAAATGAGGAAATTTAACATTGATACTATGCTTATACTTTAGCAACAGTCCATTTTTAACTATCCCAATACAGTAAGTCCCCCACATATGAACCTTCAAGTTGCGAACGTTCAAAGATGTGAATGTGCATGTTCATGTCCAATCATGTAACTTACTTCAAGTGTCTGGCATTATCTGTAAAAATTGGGTACCTAGACTAACTTTATTGGACTTATAAACAAATTGGACTTGTGAACGCACTCTCAGAACGGAACTCGATCATATGTAGGGGACTTACTATAACAGCATTTACAGCAGTTTTTTCAAGTACAAAAATCTGATTCAGATTTGCACATGACATTCAGTTGTGTGTCTCTAGTCTTCTTTAATCTCAAACATTTCCTCCACAATTCTTTACTCTTCATGACATTTAATATTTGTCTGGTATCTTGTTAACATCACTCAATTTGCGTTCTCCTGATGTTTCCTTTCTCCTGCATTCAGGATACACTTTTATGGCAGGAATACCACAGAAGTGATGCTATGTGCTATGTAAATCACATCCAAAGGCCCCTCATTAGTGACTTTAGCTTTGATCCCTTGATTATGGTGCTACCCTGTTTCTCTAGATGACATATTTGCATATATTCTTTGGAAAATTACTATTTCACTTAATAGCACACTGTTAAGACTCACCCACATTGATGCATGTCACTTTTCTCTCTCTCTCCCACACCCACCCACAGACACACACACCAACCTACACACACACACACACACACACACACACACACATTTTCTTATCTTCTTTCTTCCTGTCTTCAATTTTCCAGCCACATTCTTACTCAAAATCAATTTGGAAGTATACAACTCTTAGCTGAAGTATGTACCATCTCTTGTTCAATTACTACAGACTAAATCTCCAAAGATTGGTGTATAACGTGCCAAAGATATGTGTTGTTATGAAAATAGGTGGCTTAGCAAAGAAGCAGATACCAAAGAGATCATAAAGGGACCCTTCGCCTTTTACTCACTCACCCAACTAACCTGTCGACATTTATTAACTGAGTAACTATTATGTTCCCAGCACCAGGCTTAACTAGAAGGGGGCATAAAAGTACAAAACCACAAAGGGCTTAGAAGCCCAATATACACACACACACCCCACCAGCAGTTCACCATGGACACCTCTCTCACACTTCAAGGCTCAGCTCAAAAGTCACCTTCTCCTGCCAATGCAGGGGACACGGGTTTGAGCCCTGGTCCGGGAAGATCCTACATGCCGCGGAGCAACTAAGCCCGTGCACCACAACTACTGAGCCTGCTTTCTAGAGCCCGCGAGCCACAATTACTGAGCCTGTGCTCTAGAGACCGCAAGCCACAACACTGAAGCCCGCGTGTTGCAACTACTGAAGCCCATGAGCCTAGAGCCCGTGCTACGCAGCAGGAGAAGCCACTGCAGTGAGGAGCCCACGCACCGCAATGAAGAGTAGCCCCCACTGGCGCAGCTGGAGAAAGCCCACGTGCAGCAACCAATAAATTAAAAAAAAAAAAAAAGTCACCTTCTCTGTAAAGCTACCCATCCCTGCACCAACCCTACGTACCTGAGAACCTACTACTTGCCAAGCACAGTATTACATGCTTTCCTCACAGCAGTTCAAGAAGGCTCTGCCTTCTTATTTCAGCTCTCCTAATACAAACTATGTCCTTTCCGTGGTCTATTTAGTGACACATTTTTCACAACTTTGTGCTTTTTATTGATGATTTCACTGTTTAAAATGACCCCCAAGCGCAGTAAAGTGCTATCCAGTATTCCTAAGTGCAAGAAGTCTGTGATGTGCCTTACTGAGAAAGTATGTGTATCAGATAAGCTTCCTTCAGGCATGAGTTTTAGTGCTGTTGGCTGTGAGTTCAATGTTAATAAGTCAACTATATATTAAATAAAGTCTCCTTAAACAAAAACATACATAAAACAAGTTTATGTATTGACCAATTTACAGAAATGTGACCAGAGACTGTTAGGACCCTAATTCTGTATTTTCCCTAAGAGTAATGCTTTAGTATCGGTAGTTCAGTGTTCCTGGTGACTGTAGAAAATAATAATACTGTGAGTAATAAGAATCAACTGTAGTAGGTGACAAATAAATATATGATGAAAAGATGAAGGAAAGAAGCCATCTGTTGGAAAAATGACATTAACAGATGAAAAGTTGCTTTATGAACCCACATGAAGCCAAATATACATAAATAGATTTTATATTAATATGATAAAGAAGTGACAGAAAGTAGATTATCCTATAATAAGGAGAACATGCAAAGGGGAAGGGGTAATACATGTACATTTCCTACTCAATGGGAAGAAAATGTTCTGTGACAATTTCTTTCCAAAAGAATGAATATTTATTATGCAAATTCAAGCACGTCTGGCTGCCGTGAATTTAACACTCCATAATTAATAACTTTCTGTATCTCACTGAGCACATGAAAAATCTGTATGTTTTACATTTGCAAAAATATAATAGCACCACATTTTTTAACCACAAAGGTTTTCAAGGGCCCACTGTAACTCTTTTCCAAATTTTTATTAATACCTTTTCCTTACTGAAAAACACAATGTGATTATCTCCATTTTAAAAAAATGCACTAGAATATTTATCTTTGACCTCTTCATAAAGCAACGAGAAGAGAGCTTTCAATTGACTTTGTAAAGCACATTCTAAACTGTTGCATGATGGGAGAGGACCTGACCTGACAGTTCCTTATCCACATGATTGTGGTAAAAGTAGACATAACATTACGGCTCAAACAGAACAAAGATGAGCTTACAAAGTACATGGTTTAAATAATTCCAGAGCTTTGGAACACAGATCTCTTTTTTCAAGACACGAATCTCATGTAACCATAATCATGATTGGCGGTGGGGAAGTTTAAAAACAGAGTGTCCCCCAAACCCTCCAGACTTAGTTATACCACAGCTAAATCAGGTGATTCCAACACATGATTCACATCCCACAAAAAATGAAATGTTTACAAAAACAAGGCTCCCAAAGGATAAAGTAGCCTTTTCTCAAAATCCATTCAAAATTTTAAGCCAATCTTTCTATGTTTTGCTTGCCATAACTACCAGGTTTCCTATTCTAAAATAAAAGGTTCATACAAACACACACACAATTTTCACATCTAAGTTTTAGCATTCTGACATATTTTAAAAGCAACTTTGCCTTAGCAGATTCAGGTCACAAGTCAAGACTATTACTGTACTGATTTGTATATACATACATTTTTTATTATGGAAATTTTTAACCATACACAAAATGGTAGAAGAAATAGTACAGCAAACTCCCATATACCAATCACCCAGCTTCTGAAATTATTAGAGATATTAGAGATATTTTTAAATGCAAAGAAAAATTTACACAGCATCATACCTTTTCCTGCCTACAACTACAGAAACAATAATATGACCACCAACACTGAATGCGTTATAGAATATGAGCTGTTTGACCTGCAAACACATTAAATTTTGACCCTGAAGTGCCCAGGGGAGTAGCTGCATAGAGTAATTTTCCTAAATCCCTTGTATAATAAAATTGATGCTAAAAATTCACGTTGACGTAACATATGATTTTTTTAAATTTTTTTATTGTTATAAAGTTATGCATTTTCATTTTGTAAAGTTTGCAAACACAGTCACACAAATTTGCATATGGGTGGGTATTTTATGGTATTATGAAATAACTGTTCTTTTTTTTTGGTGAGATAACAGTATTATGTTTAAGTAAGAGTATTATTTTTAGGAGGTGCATTAATGAAGTAATTGAAGGAGAAATGTTATAATGTCTGCAACTTGCTTTTCAAATGATTCAGCAAAAACTGTATATGTGTCTGTGTGTGTGTGTCTGTGTGTGTGTGTGTGTGTGTGTGTGTGTGTGTGTGTGTGTATCCAGGGTTGGCAAAATATTTCTGTTAAGGGCCAGACAGTAACAGTTTTAGGCTTTATAGACCAAAAGAAAAAATCAAGGATATTTTGTAGATAACTGTATAACTAGTTAAAATGTTGCTGCTTAAAAATGTAAAAACCCTTCTTTAATTTATCAGTGTTGTACAAAGACAGGTGATAAGCAAGATTTGGCCTTGGCCTTAGTTTGCCAACTCCAAATGTAGATAGACAGATACATAGATACATATAGATAGATATAGATAGGGTAAATATGAGAAAACTAACAACTGTTGAGTCTAAGTAGAGGGCACGTGGATGTTCATTGTATTAATCTTTCAAATTTTCTGAATATTTAAAGAATTTCATAATAAAAACTTGGGGAAAATACAAACACATAAAAACACCATGAAAATAAATATCATCCACAATACAAGTACCTAGATAGAGATTAACGTCTTGGTAAAGTAGATTTTATTTTTAGTTCTTGGAAGGTGTGTTTTTTCCAACTATAATGAGATCCTACTCCGTATAAAGTTTTATAGCCCGCCATTTTCATTCACCATTGATTCATAAGCATTTTCACATGTCAGCATCATATAATGGACATATATATTCCACTGAACAAATGTTTTAAGATGTCTTAACTATTTCCCAAGCATTGAACATTCAATGTGTTTCCAGTTCGTCACCCACACAAATAAGAATTTTTTAGCTTTTTTTCCATTTTGTACTTTTTATTTTGAAAAATTTTAAAGCTCTGGAAAAGTTACAAGGGCAATACCACGAACACCATATACCTTCCACCTAGGTTCACCAATTGCTAACAGTTTAACACATCTGTTAATTCTCCCCTCTGTATATTTATTATTGTTATTGTTATTTTGAGAATCTTGAGTATATTACTCTTAAATTTCTTCCTAAAATATATGAAAACCACTGAAGAGCTGATTTCCTCAGGGTTTCCAGTTTTCACAGCAAATGTCCTCTGAGACCTAACTGATCTTGAGTGGCAGAAAAAAGACTCAGAAATATACATATATGTTAACAAACCTAGTAGCTATTTTTAAGGACAAACTCAAATTAAAATCTTCACTTTGCCAACAAAAAGTTACATCATGTATTATTAGGAGTTAGATCTCTAATGCTTTACTTACTCTGTAAAGAGACACAGCCCCAAACACATTTTTCCAAAATGAGAATGTGACGTGTTAGTGTCATATCACACCTCTGTTGTAATTTAATTTTCTCTTTATACAGATTTTGCTCTGTCTCCATCCCCATCCAGCTTTGTGGGAAAACTCACCAAAGCTGCTTTGAATGTCTTTCTTTGACTCCACTGCCACCTAGTGTGGAGAAAAAAGAATTCTGGGCTCTGTAAAAAAAAATTGAATGTGTACTATCAATATTTGCTTACTTATCTGGATTCAAAGCCTGTTTTATTGCAGAATAAACTCTTGGGAACTACACCCACCATGGTCTTCTTGCTTTGCATTAAGTAAGAATTCTACAAAAAACAATCATACTTCAAAAATTAGACTATATTTCACGTTATTGTGAAACAAGGTGGGAGATAAGGCTTGGTATTCCCAACGTCCCTGTGGCCCACGTGGCCCTTTCACTCCAATCACATACTCAGGTCGTTAAGGTGGTATTTTCCTTCTTTCCAGTGTGACAGGTTGGAAAGCGGGTGGAGAAAAGAGGGAAAGAAGGAGAAATTCAAAGGAAAGAGGAGGAGAATGAGAGAGGGTCATAGATGATGGGAAACATAATAATAAAGACACTAAAAAGACTAAAGATGGCATATAGACACAAGAAAAGAAAATGGAGAGGGAAAGCAGTGCAATGTTAGAATAAGAGACACAGAGCCTAGAAAGACAGGGAAATATAGGGGAAGATGCAAGGAACCAAGGCAGAAAGAGGAAAGAAAAGAAAAGGGGAAGGTGAGGGGTGCCAGGGTTAGGTGGTCGTTCATTGATCAGCCTTGGGAAGGACCACCAGGCCAGGCCCGCACACCTTGGGCAGTTTAGAGATCTCAGTCCCCCCTGACCCCACATCCCACCCCATTGCACACACACTTCTGCTCCCCAGCCCTGCTTCGTCCTTTCCCTGATGCCCACCGCCTCCTTTCCCACAGGACAACTAGGGTATTTGTTACACAAGCTGTCCACCAGCACTGGAACATAAGCTCAAGGAGGGCAGAGATCTTGGCCTTTTTTTTCTTCCTGTTTTGTTCTCTGATGTATCCCGTGTCTAGAGCAATGTCTGGTACATTATGACATGCATTTAATAAACATTTATTGAATAAATGAAGGCATGGGGGGCACTTTAGAAATGGACAAGAAGATGTATTTGTAACGTTTGTTTTGCATTATGACAGTGATACCTTTTCTCCTGGGCAGATCACATTTTCATTCACAGGTTACCAGCTGGTTTTCAACACATCCTGCTACAGACATAATGTTGTGTCCCCCTCAAATTTATATATTGAAACCTAACGCCCAATGTGATGGATGGTATTAGGAGGTGGGGCCTTTGGGAGGTGCTTAGGTCATGAAGGTAGAGGCCTCATGAATGGGATTAGTGCCCATATAAAGAGACCCCACAGAGCTCCCTCGGGCCTTCTACCATGTGAGGACACAGGGAGAAGTCTGTGACGCAGAAGAGAGCCCTCGCCCAACCACACTGGCACCCTGATCTTGGACTTCCAGCTCCAGAACAGTGAGAAATAAACTTCTATTTTACATAAGCCATGCAGTATTTCATTACAGCAATCTGAATGGACTAGGACACTTCCCTTCCGAGGAGACAAGCACTTGTTAAAAATTACTGGCACTCAACTCAACAGTGGTTCTGAAAGTCAAATTCTGACATCAGAAACAGAGGTACCGATAGGAAACATGTAATAGAATCAACTCACGTTTTAGAGACGACAAAGCAAACTAGAGAAGAGATAGGTCCTCACTTCAGGCTAAATCTTAGAAAGAATGTTCTAGAGCAAGAAAAGCAAGTTATAAAAGGTTGTTTTGTTTCTTGCTATTTAATATGTTTAAAATTTCTCCTTTTCCTACATTTTCCTCCTTGTAAATTATACTAGATGTCTTATCTTTCCAATACCAGGCTCAAACAGATAAAATGATAACTGAATTACTGAACCTTATCAGTATAATAAAAGACTCTGAAAAGCTCATTTAAAAAATTACTTAGGAGTTAGAAGATGACAGGAAAAGATAGCAAAATCTTTAAGAAGGGCTGTAGAAAGGGAAAGCTTAAGGAAGATGTTTCTCTATCTGAAATTTGAAAAATGTCTGTGTGACAATGGCACACTTCATTACACTGATTGGAAACATTAGTGGCAGCTGAATTCAGTACTCAAAAATCAATGAAAAAGAATGTTTTCAAGTATCTCATGGATGGGCCTTCACTAGATGGAGATACAAAGGCTGATTTGAAAATCTGGTGCTTGAAGCACATTTGTAAAATGTTGCTGATTCTACAAGTGCTCACACAAATAGGTCTTGCCAGCCAGACACTAACATTGCTTTCAGATCGCACATCAAAATTTTCCAAGCATTCACACATACGTTATCTAATTTGGTCCTCCCAATATGTCTGTGGTATAGATAGGACCAGGTATTATCTTCAGCTGCACCGTTTTGTGGCTTTAAAGGAGGGAAGCTGGATTTACCCTATTTTCCCATCTCAGCCTCCCATGTCATGGACATGATAGTCGTGGCAGCCCAGGACCAGAGGTCTCTCCCACCTTCCACCAGACCACTGTGTGTCCTGGAGCAAATATCATGGCGCTGTGCATCCTAGTGGGTGAATGCACAAGGGGTTCTACGTCTCAGATGGGACTTCTAAATAGTTTGGAGGAAAGAGCTGGTCACTGTCTGTGACCACAGGCAAGTAAACTCTTCGGGCTTTGGATTCCTCATTTATAAAGTGATCATGTAGTTCTGTGTGGTCTTTAAGGTAGTGGATTCCAGACAATGAGTCCATGGGTCAGTTTGAAAAAAAAATTTCTTTTTAATTTTAAGGATTAACATAGGCTTGCCAACCCTTTATGTGCAAAATAAATTCAAGACGTCGACAACTACAACCATCTACTCACCCCACCCCTCCTCTCACCCTCACTACAATCAGTGAAGAATTGACACAGAGATCCAAATGAGGACCCAAAACCACTTTGTTACGGGGTTGGTCAAGTGCCAAGTGCTCCACAGAGTAATAGGGTGCCTCAGAAAGCTGAATAAGGGGATGCTAGCTGGCATCTCTGGAGGAGTTGGGTTTAGCAACCACGCCTGACGCCAGTCAGAGCAGCGCAGCGTGTCAGGGAAGGTGACTCCTCTGCCTAGAGGAGCTGGGCCTGTGCTCCCCACACCTGTCCTGGTGGCTGCTTCTGGGGGCTGAGAAGTGGGCAGCTCAGCTACTGCCCCAGAAGACTCTGAAGCAGGTCAAAACAGAATGTTAAGATAACTTTAAGGCCATATACACTATAGGCCAAAAGTCATTGCTTTTTCTGTTTTCCATTCCAAATGATATTCCATTCAATACTCAACATCACTCACCAGAGACCTTGCAGTGAACACCAGACAAAAGTCTAAAATACCCTAAATAACACAAAGCCAGCAACACATAAACGCCCAAATTTTAACCTAAACCTACATCAACGATTCCATTTCCAAAGAGAGGTTGAATTCCAAACAGGAAATCCTTTGACCTGGGTCAATTAAAGTCCGAAGACATTAAGGTTCAACATTTTCTCTCTCTCAGATTGCTGTATGGTACAAATCTTCTCAAGAACACAATCCTGACAGCAGAATTGTCTCTTTCATGAGTGTTACAGACAGAAGCTCATGGATCTCAGTGGCACCAAAGGCACTTTTAGGAGCAAACCAGAGGTTAGAGGTACCATCCACATGCAAGCTTCCAATGGGATGGATCCTGAGAGAGGAGCCATGGAAATTGTGGCACTCCTGTATCTCCTTGATTGCCCTATCTGTGCTTCTCAGCTGAGGTGAAGAATGTATCCCACATCTTCTTCCACTCCCCAGCTCTATGCTCAGGAAGATGCTAGGACTCTCTGTGCATTTTTAGGCCATTCCCAGAACTATTGGTACAACGGATACCAGCTGCCACGTTGAGGGTCTGGCTCAAGTTCCCATAGAGAACAGTTATATACATACAGTGGAATTATTAGCCAAGCTTAAAAAAGAAGGAAATTCTGACACATGATACAACATGAATCAGCCTTAAAGACATTATGCTAAAAGTGAAAGAAGCTAGTCACTAAAGGATAAGTAAGATTCTTCTTATATGTGGTACTTAGAATAGTCAAATGCATAGAGACAGGAAGTAGAATGGTGGTTGTCAGGATCTGGAGGTAGGAGGGAGTTATTGTTTCATTGGTACACAGTGTCAATTTGAGAAGATGAAAAAGTTCTGGAGATGAATGGTGGTCATGGTAACCCAGCAATGTGAATGTACTTAATATCACTGAGCTGTACACTTAAAAATGGTTAAGATTGCAAATTTTATATGTATTTTACTACAATTTTAAAACTTTTAATCATAAAAAATCTCTTAGCCTGCTTGTAGAACTACAAACACCGTTGTACGATTCTCTTCCATGATTCCTTCCAGCCCTTAGCTATGCAGTGATGCCAGAAACAATGAGACCGTCAAAGCATCGAGGCTCTTTTACTAAATTCTATAGCCAACCCAGCCCTTCTGAACTCTCCATTTTGATTCATAGAGGAAGGCTCTTCCTCCAATATTTCCACATCTAGGCCTATGCTGGGAAGAGAGCTTCCACTCCATGCTCTTGCCATCCAAAAGGAAGAGAAGCACCTAATCTGATCGATGAGCTGACATTCACAGGGTGTAGTTCACTGGTGGGCAAGGTCTGGGTGAGAGTTCACTGCACCTGTATGTCTCTTTGTGCAGTTAAGCAGGCTAAGCCCAGCCCAGTCTAGCAATCCAGAATTCTATCTCTGCTCCACCTTCTCTGCCTGTGACTGGGTGTGAGTCAGATCAGCCTTGTGGAGTGGACCCGGTTGAATTTGTTTGCAAGGGAGGGAGAAGACTGCCCTCTGGACTGGATTTAGAGTGTTGCTGAGCCCTTGCCCAGCCCAGGACCAAAGTGATAGTTTGATCCCCATCTGGGTCTCAGTTTCTTGAGCCTCTTCTCCTCCAACAGGGGCAAGAGAAGCAAAACTTTACCTTTACCTGTCTTAGGCTTTCAGCTGGGGCTCTTAACAACAACAAATTAACAAGAGAAAAACAAAGCATGCAGCTCACATCAGTCAGCAGAAATCTAAATGAAGAATAACTCAAAGCGGTGGCTTAGAACTCTAGCTTATATAGCATCTTCAACCAAGAACAGTAAATCTCTAGAGAAATGATAGGACAAAGGAAAGCAGTTTTAGACTTCCAAGAGCAGCAAACTGTGGGGAGGTAACCATATGGGAGGACACTAGTGGAGTAAGATTTGTTTGCAGATTCTTCTGGTGTCTCTGGGCTGATAAGAGTCTATCTCCAGTAAAAGGAGAATTTATAGGGAGTTCCCTGGTGGCCTAGGGGTTAGGATTCTGGGCTTTTACTGCTGTGGCCCAAGTTCAATCCCTGATCAGGAAACTAAGATCCTGCAAGCTGTGCCAAAAAAGTTTAAAAATTTGAAAATTAAAAAAAAAAGAATTTATACCCTGCCTTTAGGCAGAAAGCAGGGAGCTTTTCCTACATTTGCTGCTTCTTAATTGCTTTCAGCTCAAAACAACTTTTTCTGTCAAAGAGACATATTTTGGGGTGACATATTCTGGTTTTCTTCACAAGAAAGGGGGCAGCAAAGAAAAGGTAGAGAATGAAGGTTTCATTCCCCTCCAAATCAGAAAAGTAGAACAGATATTCTTTTTTAAAATCTCATTTTAAATTGAATACATTTTGCTTTATGCAAAAATCACTTTCTTGTTTCTTTGTTTTTCATTCTGTTCATATGCTGAAAGTGTCCTAATTATCATCAGTCCATGAACATAAATTTGAGGAACACTTGAGGAGTATTCCTCTGAAGTACATTTTGCTCTAAAATTCTGTGATACTATTACTGTTGTCTCTGATTCCACCACGCCTCCCAGAATCCCAGGAAATGAAGGGGTAATAAAATATGAGTGTGGAAACCAGGTTTTAATGCCTTACAAAATGCTTTATGCAGATAAATATTTGACAGATAAAAAAAAATAAGGTCTTTTCTCCTGTGCCAGGGCAATACAGGACCTCATCTAAACAAACCATCTGTTTATCTAAATCCAGGGTCTGCTTGGACTGGGACACTCTTATGTAGATGGAAAAAAATATATATATACCAGCAGCGACACAGCTCTGGGGCACACTGCATCAAAAATGATTTCAAAATAGGTACTCAGTTTATTTTTACTTCATGAGGCTGCCCGAAAATTCAGGTTTCTCTGGTTCATCTCCTTTGTGTTAGTATTTATTTATTAAAGTGAAATGATCATGTCTTTGTCATTTTATACACACCAGGCGTAAAGTTAAAAGTTACTTTAAATTGCCTTCATTCCATGAAGTTCTCCAGGTATCTGGGTTTGTGAGAACTCATCTATTTCTCTGACAATTATTAGCTCATTCTCTCTACCACGTTCCCATGTAGAGAGGGAGAAAGAGAACTCTCTGTCCCCACCCCCACATAAAAAGCCATTCTCTCTTTGCAAGTAATTTTCTTTTCAGCTGACACGTCCTAGATTGTTCTAAAAAGAACAGCGGCATGAGAAAATACAAGAACAGATGATTCAAAGACTCCCTGGGAACTGCCGAGCCAGCTCCTAATTGCAAATGCAAGGGTAGGCGAAACATCTGTATTCTGAGTCACTCCATTTTTCTAGAAGGGAGGATGTCGTTAGCCCTCCCGCTGCATGAACCTCTGTGGTCTGTAAGTGGGCCCCAAAGCTGGTTCACGGTGTGCTAGATCTAGATCTAGAGACCGCAACTGAGCTCCCAACCCCCGACACACACACACAAACTCAACATATTTTGAAGTCATCTTAATTAATTGACCACCTGCCTCTGAGAGTCTTTAAGTCTGTATTTTTAATAATGAGTATGCAAAGCAACATGTGTGTGTCTGTGTGTGTTTGGGGAGGAGAAGGAAGTAAATAATCTTAAAAACCTACACAGGTTTCTGACCTTGATTCTCTAATGCCTGGAATGATACAAATTCAGGGATACGGCCTTTTGTGGAAAGAGATCCTAGGAAAAAGTGAAAAGGGAAGCAGATTTTTTTCTAGAAAACTATAAAAAGAGTTATTCCGAAAGACAGCTGGTTAAGGCTTTTTGATTAATGAATAACAAAAAGATGATGGCAAGAGAAAAGTAAGACATTGATGAGTGAAAACGAGAACTAACAGCAGTGAAGGCAGAGTCAAGTTCACCAATGTGTTTTTAGGCCTTACTGTCTCTTCTGATGTGACTCCTATGGCGAAATTTCACTGTTTATACAGAGAGTGTAAACAAATCTGTTGACCTAACAAAACACTGGTTTTCATTCCTCAAACCTTCCTCCCCCAGGCATGGTAAATAGCTTGACATTTAGGCTCATGGGTTTTGGTGTGAATCAGAGGTTCAAATCCTGGCTCTGCTATTCATAGCTGGGTGTCTTAGGACAAGCTTACTACCCCCTCTAAGTCCCAGTTTCCACACTTACATGATGAGGATAATGGTCAGGTCTGTCTTGAAGGGCAGCTGTACGAATATAAGGAGATAATGCAGGTAACCGCCACAGTGCAGCTCCTGGCACACAAAAAGGGCTCCAGAACTGTTGGGGTGGAGTGGGATGGCCGTTTGTTGTTGATTTATCTAGATAAAGGCTCACACTTATGAACACCTGTTCTCCAGGGTAGGCACCAAAACCTCAGACCCTAAAGTGACAACATCACGAGAAATGCTTGTACAAAATAGCTCTGGGTAAGGAAATGCAACAAAACCTGAAAGAAGAACTGAGGATGCCAGAAATACCCACTTTGAAAACTATGACAGGCTCAAGTGATTGCAAGAGGAAGATGGCACATTACGATACGGACTCCCTGAATTGGCCACGGGCACTACCTGGTGATTCCAGATACTAAAATGGTCTGTCCTCAATCTGATTTTGCCCAAATGTCCTCAGAGGAACACTTGAGAATGTGATCTTTTCTGATGGAAGAAATGGGGAGACAGATGGTGGCTGGAAGTAACTGTAGGAAGGACCTGAGATAGGACAGCGGTAGGAAGAACACACCTTAGGAAGTGTGAGAAAGTTATTCATTACCCTCCTTTCCTCTCATCCTCCCTTTCACCAATCTCTCCCCCAATGCCATGGCCTAGAGCACTGGACAGTCTTCACACTTGACCAGAAATGATACCATTGTAATGTAACATAATGATGTATTATTTTGTTATTACTTATAGTAACTAGTACTAGACCTCATCTTCCACGAGGTCTATCTTTGTTGGGAAAAGGCCTGGGTCAGTCCACTCAGAGTAGGGGATACCTACAGGGTCACAGTTGTTGGCTGGTACCATAGCTTCTGCAAAATTATCCTGCATGGGGTAAGATGCCTGTGACACTCCTGGAGTGGAAGAGGAAGAAGAGTCAGGAGAGAAGAGGTAATTGGAAGAGAGAGAGAAGAAAGAAGAGTCAGTGAAATGATGGGAGGCTGGGTAGCAATGGAGGAGACAGCTCCTCAAATTCTCACAAATACCACTAAACCCATGAAAACTTACTGAGTTCAGAGGTTACAAAACAGAATACACAATCAGAATCAGGAGCTAGAGAGGCAATGTGATTAAACATGCATGTACCTACTAAAGGCTCAAAATGTCATGAGCAGGTATGGAAAGCTCAAAAAGACCTAGAGAAAATGAGAATGTATGAAAGTGGCATGCCAAGCTGAGGGAACTGCCTGGGTTCACGCATACCTGCAACCATGCACACCATCACTCATGCATCATTATTGGTTGAACTCCTATTGTGTGCCAGGCACCGCACTAGGCTGTGGAACACCATGGTGACAAACCAGAGTTCTTGCTCTCCTGGTGTTTGCACACTAGTGGGAGAGGCAGACGTTGATCAAGTAATTGCACAAGGGACTGCCCTGGTGGTCCAACGGTTAAGGATCCACCTTCCAATGCAGGGGATGCAGGTTCAATCCCTGGTCAGGGAAGTGACATGCCACATGCCACAGGACAACTAAGTCCGCACGCCACACTACTAAGCCCATGCACTGCAACTACTGAGCCCACGCACCACAACTAGAGATTCTGCATGCCGCAACTACAGAACCCACGTGCTCTGGAGCCCGCATGCCACAACCAGAGAGAAGCCTGTGCACCACCCACGTGCCACAGCTAGAGAGAAGCCCACGCGCCACAACAAAGATCCTGCATGCCGCAAGTAAGACCCGACACAGCCACAAATAAATAAATATTTTTTAAAAAGAATCCTCATAACAAGCTCTTTTAAAAAATTGCACAAACATTGGTAAAATTATGATTGTGAGGAGTGCTATATAGGAGGAGCACATGATACTATGAGAGAATATAACAGAGAGATTGGCCCAGCCAGAGAGATCAGAGAAGCTTCCCTGAGTAAATGATCTTATTGATCTTACTGATCTGAGCATTGAGTGATGAGATGTTAACTGGGTGAAGAAAGGGGGGAAAAGCAGCCCAGGAAGAAGAATATGTGTACAGGCCCTGGGGTGGCAGGTTTGAAGACTGAGAGAAGGCAAAGTGTGGCTAGGGAAAAGAGACCCAGGGAAGAATGGGCAGCATGACGCTGGAAGGCAGGGAAGGAACAGGCTCCTCGGAGACGGCAGACCATGTGATGCTGTCAGTCTTTATCTTAAGGGCAAGAGGAAGTCATCATAGGGAAATTGACAGGAACCCCCAAGAAAGTCTGAAAATGGCAAATGAGACCCCTGTTTACACTTTATTTCCACTTTCCTCGGCATCTCTACTGACTACCAATCAATGACAGCTTGTGTAATAGCATGCCCCAAATCAGAAATGTAAACATTTAATTAACTTTGTTAACCTACTGATTTCATTTAAATAATTAGTATTTTTAAATGAATTTTCCAGCAACATACAAAAAAACTCTCAATTCTGAACCACCATCAAAACACAAATGCCCAGTATGTAAATTCATAATTCAGTAGTCTTCCATTACTTAAAAAATACTGAATTAGGAATCAAACAGCCTCAGGGTTTTTTGTTGGTTTTTTTTGCGTTATGCGGGCCTCTCACGTTGTGGCCTCTCCCGTTGTGGAGCACAGGCTCCGGACGCACAGGCCTAGCAGCCATGGCTCACGGGCCCAGCCGCTCCGCAGCATGTGGGATCTTCCCGGACCGGGGCACGAACCCGTGTCCCCTGCATCGGCAGGCGGACTCTCAACCACTGCGCCACCAGGAAAGCCCCCAGCCTGAGTTTTAATTCTGACTCTGGCACTTATTAGTCACAGGGCTTTGGGTTATTCCCCAAACCTCTCTGTCTCAACTTTCCTCGTCTATAAAATAGGGTAATAACCCTTGCCCAACGTACCTCACAGGTTAAAGTGAGAGCCTTTTGTAACACCAAATAAAGAGATTATTATTAACCTTTCTCCAAATTGCAAAGGCAAATACACGACTTATTCAAATCAGATAACTTTTTTTTTAACCTCACATATCAAACTGTTTTGCAATATTGTTACAAAATAATGCTTTAAGGTCATTGCCCTCTAATACATTACAAAACTACTTGTGTACATAAAACCACCAAAATTCTTTGAAAAGTTTTTCCCTTATAGGTTATTACAAAATATTGAATATAGTTCCCAATGCTATATAGTTGGTCCTTGTTGGTTATTTATTTTATATATAGTAGTGTGTATATGTTAATCCCAAACTCTTGATTTATCCCTCCCCCGTTTCCCCTTTGGTAACCGTAAGTTTGTTTTCCATGTCTGTGAGTCTATTTCTTTTTTTTATAAATTTATTTATTTATCTTTGGCTGCATTGGGTCTTCGTTGCTGTGCACGGGCTTTCTACAGTTGCAGTGAGGTGGGGCTACTCTTCGTTGAGGTGCACAGGCTTCTTGTTGCAATGGCTTCTCTTCTTGCAGAGCATGGGTTCTAGGCGCACAGGCTTCAGTAGTTGTGGTGCACGGGCTTAGTTGCTCTGTGGCATGTGGGATCTTCCTGGACCAGGGCTTGAACTCATGTCCCCTGCACTGGCAGGCGGATTCTTAACCACTGTGCCACCAGGGAAGTCCCTGTGAGTCTATTTCTGATTCATTAGTATGATGATCTCTAGGTCCATCCACATTACTGTAAATGGCATTATTTCATTCTTTTCTTCAGCTGAGTAATATTCCATTATATATATATATATATATATATATATATATACCACATATTCTTTTTTTTTGGCTGCGTTGGGTCTTTGTTGCTGCATGTGGGCTTTCTCTAGTTGCAGCGAGTGGGGGCTACTCTTTGTTGTGGTGCATGGGCTTCTCACTGCAGTGGCTTCTCTTGTTGAGAAGCACGGGCTCTAGGCGTGCAGGCTTCAGTAGTTGTGGCACGTGGGCTCAGTAGTTGTGGTGCATAGGCTCAGTAGTTTTGGCGCATGGGCTTAGTTGCTCTGTGGCACATGGGATCTTCCCAGACCAGTGCTCAAACCTGCGTCCCCTGCGTTGGCAGGCAGATTCTTAACTACTGCCCCACCAGGGAAGTCCCAATGTCCCACATATTCTTTATCCATTCATCTGTCGGTGGACATTTAGGTTGCTTCCATGTTTGCCTATTGTAAATAGTGCTGCATGTATCATTTATATTTACAAAAAAGAAAAAAAAAGATAAACAAGAAACAAATATGCTTATCTATGGGGGTTGGGGGAAATTGAAGAGATGGAAAGGGGACAGGACCTGTCTGAATATTTTGAATCATGTTAAGCATTTCACATATTAAAAACAATAAATTAAATCAACAAGAATGGGTAGGTAGGAGGCCCTGAAAGTGAAAGTGAAAAAAATGAATTACCTTGATTATAACCAAGTTAATAATACAAGAAAAAAGAATTAATCCAAAAAATATCTGAACATAATAACAAATTATTCTGACTATACACTTTCAGCGGGATATATTCCAAGGACAAAGAAAAATCTCAAACGTTACTTGGTAAGCTTGTTTTGGATAATGCTGGTGAAATAATTCTGAAACTGTTTTGTGTATGTTATAGAAATGAGCAAATGAGTAAATATATTGATGTTTTGAGGAAGCAGGGAGTTCACTGTGGGAAAGCAAAGAGACAAATATGGAATGGAGGTAGAATTCTATACTACTGGATGGGATATCAATTAGAGTATCATTATGAACTCATGGATTTTAAAAAGTGTTTCTAGTACTGTCCATTGAGAGGACCTAAAAGCAATTCCACCCCAGAGCAATGAGCACACATGGCACCCAGGGCTTGTTTTCTAAACACCATTCCCCAAACCCTTTGGGAAAATGCATAATTTCAAGGTGAGCCTGGAGCATTTTCTAGTGCCAGAAATTAAGGAAGTACTCGATACTGAGGAAGATACATCAAAGAGATATAAGAACCCGTTTAAGGGGCTGCCACTTGCCAAATTTGGGACAATATGAGCATCAAAGTGAATAATGACAGGAATGGATTATAACACACTGAATAAAACAGAATCCATGAGTCTACACTGATTTTTTTTTTAATTTTAAAGCGATTAGGAGGAAAAAGGAAAGACTTCCTTTATAGAAGAATGCTAACTAATAAACATAAAAGAGATGATAGAAATAGAAAGTCACTATTTCACAACTACCATATTAATATTTGATTTCAGGAGAGAATCATCAATGGATACTAAAACCATTGGGAAAAATATGGGGAAACAGGATCTTCACACAGTCCAAAATATCCCATCACAAGTCGCTCATTAACTACAAAGGGAAAAAAATGAATCTTTATAATGGAGAAATACAGTAGATAACACCTTAATCAAATAATCCAACTGATCATCATTAAAAGGACATATTTACATCATATATCCTCTGTTGTGATACACTCAGATGTGTGATATATCACCTATTAGTATTCCTGCCAAAAATGTTTACCCTAAGTCTAACCATGAGGAAACAATCAGACATCTGCAAAAGAATGCACTTGGACTCTTCAAAAATGTCAATATAATGAATAATAAAAAAAAAGACTGTCAACCTGTGCTACATTAAAGAACAGAGACATGAAAATAAATACAATACGATGCATGATCCTTGCTCAAATCTAGAATACCAAAAAAAAAAAAAATGTTAAAGGACATTACTGGGACAATTGCAGAAACTTAAATATGGACTGCATATTAGAAAGTAGTATTATGTCAATATTAAATGTCCTGAGTGCGATAATTGCACTGTGGTTACAGAAGAAAATATCCTCATTTTTAAAAGATACATGCTGAGAGTTTGGGGGCCTAGGTGTCTAGATATCTGCAACTAACTCTCAAATGGTTCAGCTAAACACTACACATATGCACAAAGGGAGGAAAAAAGGGAGGAGGGAAAGGAAGAAAATGTGTTAAAATTGTTGAATTACATAAATGATATATAGATATCCATTGTATATTTCTTGCAAATTTTCTATAGGTTTTCTATTTTTCAAAATACAGTGTGGTTGGGGGAGAAAGGGAGCTTTTCATATGGTCACTGCAAGACGACAGCATAGTTAGATATACTTAGATAACCTGAGAACCAGTAAGTATTCTTTAGTTGGGTGAATCCTTGCCAAGAGTTCAAGCTCCAGCAGAAAGCCTCCGGAAGATATTGGAGACAGTCAAAGTTAGCAACAACAAAATTAACTAGTTAATACAGGACACCCAGTTAAATCTGCATTTCAGATAAACGAGCAATTTCTTTTTTAGTATAAGTATGTCCCAAGCATTTTATCTGGCAGCCCCACTCAGAGAAGCACTGTGGTCTGTTCCATGCCCAGGGGATAAAGTACAACAGTTCAAGAATACTAGAACCGTTCAAGATTAGAGCCATTGATATTTTTTATTTACTATTTTTATTTAATCAAAGTCTACTCCATTTTCTTAATGAAGACTACTCTTCAACCTATATTTTCTCCTTACATATGGTTGGTACAGCCCTAATTTAGGCTTCATTTTCTCTCTCTGAATTGTGAAGCTTTCCCCCACTTCCACCACCTTTGACTTCTAAATACTACTTTCCCATCCTCTTCACTACCTTTCTCCCTTCTCAATTTCTACCTGTTTGGCTCAGGAGAGAATAGTTTCAAAGCAATAGATGATACTTAGCTGGGACTGTTTCTGGAAATTTGAGTCACTGTGTTAACCCCACCCAATGTCATTAGTTAAATGCCTTAACCTAGGCTGGTTGGGGATCCTCCCCTCCCAACGGAACCCTTGGATGTCTTTTTTTTTTTTTTTTTTTTTTTTT
>NW_020174042.1:5744554-5769010 GCF_003031525.2 Neophocaena asiaeorientalis asiaeorientalis | reverse complement strand
TCCGCGGCCTGTGGGATCTTCCCGGACCGGGGCACGAACCCGTGTCCCCTGCATCGGCAGGCGGACTCTCAACTACTGCGCCACCAGGGAAGCCCCCCCTGGATGTCTTGACATAGCATTTTTGGTACATTTGGCATCCATCAGGCCAGAGCAGCTCAGAGAAAAGTTTTATATATTACACTCTCTGAAATTCTCTTTTATCAGAAATGCAAATCAAAACTGCAATGAGGTATCACCTCACACTGGTCAGAATGGCCATCATCAAAAAATCTACAAACAACAAATGCTGGAGAGGGTGTGGAGAAAAGGGAACCCTCTTGCACTGTTGGTGGGAATGTAAATTGATACAGCCACTATGGAGAACAGTATGGGGGTTCCTTAAAAAACTACAAATAGAACTACCATATGACCCAGCAATCCCGCTACTGGGCATATACCCTGAGAAAACCATAATTCAAAGAGTCATGTACCACAATGTTCATTGCAGCTCTATTTACAATAGCCAGGACACGGAAGCAACCTAAGTGGCCACTGACAGATGAATGGAAAAAGAAGATGTGGCACATATATACAATGGAATATTACTCAGCCATAAAATGAAATGAACCTGAGTTATTTGTAATGAGGTGGATGGACCTAGAGTCTGTCATACAGAGTGAAGTAAGTCAGAAAGAGAAAAACAAATACTGTATGCTAACACATACATATGGAATCTAAAAAAAATGGTTCTGATAAACCTATGGGCAGGACAGGAATAAAGATGCAGACATAGAGAATGGACTTGAGGACACAGGGACAAGGAAGGGTAAACTGGGACAAAGTGAGAGAGAGTGGCACTGACATATATACACTACTAAATGTATAACAGATAGTTAGTGGGAAGCTAGTGCATCGCACAGGGAGATCAGCTCGGTGCTTTTTGACCACCTAGAGGGGTGGGATAGGGAGGGTGGGAGGGAGGCGCAAGAGGGAGGGGATATGGGAATATATGTATATACATATAGCAGATTCACAATGAAACTAACACAACATTGTAAAGCTATTATACTCCAATAAAGATGTTAAAAAAAAATTCCCTCTTATCACTGAAGCTTCTCCATTTTTGGTCTTATCAGCTTCTCTTATTTTTCTTAATGTCTAAATGCTGGACAGCCTCAATGTTTAATTCTGGGCATTATCTCTTCTCTCCCTTGGGTCCAGTGCTTCCCAAAGTTCAATCATATATATATCGTCTTCATGATTTTTGACATCTCTCAATAATTATTACTAGTTTTCTTTAAATGGATATGGGTTTTTTTTGCAGTACGCGGGCCTCTCACTGTTGTGGCCTCTCCCGTTGTGGAGCACAGGCTCCGGACGCGCAGGCTCAGCGGCCATGGCTCACAGGCCCAGCCGCTCCGCGGCATGTGGGATCTTCCTGGACCGGGGCACGAACCCGTGTCCCCTGCATCGGCAGGTGGTCTCTCAACCACTGCGCCACCAGGGAAGCCCGGATATGTTTTAATTTATATCTTTTAAATTAATTTTTATTGGAGTACAGTTGCTTTACAATGTTGTGTTAGCTTCTACTGCACAGCAAAATGAATCAGCCATACATATACATATATCCCCTCCATTTAGGACACTACAGTGCATTAAGTAGAGTTCCCTATGTTATCCTAATTTATATATTTTAAAAGAAGATTTTATACCACAACTATAAAGAGGAATTTAATATCATAAATAGAAGATAAATCTAAAAGTAAAACCTCAAAATATATAAAATGTAATTTTTACTTAGATTTAAAATAATCAATAAAACAAATTATTAATATATAAACAAATTATTAAAATGCACACCCCAAAATAAATTACTCACGAGAATAACTGAGCTTTTCAGGATCAGTCGAGAATAGTGACTGGATGTTTGGCATCACGTTCCCTGTCTTGGGCTTACAGTTAGAAACTGAATATCAGGAGGGAAGGTAATTTGCTGAAGATCAAAACAAAGTAGAGGCAGAGCTGGATCTATAGCCTGAGACTAATGAATCGCAGTTGCAGAGAGTGGTCTCAAAAACAGAGAATTCAGAAAGGAACACCAGCTCCTGATCGTGTGAGGGCTCAGTCAGGGGACAGGAGCTTGGTGCATGGTAGAGTAAAAAGAATATAAACACTGAAGTCTACAAGGCTGTGGTCACGTTGTGAATAGGCCGGTAAAGCCATGTTACCATAAGCCTATGACTACTCTTTGAACCTCAGTTTTCTAACTAACTCACAAATTGTAGAACTGCGAGAAGACAATCAGACACAAGTACTGAGTGCTCAGCCCAGTGGTTACACAAACAGTAGAAGTTTCCTTCCTTCCTCTCCCATCTTTGTATCACCAACACTGCCACAGACCTACCGACCACTAGCTATATCTCCTTTTGAAGGAGATATGGATTTTTTTTCTTCTGAATAATCCAGTCCTGATTTCTCTCCATCACTGCCCTGTGTCCAGTGCTGGGAGAAAGGACTTCATCTGTGCTGGGCTGCTTGGCAAGGAGAGGCAGCAGCTTCCTGGTGTCTTTTGGGGGTTGGGTCTGTAAAGATGAAGATGGCCTAGAGATGACTTCTAAAAGCCTCAGGTAACCCTCAGCCTTCAGTTGCAATGGGAGGGCTGCAGGTTTTAGGGGGTAGCACATGAGCCCAGGGATATTCTCAGGTTCCTGATCCAGTGGATACTCAGAGGCCTCTTGGGAAGTTCGACCCCAGGAAAGCCGTGGGGGACAGGGCTGTGGGGAACCTAAAAAAGTCTAGAGTGCAGCATTTGATAATTGTGAAGATGAGAAGCAGGCAACGGGACCTAAGAAATAGCTGGGAGTTGGGTATTCAGTTTCCATGGGAAAAGGGGCAGCTGAAACTTGGAAGTAGGGAGAGGAAGGAAAGATGAGGCTGCTAGTCTCCGTGGCAACAGGGAGGGGAGCAGAACTTTCCATCACTCAGAGAGTAAGATTAGTTGAGGGAAAAGTTTGAAACATGTGGCCCACCCCCAGACTGGAACATGGGGGAAGTAGACTACTGAAGAGAAACATGGGATGATTTCAGGAGTGTGAAAATAACAGCAGGACACAGTCAAGCAGAGAACTGAAATTGGCACTTTCAGGTATACTTGAGATTCCTTGTGTTCTTGAAAAGAATCCAGATGTTTCTGGATTTTTTTTTTTTTTTTTTTGCGGTACGCAGGCCTCGCACTGTTGTGGCCTCTCCCGTTGCGGAGCACAGGCTCCGGACGCGCAGGCTCAGCGGCCATGGCTCACGGGCCCAGCTGCTCCGTGGCATGTGGGATCTTCCCGGACCGGGGCACGAACCCATGTCCCCTGCATCGGCAGATGGTCTCTCAACCACTGCGCCACCAGGGAAGCCCCTCTGGATTCTTTTTGATGCCAAGGAAGACAGACAGCAAAGTAGCCAAGGAGATTGCCAACTGGGGGGAAGTAATGGACCACCCACAATGAAAATCACCTGGGAGTTGCAGCTAGATTCCAAGAGGGATGCATGATGCCATCACGTGTAGTAGGATGGGTCCAAGCTGGCAACAGCGAACGACTGGAGATGGACTAAGCTGACAGAACTAACCACGAGTCCATGAGTCTCAGACCTCAGCATCAGATATCCAGCAACAAGGCAAAGGACAGAGCCTAGAAAGACCAAAGAAGCAAGAGGACCCCCTCAAAGAGCCTGTGGATGTGTATCTAGGCACACTTCTTTCCAATCATATGACTCCAGATCGTCACATCTCCAGATAGCATGCAAAGGAAGTGGAGAAGGAAATCTGAACAATAGGGCGTATACCCAAGAGACCAAACCATCAAAGATATGATTTAAATTAGCAGAGACTTGAGATATGTTAACTGGCAAGTTAAATTTTTTTTTCCCATAGTTCCCAGAGGGAAGTAGAGCCCCAGAGTAACATTAGCTCAAATTTAGGAGGAAAAAAAGTACATTCATCTAAGTGAAGTCTTAAATTTTCAATTTCAGGACATTTTTTACCTTTATCATATTTTTCAACACTTTGAAAACAGGGACTGTGACTATTTCTCTCATATATCAGGCACATATCAGGAATTCAACATCTGTTGAAAAAAACGAAATGGATGAATGACCCTAAATAAATGGCTGACTCTGGAACAGCAGTCTAGGTTTTAGTTCATAGCGTAAAATAGCTCACTGATTTTCCTAAGGTTTGAAAACAAGCACTGGAAATAAAATTCCTTTACTTTACACAACTTCTTAGGTCATAAATATAAGGTCCTGAAACAATTTAAACTAAGAGACTTTGCGGCAGGCAGAAACGGGATCCTGTTAGCCCTCTGTAATTTGTTAATGACCTCTAAGGCAGACAGCCCCCATATTTCTGCTCCAAATTGTTGGAAATATGTCTGGACCATGACGCAATCACTGCAAAGATTCTGAGAAAATCAGTATTCCCTCCAGTGACATCCAAAAAAGAATCAAACCAAACTTTTCAACTGGATTTTATGAACTCCATGACCAATTTAAATTCCCATTACAGTGCAATATTGACAGAAAGAGGTATCTTACCTGTCAATATCTGTTGATTAGTATTGCATCTTGTTTTAGAGAGCCTCATTTATCCTCAAGATGAATCTTAAAAGTACATTTTGAATAGAAGTTAGGCTTTGGGAAACACACTGAAGAAAATGCAAATAAAAAATATTTTAAACTCTTAAAAAGATGTGTCCTCTACTGCTCCTCTAGAACTCTAGACAGTCAAGAGTGACTCTTCCTAAACCGGTTGTTCCATACAGAGTTACTCAGCTGGGTGTGGTGGTGCTGTTCCTCCATATAATAAATGTAATAATGTATCATCACACTCCCTTTGGACTCCATAAAAGGCCATTGTCTGCCTGTCAGATTACTGGCTTGATTGTCATGTATTTTCAGAACCAAAGTATCTAGATAAAGCATTGAACAAAAGTTGTACCTACCTGTTTTAAATCACCTTTAGTATAGACAGTGGTTAAAAACAGACTCTGCCTCATTAGGGTTTGGATTCCAGCGGTTCCATTTACTTCACAATAAACGCTATTTCGCCCACCATCTTTAAAACGGGGATAATGCTATTCTCCTAGTGGGACTGTTGTGAGGATTAAATGAGTAATTATTTGCAAAGCCCTCAGAACAGTGCCTGGCAACAGCCAGTACTAATGTGTTCATTTTAAGACCATTATCCCCACAGAATCTCATGGCTTTATATTTAAATACCCTTAAAGAGAAATCAAAACTGTTGCATTTTCTCAAAGCTCCCTAATTTTATTAGTTGCTCGAGGCTTTCCAAGCATTTAGAACACTGCAGATAGCAAGGAAGGTAAAGTCAATGGAAAAGAGAGAGAGAAAAAAGGAACCCACTTGTTTGCTAGTTCCATTAAAATATTCTCCGTTTGAAAATTCGAGTATGAATGCCCTCCTTGGTCATCCTTTGCATTTACACATTTTCTGCGAAACCAGATTTTGTTTTTAAGAGAAACAAATCCGTACACAATCCAAGAAAAAAGCACAGCATTTCTTTCTCTGAGCCATACTGTGATCCGGATGAACAGCGGAGGCTTAAAAGCTAGGGTCGGCCATTAAGACCTCACTGAGACGTTCAATCACTCGAATCATCAGAAAAACAGCACGAGCGCCACGAGGCCTCGGACCCACGCTGAACTTGCCCTGGAGTGGAGCATCCAGGGGCAAAGCGAGTCTCCGACCCGACCCGGGCACACGGCTACGCCTCACCGCGGGCTTCGCTTCTCTCGCAGAGAACCAGAGGCTTCCTCCGCACGCCTCCCCGGTGCTTTTAAAGCCCACGAGAGAGAGGAGCCCAGGCGGGGACAGCCCCGAGCGAGCAGCAGCGAAGAGCCTACACTCCGACCCCGACCCAACTCCCGACTACCGACTGCCGGAAAATGCACCCCCGCGGCGGCGGCGGCGGCAGCGGCGGCGGAAACGGGAGCGGCGGGGTGGTGGGAGTTTCCGGCGTGCGCGGCGGAGCGCTCGGACTGGGGCACGGCCGGCTTCTAATAGCGCACAATGAGACAGCGCTGAGCGCCGGAAGTGGGGCTGGAGGAAAACACGGAGAGGGAGCCCGGCCGGGACAGGAAGAGGCGGGGGGCCGCGGCGGAGGTGGTGAGTGCTCACGGGCACCGTTTCCCCCCGTGTCCCTGTCAGACTCGCGTCCGGGGAGGGTCTTGGGTGGGTTCTCCGGTCTGCACAGTCGAGGGTGGGCCCGGCCCAGGACATACGTTGGCTGCATCCTCCGCCGGCCTCCTCTCCCCGGTTGCGAGGTCCAGGGAACCCCCGAGCCGGTGGGGACTGAGCTGTCGGGCTCGAGTCCGCGTCTTCACTTTGTGTCAGACCCTGCGGGGGCTGGAGAAGAAGGGATCTGGGTGGAGGCACTCGGCCCCAGCCCCTTGTCCGGCCGGGGAGACCCCGGAACCCTATCGAGGAGGCAGGTCACTTCCTGCTTCCTGGTCCCCGCGGTGGCTTCTTGGCCAGGACTGCGGAGACGCCTCCTGTTTCTCCGCCTCCGACCCAAAGGGTGGAAAACGAGGCAGATCGGGGGTGGGGCGGTCCCATGGGGATCGAAGAGGGAGAATTGCTGTTCGTGACAAAACCAAACTTGTTTGGGGTGGGAGGATGAGGACTGGGGGGATTAGCTTGAGTTGTCCCTTGGTCAGAAAGCCAGCCCCACTGACCAGAGCGGAGCCTTGGTCGGGAGCCCTCCGTAGCCTAAGAGATCGAAGCCTGTCGTTCTGAATAGTCTCAAGCGGAGCCGAGGTGCCGGGGTACGTAGAAGGGACTGAAAAGTGGAGTTGAGAGATGTACTGCGTTTACAAAGTTTCGGTTAGTTTGTAGTAACACTTAAAAGTAATTGCCAGCTTGTTTTTAAAAGACTGGGGAATTCTCTAAAGTATAGGCTTGGGGTGAGGTATTTGGTTTTGGGAGGCTTTGGGGGATTCTGAAGAAAAGAGCTTTTGTTATATCTATATAATATCTATGAAGAATATTATAGAATTAAGCCTCCTAACTTCTAGTATAACGCACTAATTATTGGAACGTGATGGAAATTAGGAAAAGAAGGGTTTCTTACAAGCTTTTGAGCATCTGTGCAATAAATGTGTGGTACTTTGTGAACTTAGTATGATACCTTGTTATAGTTGGTCTCCAAAATGCCTTCTTCCAGGTGAAGAGTAAGAAAATTGAAGTCAAAGATCATGGGAGATGCCACAAAACCTTATTTTGTGAGGCGTGCTAAAGAGCGAGGGACTACAGATGATGAGGATTTCAGAAGGGGTCACCCCCAACAAGATTATTTAATAATGGATGATTATGCTAAAGGCCATGGCAGTAAAATGGAAAAAGGCCTTCCAAAAAAAAAAGGAACACCAGGGAACTATGGGAATACCCCCAGAAAAGGACCATATGCTGTTTCTAGCAATCCATATGCATTTAAGAACCCAATTTACAGTCAACCCGCTTGGATAAATGACAACCACAAAGATCAGAGTAAAAGATGGCTATCTGATGAACTTGCTGGTAATTCAGACAGTTGGAGAGAATTCAAACCTGGACCTAGAATTCCTGTTACAAACCGACCAAGAAGAGACTCTTTTCAAGAAAGTGAAGATGGGTATAGGTGGCAAGATGGAAGAGGGTGCAGAACTGTAAGACGACTATTTCATAAAGACCTGACAAGCCTCGAAACTATGTCAGAAATGGAAGCAGGAAGCCCTGGTAATGTTTCCAACTTGTCAAGTTACAACCCTGACGTCAGCAATGTCTTTTATTTTTCATTCAAATGAGTTTTATTATTTTCTGCAATGCAGTTCCAGTTTTTCATAGTTTCTGCTTATTTAATGTGATTATTTTAAGGATTGTAATCATGGTTTTTGGGCAACTTCAATATGTTGCATTTATTTCCCTTTAAAAGTTTACTTTGCCACAAGGCTTATTTTACTTTAGTAAAACTATATTTCCCATTGGTACTTTTTACAGAAGAGGGTGATGATATCCCCCTGGGGATATATCGTAATTTCTGAGGGGTATGTATGTGTTTTCTAAATTATGTATTTTAATTTTGTACTTGAATAATGAATGTATCTGTAATATAAACAACAGAATATAAAGCTTAAAAAAAAACTTATTCTATGTAAAAACACGATGTAGACTGCATATATCTCCTGCTACAGAGGGATATGTGTCTTTTGTGTGGATCTCAATCTCTAGAGAAGGACAGTGCAGGATTTTTTTTCTCAAAAGTGAACGTGGTAAACAGGTTGAAAAACATTGTTTAGAAATTCAGATAAGATAAAAGCTTGTCCTTTTAGTTTCAGTAAAACCAAAAGCCTTCTAAGCACCCTATGTGCTTGATAATAATTGCCCCAGAGTTATTATTTATACCTTTTTCTAAAAGGTGAATAGATTTTGTCCATGTAGCAGGAGAAAAGAAGAATCAACCAGCCTCGTAAATCTTTAAGCTAAAAAGTACTTGAACGAATTGCAGTGCTCTGTCATGGTGTATCAAAGGTAGAATCACAATTTTATTCAATACAAAGCAGGTATCTGTGTCTCTGGAGAGGTTAAATTTATCCAGACTTGTTTATGCAGAGTGGTAGATGAGGAAGTGGAACTGAAATCAAGTACTGTGCTGCTCTGGCCATGAACTCGGCCTGGAATCTGACAGAGGGAACTGAACACGTATTCATAGTTTCTGGCCTTTCGATTCTAAAAGTTTGTGTATATTTAAGTAGTTCTTTATTACAGTGTCCAGGTGAGACATGGACATTCTAATTTAGTTACCAATTGTTGGTCTTTCAGAAAAGAAAAAGTTGATCTTAAGCAGCATTACCAAAAGAAAGATTTATAGGTCAAAAGTTTGCAACCAGATAGATAATAAAAGAGACTGTTTACAGACCAAAAACCTCTTATTCTGTATTCTATATTCTATATTCTTATTCTATATTCTGCCTAGTCTTAAAAGCAAAGCTTAAGTGATTTTGAATAGGACCTGCATTTTTACTATCTTTTTGTTGAAGTCAATTCAAAAGTCCTGTGTTTGCGATATATGAAATTATATGTGTGTGCTTTCAGTTTCCAAATGAAGGACTGTTCAGTTTCTATCCCTTGAAAAATCTTCATGAAGAAAATATTAAGCTTTGGCATAACATTGCTTACTGTAGTGAGAAATTCAGTTTAAAGTATAAACTTTACACTGTACTCAGAGGATCCTAAAAAGGATCTCACTAAAGGGACTGAAATTTTCCTTAAATCAAACTTATATCTTAATACGGAAGGAAGATATTAAGTTTGATTCCTTAAATCAAACTTAATATCTTAATATTCCTTAAATCAAACATATCTTAATCATCTTATTAAATGATGCAAGAAGATATAATGAAAATTATCTTAGAGTTGCTTTGTTTTTTAATGCTAACTTTCTATTTTTCAGTTCTACTTTACTGCCCCTACTTCATTCCTCATATATCCTAGATTGCCAATTTAATATATTTGGGACAATGCCATTAATGATCTTAGCTGGAAAATATCTGCTCAAATGCACTTGTCCTTTGTGAATGGAGTAATGGACCATATGCAAATGAAATATGAGAAACTTGGAGTACTGTATACAGAGAATTCATATTACTACAGAAAGCCTGGGATGAGCCAGGTAGTCTTCCTTTAAGTAATTATGGGAATTTTTTTTTAGCAATACCCAGCTTTGCCTTTCTAGATTCCCTTCAATGAGATTTTAACTGTTTTTACCATGCAGGTCTATGAAACTCAGTTCAGAAGTTTGTATTGCCTTGTCAGTGCTTTTTTTTTTTTTTTTTTTTTTAACAAACTAAGTGGTAGGGAGTTCTGGTCTATTTTAGATGTGAATGGGTTTGCTACAAGAAGGGATTTTTCTTATACTGTTAGATAGAAAGATGAATTTCAGAATTCCATCCATGCTCTAATCTCTGTTTTAAATCCCTTTATTGGATTTAGTCATGTGTCCCTGGACAAGTTACTTATTTTCTTGGACCAGCATGTTCCCTATCTGTATAATGGGGATAATATTAGCATCCATGACAGGATCACTGTAGGGATTAATCTGAGGCAGTGCACATAAAGTGCTTACATTGCGTCTGTCACATGATAAAATACTCAGTATTGGTAGCTGCAGTTATTGTCATCATCAGACAATTAGTGCAGCCATCCACTTCTGTGTATAAAGTAAGGCGTTAACTGTGCTCTTTGGAGGGAAATTAAAGTCACTCTTTCTAGAAAAATGATAGCAAATATAGTAAGAAGCCTTTGTGATCAAGAGAGAGGAGATGAAAAAAGGAATTTGGTTTCATATCAGTTTTTGTTTTGTGAACTAACAATGGACTTCTCTGATGATGTTGCACATGTTAGTGTAAACCTTTAATGAGTGTTTGCCTAAGAAACTTTGCCCTGAAAACTGAAGTCAGATGCAGTTATTTAGAGTTTTTAATGATAAGCAAATTAAATGAGAATAGACACACCTCTGAGTTAAAAGAATTGCTTATCTCAAAGGTTTATGCGGATCAGGAGTACTGTCCTTAAAAGACTGTGATAATTTAATTGGGCATAGGGGGAGTGTTAAAAAGCAATAGACCGTTTTTGACTACTTACCTTTTAGTATTCTATTTGTCCCATTTTGATTGCTTTAAAAAAAAAAAAAAGACAACTGTATTTGTCCTAATACTTGTTTAATTTTTCTGATTGCTGCTGTATTTGCAGAATTTCATTATATTCATCTCAGGGTAGCTTGAGTACAGTGCTTGCTGCTTTTCCTTTAGAGCTGTTGGCGATAGCTGTTTTTAAAATTAGAGGTCCTACACGTCCCTTTCCTGACATTATTTCTTTTCAGTCGACTGATTCATTGTACTTGCTATACAAATAATGAGTTCCACTGAAAACTTGACATGGCAGTTGCCTCAGGCAGAGCATTTCAGTAGGTTTATATTTTCAGAGAGTAAATTTTGGTAAGCCATTTAAAAACTATTCAGTCCACTTATCACAGTTTTCATTGCGGAAATGAATTTCATTCGACTCTTATGTGGTACTAGTAGCTTCATTTTCAGAACTTGATAGAAATTACCAAAGCTATTAAAAACAATTTTTTGTAGATCAGTCCCACAAGCATCTTCAGTTTTACTGAAGTTGAAAAGTTATAAGTTTAAAAAAGGAATAGATGCATTTATTAGTTATAAGGAGTGTAGAACTAGCAGCAGGGTTTATAAACAAATGAATTAGTCTGTACTTGTAGAAAACTTTTATTTCAACTGCTAATTGTTTTTTTCCTTTGAAATATGCTCAGTGTGCAGGCCGTTCAAAGAAGCTAAAATGAAAGTAAAGATAAAATGGGTAATAGTTATCCTCGGTAAATACAGTTTTGGCTTGGACTTCTTGATATTAATGTGGGGGAGGGCCCAATAATATGAATGCTAAATTTACAATTTAGTGATGGATTTTCACTCCAGATAAGAATGTAGTTGATTTCTGAGTTCTTTGGAGATAGAGTGTCCATCTTTGCTCCATTGAGACTGTTCACTTATAAAAAATGAAAACAGATGTGGATAGTTTTCATTAGAATACCAGGTATACTTACAGGTGTACTAGGAAGCGTTAGATACATGTACATTGTATATTATGATATATTAATTACATTAGAATTACAGGTGTACTTCAAAGGATAATTTTTACTATTGCTTGAGTATGCTCAGCAGTATACCAGGAAGAGATGATAAAATCAAATTTTATGGTTGAAGTAGAATTCTTTTAAGTTTTCCAAAAAGGTGGTTTCTGTGGATTGGTGTATCCAAATGTGAGGAGCTTAAGAGTATTTAAGCATTTTATCCATGGGAGAGGTATACCTTTCCTTTTGCTCTGTGTTCAGATGTCATTCAGATATCACACGATTTCATTAATATGTAAGTTCTGCTTTTTACTCAGAGTGGTGTTATTCAGTATTGCCAATAATATTTTCCCACTAACTTAAGAAAACAAGAAGCAGAGGTCCAGACCTAGGAAGCCACGGAGGACTAGAAATGAGGAAAATGAACAGGATGGAGACTTGGAAGGCCCTGTGATTGATGAATCTGTGCTTTCAACTAAGGAGCTACTGGGCTTACAACAGGCTGAGGAGCGATTGAAAAGAGACTGCATTGACAGGCTGAAAAGGGTAACAGCCTTTTGTTAGTTAAAATTTGTTAGTTAAAATCCTTGTTTTGGTTTAATCTATTAGTAATCGGGAACATGTGCTTTGATGAATTATATATCCTACTTTGATATTTAAGCACTACAAGTCAAAAGTGATACTGTTTGATTTAATAGAATTACTTTTTTTTTAAGAATTATTTTTCAAAAATGATTATTAGCATAGTGATAAAGAGTGATAGTACTATATTAACAGTTTTTAAAGTGAATGAGAAATCATCTCCTGGCCAGTTTTTGTTTACCTGTATTTTGTCTCTGTACATCTTTCTCTCTATATGTCTCTATAAATATGTGCTTATGTGTATGTCTCTATAAATCTATTCAAATTGTAGCGACCGAGAAACTACCCTACAGCAAAGTACACCTGCAAACTCTGTGATGTTTTAATTGAATCCATTGCATTTGCTCATAAGCATATCAAAGAGAAGAGACACAAGAAAAACATTAAGGTAAGTTTACTATAACCCAAACAAATATGTTTACTTGTCAGTTATTACTTGTCATCTTTATGACTTTCCTTAAGATTATGGTATTAGTAATTTTGCTACTTATATTGCTGAATTTATTTTGACCAAAATATTTTATACTGGTCAGATATGTTTGCTGGGCAGTCTTGTGAATTTCCTTGGGACAGTATCAGGATGAATGAAGCCAATGGTAGGACCTAGATATATGTCCTTAGGTCAGTAATAATAAAGTAAATAATTTGCCATTGCTATTTCTAAAGTTCTTTCTTTACACTTTTTCCTTATTCCTGTCTTTCCTCTATTATCACTTTATGTGCATAAAGAAGTGTGTGCGTGTTTGATAAGATGAAGACTAAAACAGCTAAAGTGAGAAGGAGGGCTAAGAAAAATATTCCAGAATACTGTACAGGGTGTTGTCTCTGTGAATGGTAGAAGGTAAAAACTGTGTGAATCATTTTTAATCTCAACATTGATATTAAAAGGAGAAGCAGGAGGAAGAGTTGCTCACCACGTTACCCCCGCCTACACCCTCCCAGATAAATGCGATTGGTATTGCCATTGACAGAGTGGTACAGGAGTGTGGCTTACACAATGAGAACTTGGAACAGAGACTAGAAATTAAACGTATCATGGAAAATGTGTTCCAACACAAGTTACCAGGTATTTTCTAGATTTGTTTTTCTTTTTAGCTACCTAAAAGTACCCCATTCATTTTTCCTACCAGTAGTAATTTTTGCCTAATAGGAATTGATTTGCCATGTCCTGAAGCTCTCAATTTTATTGTATGTTTTTGTTTCTCCTGGCTTACCCTAAGGTAACAAAGACTTTTACATATGTTGTCATTAACCTGTCTTCATTGTGAGTTTCATTGTGTCTGTCCATTTACATGCCCCGTATTATTAGAGCACCATGGGACTCTTGTATATCTGTTTACCTTTCTATTTATTTACTTTCTATCTCTAAGTTCAGTTTCTTTTTTTTTAATTGAAGTATAATTGACTTACAATATATTAGTTTCAGGTGTACAACATAGTGATACAGTATTTTTTATACATTACAAAATGATCATCATACCTTTCTACCTATTTACATTGACACAATATTTTGAGTTAAAATAAAGAAAAGTATCCTGGAGTCATTTTCAGGTTATCTGTGTCCATAAAAGGTTCTATTTAACCGCACTTAAAAGAATTGCACCATCTAAAATGAGCTTTCAAAACTAATTTGTAAGAGATTTTGTGCAGTGTTGAATTGATTTTTCCAAGTTATGTCTGTGGAGCCATGGAAAACTATTTTTTTTCAAAGCTCCACAAGTGATTCTGATCCACAGCCAGCGTTGAAATCACTATTTGAATTTATCGCCATACCACCCATAAAACTGTTTGTTCTACTGAAAGATCATTCATATAGTATATGATTCATATTAATATATATCTGTTAAAAAAAATAAAGGGCAAGATTCTGCTCATCCCCCTGTATAGGTGTCTCATCCTTTATGTTGTAGACAAGCTCCTGAGAAGTCATTTGTAATTTTGATTTTTGCCATAGATTTTCATTGTAAAATTGAATGTGCTTTGTCATGGAAAACCTGTTAAAACCCAAAGAAGTTGTTTGACTTAACAAACCTGGAAAAAAAAAAATACAAAGTCCCCTGGTGAGAAGGGGTAATTTTTTGGCACAACAATAGTAAAACATTGGGAAAAATGCTGTAAAATAAATATAGGTGGTACACATACACACGTCTTTCTCTGAACTGTGAATCTCTTGCTGCCTAACATTTTAAGTTATATCAGTGATACTATAATTATTTTCTAAACTTTTCCTAAAGGGATTATATTATGTTAAATTAAGCTTTTTTTTCATAATACAATGAGTATTCATATTGAAAAGTAACTTTATGCTGATTTTTGTGATTATTGTTTTACTGAAACATGATCTTTATAGTAAATTATACCTATGTACGCTTTCAAAAAGGTGAAGTGTTTGTATTAACTCTTCAGTATATACATACTATCAGGTTTACAAACGTATGACAAAGTTAGGCATCCCTTTTCGACTTCCACATTTAAAAAATCATTTCAAATAGTATTTTCTGCACAAAACATGAAATAGTAAAGTAAGTTTTAACATGTTTTACAACTGATACGAAAAGAGTGGCTATTAAACTAAACTGCAGTCAATACAGTCTTCCCTTTTAAATAAAATAAAATGAAGACAAGAGCAAAGAGTCACCCATTCTTGTCCTTTGCTTATGCCAGACTTGAACACTGTTTTTCTTTTGTGTGTAGTTCTAATTGATGGTTACATTTCTGAAATAGCAGTGTCTTGTAATAACTTTTGAGAAATTTTAGTTTATTTATGACTTGTATTTATTCAATTTTTTTGGTTTTAGATTGTTCTCTGAGATTATATGGGTCATCCTGTAGCAGATTGGGTTTCAAAAATTCGGATATAAACATTGACATTCAATTTCCAGCCATTGTAAGTACAAAGTGAAATGTTAGAATTTTCACAGAGTGGTACAGAAATTCATTTTTTCCCCAAATGTGAGCTATATATGGATATATTTTAGATACTTGAAGACAGTTTAAGTGTGATGTTTTTTTCCTAAAACTGCATTGTTTTTAAAAGTATAATTTTTTTTCCTAAAATTGCCGTTTTTATGTTCTTCTGCATGCCTTCAATTTTAGAACATTTCTTTTTATTCTACAGATCTTTCATACTTTCTTCAGACACTGGTCTTCTAACCATGTGAATCTGATCGGGTAATTTAGGTCTGTTAACTTGAAAGGATTAAATTATCTTGATAAGTCAACTTTCCAATGGCAGGAAAGGGTTTCAGATTTCAAATTGTGTATCTATATAAACATTTATGACCTGCAAGCTTAATTTGTTCCTGAGTTTCCTTATATACACCCACCTTGTAAAAATAATTATGCTTTTGAAGAACTACACCTAGCCTAGATTTCTGGTTTAAACATGGTTCAAAAAGATGTTGATAAGTCAGAACTTTAAAACTGGAAGGCAGGGCTTCCCTGGTGGCGCAGTGGTTGAGAGTCCGCCTGCCGATGCAGGGGACACGGGTTCGTGCCCCGGTCCGGGAAGATCCCACATGCCGCGGAGCGGCTGGGCCCGTGAGCCATGGCCGCTGAGCCTGCGCGTCCGGAGCCTGTGCTCCGCAACGGGAGAGGCCACAACAGTAAGAGGCCCGTGAACCATAAAAAAAAAAAAAAAAAAAAAAAAAACTGGAAGGCACTTTGGTAGATTATCCATTTACTTACTGGTGGTTCCTGCAGGCCAGTTTGCAAATGGTTTATGCCCATTTACTTGTGTTGCTACTTAAAAATAAAAATGATTCCTAGTCTCCTCCCCCAGATGTTCTGTTTCACAACTTCTCATTCCTTGCCATCGCTGACTGCTATAGCTACCTGGTCAGCTGACCAATAGATTTTACTGTTCTTTTAACCTTAAATTCTGCTTAATAATTTACCAGCATAGCAGTTATTTTGATTTCATGTCATTCATTCATTTAGCAAATATTCAGTGAGTTTGAGTATATGTCAAGCACCATACTAGGTTCTAGAGGACAAAACAGATACCATTCCTCCCTCCTGGAATTCATACTAGGGAAGGAGATAAGTAAATACGTATGTATAATTAATTATAATGAGAGCTATGCAGGGAAACAAGGTTCTGTGAGAGAAAATAAAAGAGTGTAGATATAGCTGTCCTGAAGGCCCCTTTGAAGGGATTACATTTAAACTGAACTCTAAAAGATGAAAATGGGTGGGGACAGTGAAAGGGTAAAAGAGTGTTTCAGCCTGAGGGCACATCATTTGCAAACAGTGAGTTTGGCCTATTCAAGGCATGCTAAAGGGAAAATTGTAAGGGCTGTGGTGAAGGCACCTTGAGAAAGAATAGTTTAAGATTAGGATAGAGGAGTAGTCTGGGGCCCAACGTACAGGAAGCCAGAATTTCATTTTGACCTAAGGGCATTAAGAAGCCAGACTGAGAGTTTTAAGGAGGGTCACAACTAGATCTAATGTATGATTTTAAGTGGTTTTGGTTCCTGTGTGGAGCAAAGATTAATAGAGAAAGGCAAGACTAAATGGAGACGCGGGTAAGCAATCTGTTGAAGTAGTCTCACAGAGTGAGAAGTAATACTGTTAACAGCTTGACAACCTCTAGCCACAACTTTGAGATTTGCTGAGAGGCTAATTACCTCGGGAATTAGTGAATCAGGAGTTAACTGCATAGTAGGTCTCTTTTTGCCCACACTCATCCTCTTTTTGCTCATCTCTCTGTGTCTGACTGATGTGTGCACACAGCACAATGATTAATTCCTTTACTCTGGTAGCAAGGTGCTTTCTAATTTGGAAAAGAATTTGGGTAATTTCAAACGACTGTGTATTATCTCAGTGAAGCAAAAGTACTTATGGATTATTTGATATATTCACTGATTTATTTCCTAGATGTCTCAGCCAGATGTTCTCTTACTTGTCCAAGAATGTTTAAAGAACAGTGGTAAGGCCAAATTCTTTCCACATTTTGCTCTTAAATTTTTCTTTTGTCTATAATTTGAATATCTTATTTCTCAAACTTTGAAAATAAGAAGTCATGTTTTTTGATTTACTTATATGGGTAATATCCAAACAAAAAACTAAAGGAAATGCCCATAAATTATTAGCAAGTTAATTAGAGTCTTGTTAGTTGTCCTACTATGCAGAATAATTATTTTGTAAGTAAAGCTTTTAGCTTGGTGATAATGTCATAATTTAGAAAGATTATATTAGCCCTAGGCTGAGAGTAAAAAGAATTAAAATATGTAAAATTTACTCTTGAGGGTAAAAAACTAAAGGGTAATCTTTTTAATTCTATGGTTTAAATTAGTACTTTACAAATAATAAATAGTGTGGCCCAGCCCAGATGAATGAATCAACAAATCATTGTTCCCAGTTAGGTTTATCAGTAGTCCAGAGTAATGTCCAACTGGGGATTGACGGCTTATGTGCTTTCCGTAGGCCTCATTCAATTGTCTCATCCCTTTAATTAGTCTTTCCCATCCTTTTTGTTTTGATTGAATGAAACATTTAAACATTTCTTCTTACTTCAGTCAGTATGTATTTTGACCCCATGTATTTTAGTAGCTTTTGCAGCAATTTTTTTTAATGTCCTATTCATATTTCTAATTGTTACCCACGTAACATTTAAATGTTCTAATTCAATAATGTAGTCATTTCTAATCAGACATTAGTTTTTCAAAATAAGGATTTTAAATTAATGTGATTACTTGATTCTTGAATATAATACTTTTTTCCTTTTCAAGTCACTTTTATTTCATAATCATCTCTTGAGAACCTTATTTTGTAATGGTCTTTCAAAAGGTCAAACAGATAATTCACAACTGGTACTTGTACTTTATCTAGTTGTGCTTTTAAACAAAGGCTTAGTTAACTAACCTATCTGATATTCTTTTCTTTTTCCAGACTCTTTTATTGATGTTGACGCAGATTTCCACGCTAGGGTGCCAGTCGTGGTGTGCAGAGAAAAGCAAAGGTCTCTGCTTCTTTAAGCTGTTTATTAAGTACCAAAAGCACTTGTACTTTACTCCATCTTAATGTCCAGTTTCTAAAATTGTAAGCTCCTATGTGGTTAATTTCACAAGCTTCCTGTTAGCATTCTCCGTCTACTGTTGGTGTTTAACACAAGAGGAAAAAGTGTTTTATTTTTAAAAGAGTAAAATTACTTAAAAAGAAAAAATATAGGTAGGAAGCATTTTGACCCATTTCAGTAAAAAACACCTCTGTCAAATAGTTACTTGCTCTAATCACCTTTATTTGCCATCCTTTTTAGAAGCATTTTAAACAGTGCTGAGTAACAGTTCACCCGGCTCTCTCTCCGTCTGGAAGCATTACCGTTACCACTGTAAATGGGTAGTTTGTAGGCTGTAATGATTTGCCATTAGGCAGATTCCTCCAGCTAGGGAAAACACTCTTGCCCTTATAAAGATGAATTCATACTCCCATTTGAAAGATTTTACAGTATTCTCCTTACTTGCATTTTCCCCCCAAAATAATTTTAATATATGAAAACATGAAGTTTTAGTTCTTGAAAAATAAAGTTTACTTAGAAGACAGCTGCCCTATCTTTTTTAATACAATATTGAGATGACCCATAAAGGTTTAGTGAGTTAGAAGTATTTACTATCAGTGTAAATTAGTTGGTGGTGGTGTAAAAGACACCTGATACCTGTATAATACTTTCTCTTTTTCCTTCCCATTCTCACCCTCTACCCCCACCAGTGGTCTTCTTTGTAAAGTGAGTGCAGGAAATGAAAATGCTTGTCTGACAACAAATCATTTAACTGCCCTTGGAAAACTAGAATCAAAGCTGGTTCCTTTGGTGATTGCATTTAGGTACTGGGCAAAGGTAGGTTTGAGTTCTTTAAATGAATGCACATTCTGTGTGTGCATAAGCAGTATGCTTTGATTTTTACATGGTTCATTTAATCTTAAATGTTTGGATGCATATTTATAGACATCAAGGGAGTTGGCATCTGAGTATTAGAACAGAAATTTTAACGTGTACAGAAAGGAAAACTCAATTTCTATTTCACTATGACGTATTGCTCAAAAGATCAAAATGCTTTATGATGCTTATTAAAAATTAGATTTGTGGGGGCTTCCCTGGTGGCACAGTGGTTGAGAGTCTGCCTGCAGATGCAGGGGACACGGGTTTGTGCCCCGGTCTTGGAAGATCCCACATGCCGCGGAGCGGCTGGGCCCGTGAGCCATGGCCGCTGGGCCTGCGCATCCAGAGCCTGTGCTCCACAACGGGAGAGGCCACAACAGTGAGAGGCCCGCATACCGCAAAAAAAAAAAAAAAAAAAAAATTAGATTTGTAAGTCAAATCCCAGAGTTATGGCCCAAATGTTTACATTTTTTTTCTTTTCTTTGTAGTTCTGATCCCTCACCAAACAAAAGTAAAATTTTGATGCTTTAAAAAAATACCTCGAAAGCTATTTCCATATATTTGTTAGTGGAAGCAACCAGCTGGCATTTCAGTGATGTGTCCTAAATCTAACATTACTCTCATCAGCTGGAGGCAAATTCAAAAACACATAGTTTGAATAACAGCAGAAGAGAATTCTGTCAGTCCCTCTCCCCTTTCCCCCTTTCTAGTGGTAGAATGGCATAGCTATTACCCTCAGAAAAATGCAACTCTCCCAGAATCATGTTTTTTTGTACAAGTCTATCTCAAACCATAATTCTTTCCATGCTAATTGTGTAGCAGGGATTTTTATGGATTTCTCAGCTGACGTCCTTGGAAGCAAGTTCACTTTATTTCATGAACTTACAAGGTTGTCTGTGCTTGAACAGCTTCACTAGCTAAAACCCCCCATCCCTTAGTCTCAGTTTGGGGCTGGATCTTGTTCACGTTGTCCTGCTCAATTAAGAGAGACAAAATTACGCTGCTTAAAGATTCTTGATGTAGGTTGTCAGGAAAACCTGATAAAAACGTGTGTGGATTAAGGCGCATTACGGCCATCAGTGAAAAGTCAGTTTAGAGTGCAGGACTCCCACAAGTGGGTTAAGAAGTCATTTTCTGCAGATCAAGAAAATATACTCATCACAATATTCCTACCTTTGTACCATATGAATCAAATACACTGTAAATGAACCAGGCCTTTGCTGAGGAAAAGACAATGTCTAAAAGCATTTATAAATGAAGCTGCAGCTTCATAAGATGAATCTCATCAATAGTATGTGACCCACCAACTGTTTACTTTTTAACTAGTTTCCAGAAGTGATTCTCAGGCACAGGAAAGTTTGAAATGAAGCTTCTCATACCATTTCCAATGATATACCCAGAGACTCCCAAAAAATGAAAGCCACTATCTGATCTTGCTTTACATTTCTACAGTGTTTTAAATATGGTATCCTATTGAAATGCTCAAATAATCATGAGAGCATCTAACACTTCCCCAAAATGTAAGGTCTTATCATGATTATAAAATTGAGATTCTGTGTAGAGAAAAGCCAAAGCTTTACCGATTAGGACATGGCAGTAACAATACGTAGTTCCTGTTGCTTGGGTCCAGGACCCAACAGGGACAGAGGATGTCCCACTCTTAACTGGGTGAATTGATAATCACAATGTGCTGTCTTTTGAAAGCAGCCTCCTACTTCATCACTAAGTAGGCCATGCTTTCTAAGTTTTTATTTCTGCTAGCGCTAATGAGTTTGCCTACATTCTCCCCTAATCACCTTTCTGACCAAAGCATGCATTTTCAAGGTCGTAGCTAAGGGTGAGGGGACCATTAAACTGAGCAAAGCCAATTGGCTTACAGTTGGAATTGAACCATCATTTTGACTCCATTAACAAGTTTTTGAACCAAGTGAATGGAGTTACCATGAATATCAAAAAAATAAAACTAAATATTATTTTTAGGGCCCTTCACAAATGAGTTTAGTTAAAATGAAAAATTTGAAATTGAAACTCACTCAAAACCACAATCTGTGGTTACCCCAAAAGTACAAGGAAGTATTTTGTCACTGTGGAGTTTTATTTGGAGGGGTAAATCGTGACACACGGAAATGAAGTAACGGGTTTTAGACCAAATTACATAAATGACAAGTTTACAAAAGAATGTACTTTTTGACAAGTACAAAAGAATGCTTATCCTCTTTTTGACAAGTACAAAAGAATGCTTATCCTCTTTTCTCTCATTTGTAGCTTTGCAGTATAGATCGCCCTGAAGAAGGAGGTTTGCCACCTTATGTGTTTGCCCTGATGGCCATTTTCTTTCTTCAACAGAGGAAAGAACCCCTTCTGCCTGTTTATCTAGGATCATGGGTATAAAACTTTTTTGCTTATGTATCTGATACTGATTTTATTACAGGGCCACAATCCCTTGTGTATAATTTCAGAGTGTGAAAACCTAACCAGAACTGACATGAATGTATTTATCCTACTATTGTGAATATTCATACCTTTCACTGCTGAAATATTAATGTATTTGACTCAGGATGCTGCCCTGTACTCTGCTTAGGGACACTGTTACTTTTCTAAACTGAAAAAACTCTTGACTTACGGAACACATGATCTTGAGGTTTTCAGACAAGAGAATGTGAATATATTATCATTTGGTACACACTTTCTTTGGGTACAGTTTTATAATTTGATACTTGAATTTATATATCACCTCCAGACAGACTGTAGGAAGCTTTTGGTTCGCTATCACTTACTTTCTATTACTAGTCTTTTGATTCTCTTTATGCCCCGTTCCCTGTGAAACAAAAGAAAATATAAGTGCTGAAATTGCTACCTATAGCACAAGATGCAGAATTTAGCAGTCAGTCACCTCTTGAATAATATTTTGTTATAATCTTTAAGATGAATTAGACTTCAGTGATGTGACTGTTCTTTCTTTCTGGATAAATTAAAGTTGAGCTGGTTTATTCAAATAGTAAGATTTAAGAAGAAGCCACCTCAGAGTCAAAATGAGGTTATTCTCATTCTCTTGGAAACCTCACTGTTAATCCCTAGGTGTTTATCTTGATAAAAATCTTACGTGTACACTTACTTTATAAAAAGGGTCACTGGGTGAGAGCTTACTTTGGTACATCAGTATTTTAACTAGTCTTCTTACCATATGCAGGATTCTTGTCATTTAAGGAGGAGATGTTCTAGAGCAGTAGCCCTTAATTATGGGCCTATAAAAAAATAAGATTTTAAGGAATTTTTTCTTTATACTTAATAAGTTGAGAATTAAGCAGGGACCTTTGTCTGCCAGGCCCTGAGAATAAAGACTAAAGCAGAATAAGTCCTATATAAACTCTGTCTTGGCATTAGCGATTGCAGTCTGCTGTGCTGTGACCCAGTTGCCTAAAGGGAGCTCTCTTTGTGCTTGTGGTACTGAAATGAAAAAATTCAGGGTATCCTTGCTAGTCTGCTCTCCTGGTAGAAAAAAGGGTGAGAGAACAAAGTCAACCCTTAGTTGATAAATAACCCTTTTCATCAGACCCAAATAGGATTCTGTGAAAGTCTTTGAAGTTTTCTTTTCACTTTGATCCAAGAGAAACAGGAGTTTAAGATGGAACCAAACCAGTTGGACTCCTATGCCAAACAAAAAGCCTTAGAAGAGGTTGATGCATTGCCATGCTCACTAATGTCTTAGTGAAATCTGCCTTTTCTTGTGTCCTCATCATCTCTAAAGTAGGCATCTGTCACTGATGTGAGGATGCAGTAAAAAAAAAAACAAGTGCTTCTATTCTGCTGCTGGGATTCTCCTCAGGATTTGCTTAAGAGAAGCATGAATACCCTTTCCTGTGGCCAGTGTATTATTTCCTCGGGAGTAGTACTGGAAGTCCTCTAAGGTGACACAGAATTTGGTCTTGATTATACCATTTATTTATTTAAGATTCTTTTTCTTCTCTTATTTATTTATTTTTTAACATCTTTATTGGAGTATAATTACTTTACAATGGTGTGTTAGTTTCTGCTTTATAACAAAGTGAATCAGTTATACATATACATATGTTCCCATATCTCTTCCCTCTTGCGTCTCCCTGCCTCCCACCCTCCCTATCCCACTCCTCCAGGCAGTCACAAAGCACCGAGCTGATATCCCTGTGCTATGCGGCTGCTTCCCACTAGCTATCTACCTTACGTTTGGTAGTGTATATATATCCATGCCTCTCTCTCGCTTTGTCACAGCTCACCCTTCCCCCTCCCCATATCCTCAAGTCCTCCCCACTTGATCATGGTGTATGATCCTTTTAATGTGCTGTTGGATTCTGTTTGCTAGTATTTTGTTGAGGATTTTTGCATCTATGTTCATCAGTGATATTGGCCTGTAGTTTTCTTTCTTTGTGACATCCTTGTCTGGTTTTGGTATCAAGGTGATGGTGGCCTCGTACAATGAATTTGGGAGTGTTCCTCCTTCTGCTATATTTTGCAATGGTTTGAGAAGGATAGGTGTTAGCTCTTCTCTAAATGTTTGATAGAATTCGCCTGTGAAGCCATCTGGTCCTGGGCTTTTGTTTGTTGGAAGATTTTTAATCACAGTTTCAATTTCAGTGCTTGTGATTGGTCTGTTCATATTTTCTGTTTCTTCCTGATTCAGTCTTGGCAGGTTGTGCATTTCTAAGAATTTGTCCATTTCTTCCAGGTTGTCCATTTTATTGGCATAGAGTTGCTTGTAGTAATCTCTCATGATTTTTTTTATTTCTGCAGTGTCAGTTATTCTCCTTTTTCATTTCTAATTCTATTGATTTGAGTCTTCTCCCTTTTTTTCTTGATGAGTCTGGCTAATGGTTTATCTACTTTATCTTCTCAAAGAATCAGCTTTTAATTTTATTCATCTTTTCTATTATTTCCTTCATTTCTTTTTCATTTATTTCTGATCTGATTTTTATGATTTCTTTCCTTCTGCTAACTTTGGGGTTTTTTTGTTCTTCTTTCTCTAATTGCTTCAGGTGCAAGGTTAGGTCGTTTATTTCAGATGGTTCCTCTTTCTTAAGGTGGGCTTGTATTGCTATAAACTTCCCTCTTAGAACTGCTTTTGCTGCCTCCCATAGGTTTTGGGTCGTCTTGTCTCCATTGTCATTTATTTCTACGTATTCTTTTATTTCCTCTTTGATTTCTTCAGTGATCACTTCGTTATTAAGTAGTGTATTGTTTAGCCTCCATGTGTTTGTATTTTTTACAGATCTTTTCCTGTAATTGATATCTA
>NW_020174042.1:5743601-5744076 GCF_003031525.2 Neophocaena asiaeorientalis asiaeorientalis | reverse complement strand
TTGGCTCTCCCACCTCAGAGGCACAGCACTGACTCCTGGCTGCAGCACCAAGAGCCTTTCATCCACACGGCTCAGAATAAAAGGGAGAAAAAGTAAAGAGAAAGAATTAGCAGAAGTAGGAAGAAAGAAAGAGAGAACGAAAGGAAGGAAGGAAGAAAGAAGAAAAGGAAAGAAGGAAAGAAAGAAAGGAGGGAGGGACGGTGGGAGGAAGGAAAAAAGAAAGAAGGTAAAATAAAGTAAAATATAATAAAGTTATTAAATTAAAAAATAATTATTAAGAAAAAAAATTTTTAAACAACAACAAAAATAAACGGATGGATAGAACCCTAGGACAAATGGTGGAAGCAAAGCTATACAGACAAAATCTCACACAGAAGCATACACATACACACTCACAAAAAGAGGAAAAGGGGAAAAAATCATAAATCTTGCTCTCCAAGTCCACCTCCTCAATTTGGGATGATTCGTTGTCTAT
>NW_020174042.1:5700898-5742537 GCF_003031525.2 Neophocaena asiaeorientalis asiaeorientalis | reverse complement strand
TTTCCCTTTCTCTTCTTTGTTCTCACAGCTCCCAGGGGCTCAGCTTTGGATTTGGCCCCGCCTCTGTGTGTAGGTCGCCGGAGGGCGTCTGGTCTTTGCTCAGACAGGACGGGGTTAAAGGAGCCGCTGATTCGGGGGATCTGGCTCACTGGGTCCAGGGGGAGGGAGGGGCACGGAGTGCGAGGCGAGCCTGTGGCAGCAGAGGCCAGCATGACGTTGCACCAGCCTGAGGTACGCCGTGCGTTCTCCCGGGGAAGTTGTCCCTGGATCCAGGGAACCTGGCAGTGGCGGGCTGCACAGGCTCCCCGGAAGGGGGGTGTGGATAGTGACCTGTGCTCGAACACAGGCCCCTTGGTGGCGGCAGCAGCAGCCTTAGCGTCTCCCACCAGTCTCTGGGGTCCGTGCTTTTAGCCATGGCTCGCGCCCGTCTCGGGTCCGCGCTTTTAGTCACGGCTCGCGCCCGTCTCTGGGGTTCGCGCCTTTAGCCGCGGCTCGCGCCCGTCTCTGGAGCTCCTTTAAGCAGCGCTCTTAATCCCATCTCTTCGCGCGCCAGGAAACAAAGAGGGAAGAAAAAGTCTCTTGCCTCTTCGCAGCTCTAGACCTTTTCCCGGACTCCCTCCCGGCAAGCCGTGGTGCACTAACCCCTTCAGGCTGTGTTCCCGCAGCCAACCCCAGTCATCTCCCTGCGCTCAGACCGAAGCCTGAGCCTCCGCCCGCAGCCCCGCCTGCCCCGGAGGGTGAGCAGACAAGCTTTTCGGGCTGGTGAGTGGCGGTTGGCCCTGATCCTCTGTGCGGGAATCTCTCCGCTTTGCCCTCCACACTCCTGTTGCTGTGCTCTCCTCCGCGGCTCCGAAGCTTTCCCCCTCCGCCACCCGCAGTCTCCGCCCGTGAAGGGGTTTCCTAGTGTGTGGAAACGTTTCCTCCTTCACAGCTCCCTCCCACTGGTGCAGGTCCCGTCCCTATCCTTTTGTCTCTGTTTTTTCTTTTTTCTTTTGCCCTACCCAGTTACGTGGGGGGTTTCTTGCCTGCCTTTTGGGAGGTCTGAGGTCTTCTGCCAGTGTTCAGTAAGTGTTCTGTAGTTGTTGTTCCACGTGTAGATGTATTTCTGGTGTATCTGTGCGGAGGCAGGTGATCTCCGCGTCTTACTCTTCTGCCATCTTCCCCTCCCGCCTATTCAAGATTTAATAACGGGGCTTCCCTGGTGGCGCAGTGGTTGCGAGTCCGCCTGCCGATGCAGGGGATATGGGTTCGTGCCCCGGTCCGGGAAGATCCCACATGCCGCGGAGCGGCTGGGCCCGTGAGCCATGGCCGCTGCCCCTGCGCGTCTGGAGCCTGTGCTCCGCAACGGGAGAGGCCACAGCAGTGAGAGGCCCGCGTACTGCAAAAAAAAAAGATTTAATAACGAAAACAAGTATGTGGTGGCCAAATACTAGATTGAATTCTGTGTGTCAAATACGGCAGACTCTGCTGCCTGAACCAAAGTGATCTGTAGCTTTCAGCATTTTAAACTAGTCAAGTATCAGTGTGCTGGCTTCTGCTAGGGTCTTTTGGTCAAAAATGTGAAGCAAGTGAGAGAAAAGAAATTCAGTGCCTTGTTCATGCCAGATATTTTATATCACTCTTTCTGCAGAAATCTATTGAGAACCTCAAAATTATGTGCATGAAAGTATCTAAACTGTTAACTCCTTCAAAATTTTTAAAGCACTCTGTGTTAGTCATTGTACTAGGCCCTGAAGGTAATACACAAATGAATAAGACTAAATTCTCTGTCAAGAAGTTTAGAGTATTGTATCTCTGTGCTCAGATCTGTGTTTTTGAAAATCTTTCAGCCATTCTCTCCCAACCTACTCAGATTTCTTCCATGTTGGAGATTATCTCTGTGACCTTTTACTCCCAATTAAAATTCCCATTTATTATCATTAGATATTGATATGTGAGTTGTGAATGATGAATAGGCTTAACCCTGTGTTCTTAGCATCTTTTATCCCCTACAACAATATTTTACTAGTCTCCTAGTGGGTATTATTTGGAATCTTCCTTATTTTAGATTATGTAAACGTAACCCTTAGGAAATAGTTATTTACACTTTAAGAATGCCAGATAATATAGTAGAAAGAAGAGTAGTGTTAAAGTTTGCCAGCCCTGAGATTCACCCAGGATTTGCCACTTAAATCCTTGTGACCTTGAACAAGTTATTTAATCTCTGAGCCTTGGTGAAAGACTCATCTGCAAATTTTTGAAATGAGATCAGGAATGTAGAGTTCCTGGAACTCTACAGGTAGGAGAACAGATGTAGTCCTTTCCCCCTTCAATAGAAAGGCAAGTTCCACTTACGGTATGTAGGTGTGAACTCCTAAAACTAGTGATCCTTCTGGAAATAACAGCATAAATTCTCAACAAAATACATAAAACAACAACGTGAAGGCTCTGGAGACTGAACAAATGCAAACAGACTTTGGAGAGAAGTCAAAACCTGTAGCAAGTGACCAACACAGAGTGAGTTTCTGTTTTTCAGTGGCTTTACCCCTGAAGGCAACCCTGGTAGAAAAACCAGTACTCTTTCTGGCCAGAGGAACTAAGGCCACCAGATAATAAGGGGAAGAAAAACCAGAAAGGGAAGATATAGAGAAGTGGAACCTTTAATTCTGTGTGGGAACTCAGTACATCACTGACTGACTTCTGAACCAGTCCAGTGTGCCGTATAAGGAGATTGGAAGTCAATACTCTATCCTCGCAAAAAGAAAAAAACTGAACATGCTGAAAATCAACAGCTCTTTTTAGAGCCATTAGAGAATTGAGGTCATGAGGAAAACCACTGCCCCCAAAATTGGAGAGACAGGCAAATATATGAGTTGTCAGAGCATAAGCCCAGAATCCTGCCCATGGAACGGCCACCAGGGTAGGAAAACATGGACTCTGATTCTGGAGGCTCAGTTTGGATAAGGTTGAAAGTGAAAAACAATAAGGGGGCCAGTCTTAGGGGGCTGATTTCATGAGTTTTATCTGCAAACATGCCCACCAGGTTCTCAGGGTAAAGATCTAAGAAAATTCCCCTTTGAGGGAAAAGCTAGCCATTTTGAAATTGCCTGGAGCATTCTGCTGTTAGAAACAAAAACCTGCCCTCAAGGGAAACTGTTTTACCAGAGCCTGACCACCTTGAGTTTTATCAGGGCCTAACTGACCTGGGTAAAGGAAAAATACCAACTCCAACCCTCTGTAGTTTCCTGTCTCACCTCAGGTGGGCAGGACTGAGAAGCACTTTCTGAAGGTCACAGCCCAGGACCACAGTCTCACTAAAAGACTGAGATCTGAACATAGGACTATAGAATGCTTCCCCTCCCCTCACACCTTACTACAGCATCATTAGGCCTCCTGTGTAATAATGGGATTACAACAGACAGACCTCATATAAGAAGAAATCTCTTGGGAAACCCAAAAGCAATACAGGAGACAAAAACAAGGATACCAGCATAAGTTATAGCCCCTTGACATGTACAGCTACAACAAACAGGACATAGCCTGACTCGTAGCCAGGTAAAAGAAAACCTCACACCCCAGGCCTATACTTTACCCAGCTTTCCACAAAAAAATAACAAGGTATACTAAAAGGCAAATAACATAGTATGAAGAAACAGAGCAAACATTGGAATTAGCAGACCAGGAGTTTAAAAAACAAGAATATGCTAAGGGCTCTAAAGGAAAAAAATGGTCAACATGCAAAAACAAATAGGTAATATAAGCTGAGAGATGAAAACTCGAGGAAAGAATCAAACAGAAATACTAAAAATCAAAACTAACAAAAATGAAGAATGCCTTTGATGGGTTCATCAGGAAACTGGACAAAGCTGTGGAAAAAATCAGTGAGCTTTATTCAATGGAAACTTCTCAAACTGAAAAGCAAAAAGGAACAAAAGAATGAAAAAGAAATGGAACAGAATAGCTAAGAACTGTAGGACAATTACTAAGGGTTGTAATGTATGTATAATGGGAATACCTGGAAAAGAAGAAAGAGAAACAGAAGAAACAGTTGAAGTAATAATGACTGAGAATTTTTAAAATAAATGACAGACTTATAAACCATACATGTGAAGCAGACTGAAAACAGTTAAGAGCCAAGGCTTACTAAACTGAGCTGAGGTCGGAGCTGCTGTCTACCAGAGAGGTGACAATCTGCATTTTGTCTAAGCAGTTAATTACCTATAAAACAAAAGTAACTACACGTATTGGAGTAACATAAAGAATCCAGAATTTTCACAATACATTATAGTATCACAATATCCAGAATGCAATCCAAAAATACTCAACAATACAAAGAGCCAAGAAAATGGGACACACTCAAGGGAAAAGAAATCAGCAGATGCCAAGCCCAAGATAAGATACCAAAGACTTTAAAAGCAGTTATTATAACTGCTCCATGAGACAAAGGAAATACACTTGCAATAATTTGAAGAGATAGAGAATATCAGCCAGAGAATTAGGAAGTGTAAAGAGAAGCAAATGGAAATTATAGAAGTGAAAGATACATTATTTTAAATTAAAAAAATTTACTGGATGGGCATCATAGCAGAGTGGAGGTGACATAGGAAAGAGTCAATAGATATGAAAATAGATAAGTAGAAACTAATCTAAGGAAGAAAAAAGTTTAAAAATAAATAAATAAACATCAGGGACTTGTGGAACAATTTCAGAAAAATCTAACCTATGGGTAGTTTGAGCCCCAGAAGGAGAGGAGCAAGAGAAGGGGATAGAAAAAAATTAAGTTTCACAAATTTGATAAAAAGACAAACTTACAGTCTCAATAAGCCAAGTAAACCTCAAGTAAGATAAATTCAAAGAGAAGCATGCTTAGCACATCATAGTCAGGCTGCTGTAAACCAAAACTAAAGAGCAAAACTCAAAAGCAGCCAGAGAAACACCTTACATAAGGTGAGAAAGGTAAATAAGTACATATCAAGTGGTGGTCATTCTCTGAGGAAAAATAAACCAGGGTAGGAAGGACAGAGTGAAAGAGGAGGAGTTATTTAGAGTCAAAGATATTTGAGCAGAGCCTGAATGTGTTCCTCACTGCATGGGTTAGCTGGTTTAGGGAGAAGAGCCTTCCAAGCAGAGGGAATAGCAGATGTCAGCTCCAAGCCAGGAGGACAGATCGAGAAAATGGGTCAGAGAAGTAGCAAAGGACCAGATTACCTAGGCCCTAGAAAAGACTGAATTTCATCCTGAGTAAGAAGGAAACTGTCATGAGCAGGGGAGTGACATGATGTCTTCTGTTTTAGGATTGCTCTGTCTGCTAAACCAAAGAAGTAGTCCATTTGATGTGGAAATACATTGGGGAACTGGGGCTACCACAGACACACCCCACCCCACAATTCACTATGTACATTAACCTGTCTAAAAGGCTGTGATACATCCCTTTGTACCTACAGTAAAGAAACCTGTTCACATTTGTTCCACATTTCTTAGACCTTTTGAGCCTAGACTTCTTTAGCATCTTAACAATGTCAAAAGAAACACTTTATATTTTTTAAACACTTACTATATGCCATACCCTGTATCTGAATGCTTTGTGTCCATTATTTTATTCCATAACTATCCCATGAAGGAGATTCTGGTGTTATCCCTTTTTACAGGAGCCTGAAACCTAAAGAAAATGAGGACCTTACTGAAGGTCTCACAGCTAGTACATGAAGGAGTGAGATTTGGGCCCAGGTGGTTTTATTCCAGAACCATGACCTTAGGCCTAGGCCATGTTGCCTTCTCTTAGACTATTTACTAAAGAATTATTTCCAAAAATCACCAGTTCTTTTGCAAATCAAAACCTTGATTTTTCCTTTAAATTTACAGATGTCTCAAAGATACTCCTTTTATAAAAAATACCTTTTATATTTTCAGTGAGCTAAAGTATGTTAGTTTTCATTTCTTCCAGGATTAATATGCTCTGATTGATATAAAATCCTTTCTGCCTTATAATAGTATGTGTCTAATTTTTCCCAGATTGAAGGATTCTCATTAAACAAACTAGGGAATTTCAACCTTAAAGAAATTCAGAAAGACTCTGTGGCCTGGGAGTACACTGATAATGCTGCAGGGGACGCAGACTCAGCAAAAGAAGAGGCACCAAAAGAAATGCCCGTTAAAAGGGGACAGGTCTGTTCTCCCTTGTTTCTAGTTTTACTGTCTATTTTTAATTTGTTGTTAATTGTGGAGTTTATGGGTTACTCAGTTCTTCCTCTCTTCTTTCCTCAACTATCTTAACTATCTCGTGGCTGTTTAGTTTCCTAGTCTATTCAGTCCTTTGAATAGACAAGTAATGAGAAAAGGTAAAATTCAAATCATTGAATCCACAGTTACTTACGTGGTTTCTTCTGTGTGCAAGGTGCTATGAAAGAGGCTGAGAATTCAGAGATAAATTCCCATCTGTCCTCTAAGAGCTTAGGTCTTAGATAGTATTATGAGGTTGAAATATATGAAAAGTTAACTAACCTCAAATTACGAAAATAACAGTGAATAAGTCTGTGGTCTAGTGTACTTGTCCGTATCCATACTATTAGGGGTGGGCAGGAGAATTTATGCAAAAGGAAAGAATTGCCATTAGAATTTCAAACAAAAATCTGAACAATGTAATTATACTAGTAATAACAATAGGATTCTGACCCAAATTGGTAAATGGTCCTTGACTCCATGAGCTTCCCCATAACCCTTTGGGGTAAAATGACAGTAATACCCACAAAATACTTCTGAGACCTGGATTCTTATCCTAGCTCTTCACAAACAGGTCATGTCACTCTTTTAGTCCTTATTTACTCATGCCTAAAATGAGGAGATAATGGTGAATCATACGTTCTCCAGGTGTGTTTTCTGGAATCCTTGAGAGTTGAGGGGAAGAGGGTGGGGGTGGCACTCTACCCCTGCTGCCGCCAGAGCACGCTGCTGGTATCAGTTTTCTATTTGGGGTTCCAGGAGTGGCTAAAAGCACAGGCTGTGGAGCCAGAATATTTGAATTTACAAACACAAATGCAGCTCTCCCACTTCCTAGCTGTGTGTCTTTGGGCAGGTGACTTACTCTTTCTGTGCCCCAGTTTCCTCACCTGTGAATGGGGATGATATTGGTACCCTCTCATAGTCACTGATTTATAGAATGCTTCACTCAGTGCCGAGCATGTGGTGAGCACTTAGTAAATGCTAGTTGCTAGTTTTATTTTATTTGAGAAAGAAAGTGTTCTCTACGTTAAAAAAGCAGAAACAGTAACAACAGCAACAACAAAAAGTGTAAGTACTGCTAGTCTAGATATGTCAAAGGCCTCTTAAGTTCCATGTTATGATATTATCAAGTCATTTCAGTGAGATGCTTAAAAATCCTTAGTAATGCTGAATATATGGATAAAGAGGTGAGATCTAATGAAGCTTTCCATTTCTGGGGTTTTCTTTGTGTCCTCGACTATAGTGTGTGGGACCTAGACAACTTCCATTTTTAATCAGTTTTGCTTTGTAAGCCCACCTAATAACTTTATCTTATTTCACAGAACCTTTGTGGTTAAGATTTAGTGAATAAGTATGTGGCATTAATAAAATACCATACTACTTGTTTTGAAGCTTGATATAATAAAGTGTGATTGGAAACAAATTTGTATACCCTAGAAGGAAAAGCTATTGCTGAAAGTCCAATTAAATACTTTATCTTTTCATTTGAATGCTAATTGGAGAGATAAATCATGCTGCCACTTCTGAAATTGAGACCTCGACAGTGTCGAAATTGCATGGTGTGGTGAAAGAACACTGGACTGGGATCAGGAGACATTGTCCTCATTTTGCTCCTGACGAGCATTGTTGAGACCTTTGACAAGTCACTCTTTGGACTTCAGTTCCTTCTCTTGTAGCATATGGGAGTTGAACTAGATTACCTCTTAAGAGCATCTTACAGTTGTGACATTGTTTCAATGGTATATGGATTTCTTGTATTTAAAAAGACTATACCTAAATGAAAAAATACAGAGAGCAACCAGTCTGCCAGATGCTTTCCCTTGTTTTCTGATTTAATCCTCATAACTATCCTGTGTTATAGGTGGTATCATCCCTACTCTGCAGATAATGGTAGCGACCATTTTTTGAACATGTGTGCCAGGCACTGTGCTAAGCTCTTAACAGACACTCTCTCACTCAGTCCTCCCAACAACCCTATGAGGTGGGTACTGTGATCCCCATTGTTCAGATGAGGAAACTGAGGCTTAGACAGCTTATATACCTTCACCAGGATCAGACACAGCCAGTAAATGGCAGAGCTGGATTTGAAAGCTAAGCATGTCCCACTCCAAAGCCAGTTCTCTTAGCCTCTGTGCTATACTGCCAATCCAAGAAAGAAGAAGCTAAGTCACAGAGCAGTTAAGATCTGTGAAGTGGCAAAATTGTATTTGGACCCATTTTTTTCTTTTCTAAGTCCTTTGTACTTTCCACTATATTCCATCACAGTATGTCCCAACTTGTCGTGAGTCTGTGAGTGGAAAACTTAGTATTAATTTCTGATATCAAGAGTTATTTATTTGACTTTAAAATCAGTTGCTACTGGCAGATTCAATGAACTTAATGTAGCTTCTCAGAGCAAGTGAGAGGAGTGTTTTTCCTTTTGCTCTGTGCCTCTAGCTGCAGCCCATTTCTGTGTGTAACTGTGTAAAGGCACCCTCCAGAGGCAGGAACAGGGAGAGCTCAGTGCTGAGAGTAGTAGCAATCAGGGCACAGTTCTCTCCACCTGCCCTTAAGACTTCAAAATAAGGAGTGCTGCCTGGTTACATAAAACTGCCTGTCTATTCCTATGATAATGACTAGATTTTAACATACTTTAATCCTGGGAATTCAGTGAAGGAATGCTGTTTTCCCACAATCAAAATAGAACCTAGAATGTGGTTATCTAGATAGGCTGTCAAATTCATATCTTTGCTAAGGTTTTTCAGATTTTTTTTATTTGATGCTTGAATGATCTCTTATTTTTCAGATTGTACTGACATCTGAAATAACCTGTATATTTTCTCTTTGCTGTTAATAGGTATCATTAATATTTGATTTAAAACACCAGCCTTCAGTACCGGTTGGGCAGCTCTGGGTGGAATTGCTTCGATTCTATGCTTTAGAATTTAATTTGGCTGATTTAGTGATAAGTATCCGTGTCAAAGAATCGGTATCTCGTGAATCAAAGGATTGGCCCAAAAAGCGCATTGCCATTGAAGGTACCTCAAAATGTTTATCTTTAATTTCCCCACCCCACCTTTTTTTTAAGGTGTGAAGTCTAACAGCATGCTTTTTATTTCAGTCTTTTTTCAGCTCCTACATGTAAGGTAGGCCTGACCCCAAAAGTGAACTAGATAGCTAGAATCTTGCATGTGTTACAGTGAGTCATTCCAAGGGAACAAATTGTTCATCCTGGGTTTTTTAAGTGCTGCAATAAAACATCTTAATCACTTAAGCAACTAAAAGAATGGCTGGCTGTGTCCTTATTTTCTTTGTAAATTGCTTTAACAACTTGAAATGCTTAAAAAGTCTTTTCCAAGTGATGTGTAAATCCCACTTTCCTCTTTGCTGTTCTCATTTCTGGATTTTTAGATTCACTCCTTTCATGGATTGTTGTTGATGTTTAGTTTTACAAAGGTTGAGGAAAATACCTTTTCTCATGAAAAATAACATTCTTCATTGGATTCCTCTCCATAGAGAAAAAGGATAGTTATTTTTGGAATATTTGCAATAACATTTAGAACTTATTCATGAAAACACCTTTTCTCTTAAAAAAAAAACACTTAAACTCTTAAATGAGTTAAGGTTCATTTAACTGAAACCATTGTATAAAAGACATACTGATGTGCCCTGTAGATTTCATTAAATGTATGAGATCTCAGCTTTACAAAGTCAGGAGGTGGAAACCCCGCTAGAAATCTTAATTCTCCTCCTTCAGATAATTTAAAGAACCTCCTAAATGGAATTTTCTTATTTTTGCTTGATTTTTTTCAAGCCTTATATTGCATAAGAGGGTTTTTTGCATTTTGCATAAATTCTGTGTGCAGTCACGGGGATCTCACATTTTTAAACCCTCCCCTGCAGTTTCTCTGGCTCAGCTCTTCTGGCCAATTGCCTAACCTGCTGGAGTTCTAGGGGAGGAGAAAAGATTGAGAGAAGTGGTGTCTCCTCCTGGTGCCTCCCTCTCGCCCCTGAATTCAGTCCAGCCAGTTCAGTGATGGGGCTTCCCAGGGCAGAAGAGTGGAGGTAAGCTCTACAAACCGCAGGGCCTTGCTGAGTGGGGAGGCTGAGCACTCAGCAGAGCCTGGCGGGAAGACCTCGCTTCCCGAGGGCACAAGAGCCACACTGATGACATCTTTTTTTTTTTTTTTTTAACCTCCGCAGTCACAGAACAGAATAGGGAAGGGGTACTGGTTCTGAACAGAATGGGTTCTCTTCAGAGAGCAGATGTTTAAGAAAGCATTTCTTTTCGTTTTTAAACTGTATCTTCTTACTCCCCATCCCCAGTTTTTTAAAAAGCATATGATACATGATAAATTTTACTGTTGCTTACTTGTTGTCTTTATCTATAGCAGGCTAATTTTTAAAACATGAAATAGAAGTGTATGAAGTAGCAGATTTTTTTTTTTCATTACAGATCCCTACTCTGTTAAAAGAAATGTGGCAAGGACCCTAAATAATCAACCTGTGTTTGAATATATACTTCATTGTTTAAGGACAACGTATAAATATTTTGCTCTTCCACACAAAATTACAAAATCCAGCCTTCCAAAGCCTCTGAGTACTGATACCTGTACTTCCAAACATTCTAAAGAAGTAGCAAAACGTGATCCAGATGTACAAGCGAAAGATGATAAACTCAAAACCTCAGTTTTGGCTCAAGGTCCTGGTGCTGCCAGTTTAACTGTGAGCACCTGCAAGGTACCATCACTTACTCTTAAAGAGACTGCTGAAAGCTTTGAAAGCCCATCAACAGAGGAAATGGGAAACACACACATCAGTGTCCACCTGGAAAACTCAGACTATATCAAGGCAGAGGTCACTTGCGATGACTCTGAGGATGTTAAAGTACATCATCAAGAAACAGGAAGTAAAGATGAGAAAGAAAAATGTGGAATGGAGGGCAAGCATCCTTTGACTGCTGATGATCAAGCTTTAAGTAGTAGCAAACGTGGAGAGCTTGTCATCTGTGGCAGCCCAGGAAATGACGAGACTCATGGCACTCTGCATTTAAAAGGCTTCGAAAATCCTACAGCTAAAGAGTGTGACGAATTTGATACTTTAGATGACAAGGCTGATGTTGATGAAGAAAGCATTGAAGGTACAGATGAACTTGGAGATGCTCTAAGCCATTTTACCCCTTCAAGACAGGGCCAGGCATCAGGAATCACTCACTCTGATGAAGAAGAGGAGGAGGAAGAGGAGGAAGAGGAAGAACCCAGGCTCTCCATTTCCCGAAGGGAAGATGAGGATGATGTTGCTAATGAAGATGAGTTAGACAACACCTACACTGGATCAGGGGATGAGGATGCCCTGTCTGAAGAGGATGAGGAATTAGGTGGATCTGCCAAGTATGAAGACTTGAAAGAATGTGGAAAACACCAGGTGGATGGAAATCTACTAATGGAACTTAATAAAATCAGTCTTAAAGAAGAAAATGTATGCGAGGAAAATTCAACTGCGGATCAGTCTGATTTCTTCTATGAATTTAGTAAACTCATCTTCACCAAAGGCAAGGTAATCAGTGCCACTCCTAGACATGGCACTAGGAGACTTGAAAGAGTTTTAATGCATGTACTTTTGATTTTTGTGTACTAAAACAGGGCTCTCCCCTCTTGGTAGTGGTTAACAAGTTGCTCTTTCACTCCAGTGCAACCACTAGGTCCACTTCCCTCCTTAATCTCTTAGGAATTTGCAGAGGAGAAAAGTAATGCTGTTGGTAGTAAAAATAACTGCCTTTTTCTCCTGCGTGTACCAAAAGGGTGTCCCCATCTCAGATACTTTGGAGTGGCCACACCATTATATTTTCATTCCTTTGGAGTGTGAGAAGTAGAATGTGTACTTTGGAAAAAAGATTCAAGACCCCTTTATTTGGTAAATAAAGTTTTATCTTAAATCTTTTATTATTTGCTTTGTCATCTTCCTGCAGTCTCCTACAGTAGTATGCAGTTTATGCAAACGAGAGGGTCATCTGAAGAAGGACTGTCCCGAAGACTTCAAAAGAATCCAGCTGGAACCTTTGCCACCATTAACACCCAAATTTTCAAATATCTTAGATCAAGTTTGCATTCAGTGTTATAGTAAGTTATTAACATTTCTTTTGATTTGTCAAAATATTAAATTGGCATTTTCTCAAGGGTTATCTGAATCACTAACCTGTTAGCTTCATTATAGGGGCTAAGTCTGTTCCATTCTCCATTGTATCCACAGTGTTCTGTGTATCCTGTTCCATTTGGGACATGCAATAAGAAATTGTTAAAGAAAGACACGGAGGGAGAATTTTTAAGTCTTAAGACTGGAGTACTATCATTTCCTAACTGGTCTTCCTTGAAATGTTTTTCTAGGTGCCTGCCATTAATCGTATTTCGTCACAAGGAGTATTCCATAGGTCAAGTAGGGAATAACTCTATATCCTGCCCCCTCCCGTAGAGGTTTTTAGGGCATATTAGCATAATAAAGCCTTCTGAGAAATGCTATGGTAAAAAACTTATTTAACTCTTTAGTCTTATGTAACTCTTTTCCAAAATTTGAGCGTACAGTACTTTTTAATTAATGCTAATTAATAACCTTTATAACAGCCCTTTAAGGAACACCAGTTTGGGGAAGTGTTGGTATACTGAGCTATAAAGCTCTACAAGGAAAAACATTCGATGGAGAGGCATGGCAGCTGCTTAGAGTGAAAGAATGTGATCCATCACATTGCTGTACCTTGAGATGTCTGTCTGTGCCAGAAGACACTTATTCTGAATCAGGGATTTCTTTTTTAAACCTCTTCAGAGAGTATAAGTGATGAAAGAAAACTATTGGTTCTCTTTAGAAAAAATACATTGTTCCCTGAAGGCTGCCTTCATAGGGCTCTGTGTCTGTGAAACCCAGGAGCAGAACCCTTGTTCAGACTGCTTTACATCTCAGGAGCAGTTCTTGGTGATAGACTCTTTCAAAAGGCATCTTTATTTTACATTGCTTAATGCTGTCTACTGAGAAGACACACAAAATTTAGAGTTTTGTTTATTTTTTTTTTTAAGCCAGTTAGGTTTTATTAAAAAATATAGTTTTTCAGAGAATGTGAACAATCTTTGTTTCTGAATGTATCTGTTTATTTTAAACAGAGGATTTTTCTCCAACTATTTTAGAAGATCAAGCACGTGAACATATTCGGCAAAACCTAGAAAGTTTCATAAGACAAGAGTTTCCAGGTAAATAATTTTTTACCTTTAAGAAAAGAACGATAGTGTGACTTTCCTTCAGAATGAGTACATGTGTTACAACAACATTAATTTTGAGACTAAGAAAGCAGTCTTACAGTGATGGTGGGGACAGGGCTTCAGTTGTTCTGTGATATACCTAGGGTGGCTTTTGGTCTTCCCAATCCTAGTTTGCCAATAGGAAAGACAGACGCAGTGTAGTATTTTGCTTAGCAGATACCACAAGTGAACTTCATTTAGTATTAGGTTTAGAGTCAAAGTTCAGACCTGTAAAAAGTGAATTTATTTAGAAAGTAGTAAGCTTACATTATTAAATGTTCTGAGATGATCCACATTTTCCTTGAAATGTCCTTGCATTTAAGAAGAAAGTGGCATTTGATAATCTTGCATGTCTTCTATATAACTTGTATTTATTTATTTATAGTAAATTTTGAGAGAAAATAATTTATAATAAATGACTAGTTAATAAAAGAACATAATTATAATGAGATTGTTATAGGACAGTTAACAACTGGGTATTTTTGATTCATGAGAGCGTTGTTTCGATCAGAAAATTAAATGTACTCAGGTAATTAGGTATGACTTTTCATATATCCCTAACAGGAACTAAACTGAGCTTGTTTGGCTCCTCCAAAAATGGATTTGGGTTCAAACAGAGTGACCTTGACGTCTGTATGACAATTAATGGACTTGAAACTGCTGAGGTACAGTGACCACGTAAAACTTCCATTTGCTGTGGGGTGTGATTTGACAATCTTGACTGACAATAGCATGGTATTTTCCAGATTTATCAGGGTGTATCATACGGAGTATGCCATTTGGCACAATCTGTCTGGTCGGATAACTTAGAAGTTGAGAAGTGAATGTGAGGAGTAGAAAGGCTTCTGCTTGCAACTTGTAGTGCAAACTAGATTTGAAAGCAACATCTGGGAATTCTAGAAAGCTAAACCAGTCTCTCCCGTGTCCCAGTGGCGTAGCCGCTAGGCTGACTCAGGTACATAAATATACCAACGTGAGGTTTTCTGAGAAGTTTTTTAGGAGGCAGGCAATGTGGTGCAGTGATGGGAGAGTGCTAAACTGAATTTAAGACAGACTTGGTTCATCAGTCCTTAAACATGTGGTCTTTGGTTGATAACCTCTAATATGGAAGTGAGATCCTCTTGCCTCAGGAGATGGTTGTGCTCATCAGCTTGGATCATGTATGTCAGGAGTCAGCGAACTATGGCTCGCTGCTTGTGTTGTAAATATCAGTTTTTATTGGCATACAGCCACACCCCTTCATTTATGTATTGTCTACATCTGCTTTCACTCTGTAACTTCGCGGTTGAGTCCTTGCAACAGGCCATATGGTCCACAAAGCAGAAAAGGTTTGCCAGCCCTCATGGATATGAAGGCATTTATAAAATGTAAAATACTTCTGAAAAGGTGTAAAGTCTGAGAAGTACTGAATTTTTTATTTATAACAGTCCAAATGCTGTATATCCAAAGGAGTGATGGCTGCTGTTGCTCAGGATCTTTTTATGCTTTTTTTGAGTTTCAAGTTTTTATCCTTTGAGGATGTATCTGGCTTGGGAAAATAGTCAAAATTTATCTAGCATGACTATGGTGAATAGGTGGCTAAGCAAGATTGGGTCCAATATCTGGAATGACCTGATTATATCGGGTGGCCAAAAAGTTCGTTCGGGTTTTCCTGTAATGTTGTGGAAAAACCCAAACGAACTTTTTGGCCAACCCAATACATCATCAAGATTGAATTTTTACATGATTAATAAACTAGTCTTGAGGGCATTTTTAAATTAAATTCCAAATATATTCTGGGAAGTATATAGCCATCAGAAGGACTTAATGTTTCAGCCCAAATGTTTTTAAATATTTGAAATATTATTCATATTTCCTGTATGACTTTCTTTTTGTGCATTATATTTTTTACTAGTTCTGTGGAGAAATAATCTGAGCTTAATTACTCTCCAAAGCATTTCATCAGCTCTTAATTAAAGTATAATGAAGGTCTACCCAGAATGAATAAGACGGGCCACAGAAGCTCCCTCTTATTAATTCTGTCACATAGAGAGTACTTCTGAGTGACATAATTACATAGCGGGGAAAAATGGTTCAGAGACCTCGCTGGTTCAGAGACTTTTCTGGAGACACTGATTTCAGCCTTCCTTGTGCCTCCAAGAGCAAGCAACCCAATGAGGGTTTCCACATCCTTAGGATATTCCTATGAATGAGGATTAACGCTCACCTAAAAGGGAAAAATGTATGTAGAATAATTTGAAGTTAATTTTGTTATTTCTGGAGGAAATGGAAACTATAACAAGGTTAGGAACCTGTCTTCCATTTCTGATTCAGTAGTTTGTGCCTTTTTTGTTTGTTTGTGCCATTTTTCCTGCAGGGGTTGGACTGTGTAAGAACTATTGAAGAATTGGCAAGAGTCCTCAAAAAACATTCAGGTACCTCTGTAAGCTTTTTCTAAAAAATATTTTTGTCTTTTTTTATTAGTGTTTTGCATACTTAGAATTTATGAATGCCAACGAAACAGTGTAGTGGCTCATATAACATTTGTGATATTGGTGTCTTTAAAAAAATCTTATGTGATTAGGTACGAAAAACTGAGGAATTGGTTATAATATGTGTGTGCATGTTTTTGCCTCAGTCAGTTTTATTTCAAGACAGAGTATATACCACGCAAGAAATTTTGGGAATCGCTTTGCCTTATCAGCATTGTGTAAATCAAAGTGTAGGGGCTGCTCGCAGTGATGTGAAGTATAGTGGGACGCACCATGGACTAGGGTGATGGACAGCTGTTTAGCTGTGTGTGACCCTGAACAAGTATTTACAGCTGTAAAATGTACAGATTCTGTAAATTGTGCACAGAGCTGAAATGCCATTAGCATATTCTCCTGCCTCTCTTTGTCAGAGGCAGCTATGGATGCTGTTAACAGTGAGAGTCTTCTTTTAAACTGTGGTTCATCCAACTTCTGTGCTAAGAGTTGAAAATGAAAGTGAGCAAGATATTGTCGTTGCCTTTGTGGAACTTAAAATCCGTGCATCATCCATGAAAAGCTTTCTTATATCTTAGTCAAGAGTAGACCTAGGGTTTCCCTGGTGGCGCAGTGGTTGAGAGTCCGTCTGCCGATGCAGGGGACACGGGTTCGTGCCCCGGTCTGGGAAGATCCCACATGCCGCAGAGCGGCTGGGCCCGTGAGCCATGGCTGCTGAGCCTGCGCGTCCGGAGCCTGTGCTCAGCAACGGGAGAGGCCACAACAGTGAGAGGCCCGCGTACCGCAAAAAAAAAAAAAAAAAAAAAAAAAAAAGTAGACCTAAATTCACAGCGTGGGCATGCACACATACATACATACGTACACATAAATATGCACCTGGAATGCCCCTTTTTGTTGCATTCTTTTTAAATAAATTTATTTATATTTTATTTATTTATTTTTGGCTGCGTTGGGTCTTCGTAGCTGCACGCAGGGGCTACTCTTTGTTGCGGTGCATGTGCTTCTCATTGTGGTGGCTTCTCTTGTTGCAGAACACGGGCTGTAGGTGCGTGGGCTTCAGTAGTTCTGGCGCGCGGGCTCAGTAGTTGCGGTGCATGGGCTTAGCTGCTCCGCGGCATTTGGGGTCTTCCCAGACCAGGGCTTGAACCCGTGTACCCTGCATTGGCAGGCAGATACTTAACCACTGTGCCACCAGGGAAGTCCCTGTTGCATTTTTTATTTCCAGGAGTTTAAAGAGGATACTGTGTTATTTAAGTAACAGGGGAAAAAAACTTAATTTTGATTTACTCCTAATGAAAACCTAGCGCATCAGTATTTTTTTAATATGTTTTGATATGATTTTTTTGGTCATTGAAATAAGCATTTTGGGAATTTTACCTCTAAAGATCATATGCTTTTTTATTTTTATTTTTGAAGATTATGCAAAGAAATTAAATTGCTAAGCTTCCGTGACTATTAGTTATTTAGTACTGAGCTAGGTTTTGACTTTTGATTTTGAAATAATTTCAAAGCAGCAAAAATTATATAAAGAACTCTGTCTATCCTTCATTCAGATCCACCAGTTGTGAACATTTTACCACATTTGATTGATCATTCTATCTCTTGCTTGCTCACAATTTTTTCTGTACCATATGAGATTACGCTGCAAACATCACGTCCCTTTCCCCTAAATACCTGTGTATATTTCCTAAGAATGAACCATGTTAAAAATAGGTCATTTTTAGACTAGAAATGACTTTTACATACAGATTACAATGTAATGCAGATTGCATGGAACAGAAATGGAATAATAGGTACAGGACTATGCTTGAGAAAGCAGTCTCCCCTTGTATTTTATTGGGTGCCTGTTATGTGCTCAGCACTGTGTTGGGCACTTAGGGATGGTAGAAAAATAAGTCTGTATAGGTCTTTGACAGCTTTCAGATCTCAAAGGTAGGATAATCTCACAGGCTATGTAACAATGTGTGGTAGTATTCATTTATTAAAATGAGTTGTATTAACTTCTGAAGAGAGAGAGATTCTGGGAAAAGAGTTGGGTAGGGGAGGTTCATGGAAGAGATGGGCTTTTTCTGATCTCAGATGATGATGAACATGATTTGAAGAGGATAGGAAGAGAAGTCATTTCTAAGATGCATGGATGTGAGTGCGAGAATCACTGTAATATATTTTTTAGGACAGTGAGAAGATTGGTACATTTTGAGAGGAATTTCAAGTGCGAACTATTAGGAGATAAGGTAAAGTCTGTAGATATTTGGAAGCCACTGAACTTTCTTCAGAGGGGAGAAACCCCATAAAAGCAAAACTTAAACTTTTTTAGGGAGCTGATATACTCTTAGGGAAGATATAATCTAAGTGACGGGGCAGAAGGACCTTAACCAGATGCCAGTGATCCTAAAAGGAAAAGAATATGAGAGATTCCAAAGGGAAATTTCCTAGAATTGGAACCTACAAGTAGGAAATAAGGGTTCAGGCTGATGTCTGGGTATTTGAGAAATGAGAATGTTTGCAGAGAACACCAGTGTGCCATGAAGCTATAATCTCCGAGAGTTAACAGTACAGCAAGCAGTTAGAAATATGGAGTTGTCAGTTAGGATTGAAGAACAAAATGAAACAGTTTTGTTTTGAAATGCTTGAAAGAAGAAAGAGAGACAGAAGCCAAGAATAAAACAGAATTACATGGGATCATTTGAGAGAAGTTGAGGACCAGGCTTTAATTCTTGAGTGTAGAAATTAGGGAAGGACACTGAAAAAAGAGCTATTGGAATGGTAAAATAGGCACCAGGATGATGTGCTATGAATAAATCCTAGAGAACAGGCTTAGAAGTGGTTAGCAGGGTCAAATTCTAGAATGGGAAGGAGATTGAGAAAAAGGATATCTAATTTAGAGCCAGTATAGCAAAGTAATTAATGGGGCTTCTAGAATCAGACTCTCTAGTTTTAAATCTTGGGTCCCTGCTTTCTGGCTGTGTGATCCCCAAAAGTCACTCAACTTCATTATGAGCACTCAGTTTCTCATCTATAAAGGAGGAACAACAGAAATAGCATTTAAGATTAAGCAAGGCAATACATTAAACTACAGGGCCTGACATAACGCAAAGTGTTCAGTAAGTACGAGCTTCCTTGCCTCTCCTCCCTATCAGTGTGTTAGACTTCTATCTCCCACACAGACCTTTTTTGCTGAAATTTCTTTCATCTGTGTACTTTTTTTCTAAATTCCAGACTGCTAGGTTTCTGCCCTCTAGCCATCACCACTTAACTCTCTCAGAAGGAGTTCAAACCCCAACGTCTCAGGATGAGCTCATCTTTCTCTTTACTGCCTCCCTTCTGCTACAGCCACCACTACCGGCTCGTCCTTCTGAATCCTCTTTCTTGGGTTTATCTCTGGGCTTTCTATCCTGTTCCACTGATCTATCTTTCTGTTTTTGTGCCAGTACCATACTGTCTTGATTACTGTAGCTTTGTAGTATAGTCTGAAGTCAGGGAGCCTGATTCCTCCAGCTCCTTTTTTCGTTCTCAAGTGAATCCTCTTTCTTGCTTATTGACATTGGCTTCCTTGGAATCACCAAAATGAATGAGGTGATAATTAGCCTGTCCTAGACTAGGTTCAGTAGATTCAGTCATACCTAGATTTGAATCCCAGCTCCACAGTTCACCAACTGCACATTCCTAAGCACGTTCATTTCTCGGGGTCTCTGTTTCCTCATCTTTTGGGTAAGGGTGAATGGTCTTAGGAGGTAATGTTTGTAAAGGAATCTAGGTACTCAGGAAATGGTCTTACTGTTACAGCCCTCCTTCTTCCTTATCACCCCTACTTCTACTTCCCCAACCCATCCAGTTATGGATGCTCTCACACATGTCTTACTGCTTCTCTGCCAGGTCAGTTTTTTTTTGTTTTTTTGTTTTTTTGGGTTTTTTTGCAGTACGCGGGCCTCTCACTGTTGTGGCCTCTCCCGTTGCGGAGCACAGGCTCCGGACACGTAGGCTCAGCGGCCATGGCTCACGGGCCCAGCCGCTCCGCGGCATGTGGGATCTTCCCGGACCGGGGCACGAACCCGTGTCCCCTACATAGGCAGGCGGACTCTCAACCACTGCACCACCAGGGAAGCCCTGGGTCAGTTTTTATAATGGTCACTTAGTCTCTCTTCTGGGTGCCTCCAGTCTATCCATTGCCAGGGACCTTGTCTAAATAGATGTGGTCAGTGATTCTCCCCAACTTACACCAGTGCATTGGCATTTCTTTGCCTCTAAGGATGTATATGTCCCCTATTTGGACTCCTCCCAGTTTTTACCACATCTCCTATTACTCATTATTTCTTTCCCTCAAGTCCACTCTGTAGCCTGAACGATTCCATGGAAGTTCCCTGAACATGCCGTTCTGCTTCAGGCATCTACCCTTCCCCTGTGCAGTTTTCCTTGCCTGGTAAATCCCGTCAGCCTTCTCTTTTTTTGCCTGTTCTTTTTCAAAGCCTAGCTCAAGCAATTTACTTCTCTGTTGAAGTTGATTCCTTCCTTTTACTGACATAGCTTCTAGCTCCAGGATGAGTAATTTTTGTTTTGAGGATCCTGATGATCACCCCTATGGGCTTTTCTCCATATTATATGTGTAGTCATATGGAGAGAATAGGTAGGGCCCACATAGTCCAGATTCTGTAGTAGTTTCCTCTTTTGTGGTGTTTATCAGACTGACAGCCCTATACACATGTACATGATCCATTGAGTTCCTGAAGAGCAGTGGCTGCCTTATTCATTCTTGTACTTCAGATATTGATGTGTTTAACAAATGTAAACTTTGTCAGAAGAGTCTTCCCAGATGTTTGTTAATAACAGAGAATTCTTTGACTAGTCTTAGTGACTCACATTAACATAAGAGCAACTTATATCCCCTGCTGCTGTATTTAATGACACTATCTTATTTCCCAACCTAGGGCTGAGAAACATCTTGCCTATTACAACAGCAAAGGTGCCAATTGTAAAATTCTTCCATTTGAGAAGTGGTCTGGAAGTGGACATCAGTTTGTATAACACATTGGTAAGATTTTCTTTAGACTTTTTCTTTATGGAGATGAAGGGGAGCAAGTATCTCTTAATTTACACAATCTTTCAGTAAAATTAAGCCATTCATTTCATCCAGTTCATTCTTTCAGTAGTTATTTATGAGTGCTTGCTAAGTGCCTGGCAGTGTTCTGAGGCTGGGGATATAACATAGAATTGAGTTAATATTAGTATTCATTTAAAATGAGGTCAGAGTGGCAAGTGCTTTTTGTTTGGCTTGAACTTTGTTTTAATTTTGGAGCGTGTATGTGTGTGTGTGTGTTTGTGTGTGTGTGTGTCTTTGGTCTCATACCTGGTTTATTTCAGGGCTCTATGGGACCTCTCTGGCCCCTAAGGACATTTAATTTGAATAATGGGCAGGGAGTGGGGGGTGCAGATCTTACATTGACTTAAATGGAACTGATTATTTTAATAGCCTATATTTTCTAGGAATGTTTAGACTAAGGAGGCCTGAGATCAGATGTCACTTATAATTCTTATCTAGTAAGTTAATGAAGTTTGTCTTCAGGGGAAAAATATTAGTTTCAGCCTAAATGTCTTCATCCTAAAATGAATTACTGTGTAAACCTTTTCAGAATATTCCATCTTAAAACTTTTTCTTCTAACTGGTAGACTTATAGTGTAATTTCCCTTTTAACAGGCCCTTCATAACACAAGGCTCTTATCTGCTTATTCAGCCATTGATCCCAGAGTGAAATATTTGTGCTATACCATGAAAGTATTTACAAAGGTGAGTTATGCTTCCTCTTGTGATTCATCAGGAAATTTCATTACATCTTCAACCTTGTTGAAAACATAAGTCCATAACAGAAACAGACTCAGTGATATAGAAAACAAACTAGTCGTTACCAGTGGGAAGAGGAAGTGGAGCGATAGGGGTATATGTATTATGGGATTAAGAGACACAAAGTACTATGTATAAAGTAAATAAGCAACAAGGATATATTGTACAGCACAGAGAATATGGCCATTATTTTGCAAAAACTTTTTTTGGCCTCACTGCACGTCTTGTGGGATTTTAGTTCCCTGACCAGGGATTGAACCTGGGCCCTCGTCAATGAGAGTGCAGAGTCCTGACCACTGGACCTCCAAGGAATTCCCTACTTTGTTATAACTTTAAACGGACTATAGTCTATAAAAATATTGTATCACTATGTTGTACACCTAGAACTAATATAATATTGTAAATCAACTATACTTCAATTAGAAAAAGAAAAGTGTGTATTTTTAAAGAACCATAGCCATGTCAAATGCTTCTTTTAACTATTTGAGAAGCCCTACTCAGCAAGCTAAAATTTTGTTGCTTAAATTTTACGTGGTAACCTAATATTGCTTCTGGCTGATAGTTCCACAGCTTTGTTGGGATTTGTTTTGCTTTGATTTTTATTTATTTTTTTATTCTTTTGGTTGGTCTTATTTGGTTTTGTTGGCATATTTTAGCATTTGAACATGTAATTTTTATATTAGTGCCCTGTAGAAGCACCTTACTCTTAGTGACAATAGAATAGATGCAAGTGTAGCAGAAGACATTGGTGGTCTTTCCTTTGTTCCTCCTTTTCCTTCCCCCCAGATGTGCGATATTGGCGATGCTTCTAGAGGCAGCTTATCGTCATATGCATACACGCTTATGGTGCTATATTTTCTCCAGCAGAGGAACCCACCAGTCATTCCTGTCCTTCAAGAGGTATTAGTAAAAGAAATTGTATTTCTCATCTGTAGAGCTGGGTGATCTTTGAGCCCTCTTCCTTCTCTAAAATTCTGTAGTTAAAATTTTTACTATTTTCCTACAAGTTTTTGTATCAATGCATTAAGTTTGTAATCCATACTAATAGTTTAAAAATTAATTTCAGATATACAAAGGTGAAAAGAAACCTGAAATATTTGTTGATGGCTGGAATATTTATTTTTTTGATCAAATAGATGAACTGGTACGTATTTTAATAGTAAAGAATTTTTACATCCTTGACTGAAAGTTACCTATCCTATGCTGTAGTGTAGATGGTCAACAACTATATTATCACTTGTAATATTTATTTATATTATGATAGTAAAAAAAAAAAATAGCACATACAGATGATTCCTTTGAAGTTGAAAACATTTTTTTTAAGCCAGGTGAGTTTCTAGGGACTATATCCAGGATTTCTTTAATGCCCAATAATTCCAAATGGTCAAGTAACTTTATTCCAAATGAACAAATATTTGCTCTGTGGTTTCCTACAGAGAGTTTGGAAAGACTCTCAGTTACAGAGGTATAATAACCAAGTGTCACCAAGGCTCTTAAAATTTATTTCCAGATTCTTCCACAAACATGCATTCTGAGGTTTGGCATTTAAAACCCTGAGCTCTTTCTGTCTCCAAGTCATAGGGTAGAGATTAATAAACTCATGTAAATGATATTTTAAAATATAAAAGAAAAGTTACATAATTATATTTTTATGTATTTAAACTCTAGTTAATTAAAATAAACCCAGATTTACTCCCTAAGATACAAATGACTATTGATATTAACACTTTACTATAGAGCATGATATCTCTTGTTCCTTCTATTTCTAGCCCACCTATTGGCCAGAATATGGAAAAAATACAGAATCTGTTGGGCAGCTATGGTTGGGACTTCTTCGTTTCTACACAGAGGAATTTGATTTTAAAGAACATGTTATTAGCATCAGGAGAAAAAGTCTGCTTACAACTTTTAAGAAACAGTGGACATCAAAATACATTGTTATTGAAGGTACAAATAAAATCAAACTTAAAACTGAATAGAATATAGAGATTGAACTGTGAGGGTGTTCTTCATCCTTGCAGAGCTCTTCCAGAGCAGCCATGAGCCACTGATCGGGGTGCGCCTTGCAGCCATCCCATTACTGTCCACATCAGGCAGACTTGTCTGTTTCCAACTTAAAGATTTATTTTTAAATGGCTGATGCCCTCCCATGGGGTCTCTCACAAATCCAAAAGTCTTTGTTCACCATGACAAGCCCTTTACCTGTGTTTAACAGGTACTGGAGAATAAGGTTGCTATAGAGGTAAGCCAGCTTCAAAATTGTGGGACTTTTAAAACTTTCCTAAGTGAGGGTTTGAAGAGTACCACCGAAAGTCAGTTTTCAAGGTCCTTATTTGCTGTTTATTGATGGAGAAGTTTACCTATAAGTAGTTAGATATAAAATTTGCCATTTATTTCGCCTGTGCTGAAGCCTTCCTTGAATGCTAAGATCCATGGGCCATTGTGTTTGTATTGATATTTGATTGTTTATTTCCACTTTGGGAGATTTTTGTTTCTCTCTTTGTAGATTTTTTATTACTATATATATATTTATATATTCACCAAATTATTTTCAGTGGTTGCTCAGTACTGGTTTTTTTTTTATTGTTGTGTACTTGTTTTACAATATTATATTAGCTTCCTGTGTATAAAATAGTGATTTGATATTTTTATAGATTATTCTCCATTTAAAGTTATTATAAAATATTGGCTATATTCCCTGTGCTGTACAGTATATTCTTGTTGCTTATCTATTTGATATATAGTAGTTTGTGTCTCTTAATTCCACTGGTAACCACTAGTTTGTTCACTATATCTGTGAGTCTGTTTCTGTTTCGTTACATTCATTTGTTTGTTTTATTTTTTAGATTCCACATATGATAAATGTGGAATTCCACACATTCCACAAATGATAAATTTGTGGGATTTTTAATTTTAAAGACAAAATGGAGTTTAAATGTTTAAAAATGAATTGAGAAATGGCTTAAATATTTTGTTGATTTTGGTCTTTTTAAATTTATTTTTAATATAATCATATCACCTAAATAATGTATTACTTTAGGTTATGCTTTTATCATTACTTCTGCTTATTGACAGTATTAAAATACTGTGAACATTTGTAAAATTAAATTCAGATGACAATGAGTTATAGATAAAATTTTAACTTTTTGGTATCTGATATGTCAAAAACATAGAACTTTGTCTTAAACCTTTCCCCTATCACAGTGGGTTCTTATGGTCTGCCAATTATTAATATTTTTTTCTTAATTTTTTGAAGCCTCATTATCTTTTGCTTTTAACTTTACATTATTTACAAACGAGCCATTAGTAATAGGCTATATTAGAAGGAAGACTTTTAAGTAGTTATTCTAGAACTGAGAAATTTCAGTGATGGTAGTTTGTAGTGTCTGTACGATAGCTAATATCGTAGTATCTCTGCTACACCAAGCAAACAACCAAAAATACTTCCACATAGCACACACATAAAAATCACCAGAAGAGGGCTTCCCTGGTGGCGCAGTGGTTGGGAGTCTGCCTGCCAATGCAGGGGACACGAGTTCATACCTGGGCCTGGGAGGATCCCATGTGCCGCGGAGCGGCTGGGCCCGTGAGCCATGGCTGCTGAGCCTGCACATCCTGCGTGTCCGGAGCCTGTGCTCCGCGACGGGGGAGGCCGCAGCGGTAAGAGGCCCGCGTACCGCAAAAAAAAAAAAAAATCACCAGAAGAAAGCATGACCAAACCTACTAGAAAGGTAGCCTTCTCATAGCAGTTATTAGTATAGGGTTATACTGAGTAAAGGGTCCTATACGCCAGTAAACTCTTAGTGAGTCTAAATCCCAAATGGTATACCCCAGTTATTATACATTAGAAGCATAACAGACAACTAGAAGGAATGCCTCTTTTTACTTCGTTACTCTTTTTTTTTCTTTTTTTTTTGCGGTACGCGGGCCTCTCACTGTTGTGGCCTCTCCTGTTGCGGAGTACAGGCTCCAGACGCGCAGGCTCAGCGGCCATGGCTCACGGGCCCAGCCGCTCTGCGGCATGTGGGATCTTCCCCAACCGGGGCACAAACCCGTATCCCCTGCATTGGCAAGCGGACTCTCAACCACTGCGCCACCAGGGAAGGCCCCTTTACTCCTTCTGTATGTACCATATACATCCTCTATTTTCTTAATGAGATGATCCCCAAAAAAGGTTTTGGGTTTATTTTTTCCTTTGCTTTCTTGAATATGTTTTTAGACATTTATTGGAAATAATTAAATATCTATACATAATGTTTAAATTGTGAATTATTCTGTGTATTTTTATTTTAAATCCAATATAAAATAGTATTTTGACTTAGAAATAGTGCTTTACCTGAATTTATTTCATGAACCAGTTTATTCAGATCTCACATACATCTTTGACATCAGCATTTTTTTCATCATTTCTACCACTTTTTGGATCATCTAACAAATAATATTTCAGATACATCATGTTTATATACCTATCTAAGACATTTGAGATGCAGACATTTCAGATCATTGGACACGGTTTTGAGCCCTGGTCAGGGAAGAGCCCACATGCCGCGGAGCAACTAAGCCCGTGCGACACAGCTACTGAAGCCCACACACCTAGAGCCCGTGCTCCACAACAAAGAGAAGCCACCGCAAAGAGAAGCCCGTGCACTGAAATGAAGAGTAGCCTCCGCTCGCCACAACTAGAGAAAGTCTGCGCACAGCAACGAAGACCCAACGCAGCCAATAAATAAATGAATGAATAAATAAAATTCTAACACAAGCCATTTGATTAAAAAAAAAAGATCATACAGGAGTCTTTTTTTTGGCTGCATTGGGTCTTCGTTGCGCATGCAGGCTTTAATTGTGGCGAGCGGGGGCTACCCTTTGTTGAGGTGTACGGGCTTTTCACTGCAGTGGCTTCTCTTATTGCGGAGCATAGGCTATAGGCACGTGGGCTTCAGTAGTTGTGGCTCGCGGGCTATAGAGCACAGGCTTAGTAGTTGTGGTGCACGGGCTTAGTTGCTCCTCAGCATGTGGGATCTTCCCAGACCAGGGATTGAACCCGTGTCCCCTGCATTGGCAGGCAGATTCCTAACCACTGCACCACCAGGGAAGTCCCAGGAGTCTTTATATAAAGCTTTTACTGGAAATGGAGATCCAGATAGCCATTGGTATGCTACTGGGACAGATGTGTGTGTCTGTGTATGTTTTCATTTATCTTCTGTTTTATGAGCTTCATGATAAATTATTTTCTAAAATGATGTTTTAAAGGCTGTTGATTAGCAGGAGCATTCAGTACTAAAATGTTTTAAATATATTTGTGACTTCTATATGCCTCTAAAACTAGCATGATTAGGTAATATCAGACTAATATGTCTTGTCCAAACAGTATTTTGTTGTTCAAAATGAAGCACCTTCTCATAATATGAAGGACTCTTTAAGGATTCAAATATAAAGCAATACCCTCTTTTCTGATGGATACTTTTGGGGGAAAACTTGCCTTATATTTAGGAATATATATATATATATATATTACTTAGTTGTATTATAGACTTAAAACTCATTAAAAAGGCAGTCATTTAATACTTTTATTAATGACAAAGTATGTAACACTTTCTTCTTGTTATATAGACCTCACTTAATGTATGAATACTGGTATTACCTATTTGATTATCTTTTTATGTTTTCATTAATTTTCTTTACTTAGATCCATTTGATTTGAATCATAATCTTGGAGCTGGATTATCAAGGAAAAGTAAGTTATTACTTCGTTTATAAATATTAATGCCATCTCTTTTCCTTTTAATCCCTCCAATTGAGCCTTTACTCTTTTCTTCTTAGTGACAAATTTTATAATGAAAGCATTTATAAATGGGCGAAGAGTATTTGGTATTCCAGTCAAAGGATTTCCAAAGGACTACCCTTCAAAAATGGTAAGTTTTGGAAATACAAAAAACCAATTCTAAAAGCCATTTAAGCACCTAATTTGTATACATTACTTCAATAGTAATCTAAATACTCTGGAAGTTTGGTGAGTCTAGCCAAGATAAAAACCTTTTAATAAACATCCCTGTTTTGAAGCCATTTATCAGGAGAACAGGAAGAGATAGCCGGAAGTGGAGTTTGGGTGGGAAAATTAATAATTTTGTTGCTGCTGCTTTTCCTCGGTAACACACATTGGTGGCACTGCTGTTCCACCAAGCATTCAGCTCCATACCAGCCTCTGCAAACCCAGTTTGCACATATCTAAGGACATCCCCCACCCCCTCATATGACATCTAGATTTTTCCAGTCTGCTTGCAAAGAGTAATAAATCCCTTAATGGGACAAGAGAGAGTCAGTGCTGCCTGTGCTAAAGATCTGTCTGTTCTCATATAACCTAATAATCAGGTTTTTATGGAACCACACTCATTAAAAATAAAACAAAACTGCATTATAAAAACTCATTTCAGTGAGAGAAAACGGGAAGGGGTTAGGAACTAGAGAGTTTTATGTTAAAAACAAAGAGTTTCTTTTCCTGCATTAATTTTCTTAATAAAGACTTTTTAAATGAACCTTAAGTTATCGGGTGTATAAGCATGTTCGGCATATGATTACATCTCTGCATCTAGTGTTTGCTAGATACTGCTGTGGTGGTCTTCTACACCAGTGCTTTTGAAACTTGTTCAAACAAATCACCTGGGGATTTTGTTAAAATGCAGGTTCTGATTCAGGAGGTCTGGAGTGGGGCCCAAGACTGTATGTCCTACAAGCTCCCAGGTGATGCCACTTCTGCTGGTACCCACCTTAATTTTGGTGGCAAAGAGGCTAGAGTCCAGACCATTGTCTTTCCTTTCCTCTGATATTTTCCTTCAGAAGCCACAACAAAGCAACAGCACATAGCTTCTTTCTTTTTAGGTTTTAGCCTTTTCATTTTATGAGAAAATGAAGTCTTTGTACCTGGCCTCAGCTTCCCCCAAGTCCTAGGAAGCTGACTCACAGGGATGTGTAATGCTTTTGTTCAGAAGTGTGGAAGGGAACAAGCTACCTTTATGGTTAAACCGTGTTCTGCATGATGAATAGTAATAAACAAAAATGAATTTAGGTGAGCCTATCCTGAATTAGACCTCTTAATGGTTTTAGATTTTGGAATTAAGCAATATAATAATAACTATTAAAATTAATATATCGATGTTGGTATGTCAGTGAGATTCCTGATTGATATTGGTTAGTTTTTGTGTTTGGATCTCATATTAATAGTTCAGATTTTTGCGTATTTATATTCTGCTAGGAGTACTTTTTTGATCCAGATGTGCTAACTGAAGGCGAGCTGGCCCCAAATGATAGATGTTGCCGAATTTGTGGGAAAATTGGACACTTCATGAAGGACTGTCCTATGAGGAGAAGGTAAGCAGATATTCAAAAGGGGTAGTTTTGTTTTTGTTTTCTTGCTGTACCAGTTTTTAAATGAGGTTCTCTTGTAACAGAAAATAAACTTGTATTAAATCCAGCAGTTCTCAGATAAATTGGAGCTTTTTTTTACCATGAAAATGAAGTGATTTAAAACATGGCTTTAAGTGCAGATGACTAGGATTAACTAGGGTGTACAGGAGACAGTCTTCCAGGCCCGGTCACCTTTCCTAATTTGGGGCACAGCCCTAATCATCACTTGATCATTTGGTTATCACACTCTCCAACAGGGATATAAGAACAAAAGAGGAAACTGAAATTCTTCCCTTTTACAGCAGTGAGGAGTTCAGAATCATTTCAGTCAATGAAAAGTAAAACGGGGTTTTTTTTTTTTAGGATCTCAATTACACTTTTGTGTACAATAACTGGGGTGTACTTAATAATTGCTATGGTGACCTACTCAGTTTGGGCCCCATGCTTTCTTATGATAATGATTGCAGGAGGGCAGAGCAGGACGTAGGTTAGGTTGCTTGCTTGGGACACATTCTTGTCTTGGGGTGGTGGTGGTATTTTTAACTGGATGATAATATTTTCATTTAAAAACTTGCCACTTAAAATAAGTCACCATCTGGAATTCAAGGCTCATATTTAGCACTTTATTTTTATTCAGATAATAGTCACTGATCATGTAGGTCAAGGAAGAAATAATTTTGACAGTTTAAGAACATAAATCTCCTTATAACCATTGTTTCCTTGTGAACCTAAAGTTTCATGTCTCAAGTTTCCAGTGCTGGTAAAGAATGCTCATGGGCCAGAAAGGTTTAAGAAATCACTTCAAGGATAATTTGAGTTTCATTGCATCAGTATCAGAGTAGGTATTAAATTAAGGAGTTCCACTAGTTGCAAAAACTGGTTTTAAAGCACTAGAGTACTTGTGAAAATGAAAAAAACTACACCCTTAAGCCCTGAGGTTGCTTCTTAATAGAGAAGATGAACTTAAATTGTTAAAGTCTTGTTTTTCCCTCTGATGCCTCCTATATCTGGTTGTCTCCTAAACCTGAAGTGGTCTTAGGAATTTATTTCGGTTTTTGTTCAGATTTTTCCTACTAATATTATATCTTCTACAGAGTGAGGCGACGGCGAGATCAGGAAGATACACTGAACCAAAGATACCCCGAGAACAAAGAGAAAAGAAGCAAAGAAGACAAAGAAATTCAAAACAAGTACACAGAGAGGGAGGTATCAACAAAAGAAGATAAGCCCATGCAGTGCACACTTCAGAAAGCCAAGCCAGTGAGAGCAGCTGTTGACCCGGGGAGAGAGAAAATTCTCAGGCCACCAGTGGAAAAATGGAAGAGACAAGATGACAAAGACTTAAGAGAAAAACGTTGTTTTATTTGTGGAAGAGAAGGGCATATTAAAAAGGAGTGCCCACAGTTTAAAGGCTCTTCAGGTATGCACACCCATCACACCTTGATGTTTGCACTCACATCTCAAGGGAAATCTCTTTTTTAGAGTTCTTAACTATTTTATTTATATTTATTTCTTTAACAGATCTATTTACTGGAAAAGATTTTATTTTTAAGAAGGTGAACCCACCTCTCCTTCCTTTACTTCTGATCCTCTATATGTCTTGAACACTTATTGCTGGTTTTTTGAGAGGCTTATCAGAGTCATTTGGTTGACTTTTCTGATAAGATTATCAGTGAATCGAAGACCTGGTAATCCCCAGTACCTAAAAAATGTAACCTAAGTGACCAGAAAACAAGCTGCCACTTGAGCTTTGCTACTCAGTGTGTGCACTTTTGAAATGGAAGCGCTGCCGGGCCATGGGGGAGTGATCTCAGGACACCATACAGTGCGTGCAGGAGCCGCTTGTATTGTTGTTTAAATACATGTGCGCACAGGCCTAGAAAGGGGACTAGAAGTAGAAGGGTTACACAGTTAATGGTGGCTCTACCTGCAGCGGATTGTCTTTGCATTTCATCATTTTAATAATTTTCTGCAGTGAGCATGATTATTCTTATGATGAGGAAAAATATATTGATACTATCAGTCCATAGTTGAAAATCATCCACAGACCTTGCCCCTTTGAGTTGTCAGATCTTAATCCACTTTTTCTATTAAATGAGTGAAGTGTCCGTTATGGGCATCTTTTTAACAGACTGTTAAGAGTAAGGGTTCTTTGTGTGTTGGGGGGGGGATAAGTTATGGTTTACAAAGCAGTTTATACACTCTCACTTTCTTTTCTCAGAACAAACCTGTGAAAGTGGATGAAATTTGATTAGCATGGAAATGAAACCCTGAGAAATAATGTTTTTGATTAAAGTGGTAACCCTGTTCTTGTCCTCGATTGTAAATGATGTTTATGTGCAGCATAAAAAAATGTCAGCACTGACAATTTCCTTAAAATACTCACTCTAGTCCTTGTTGTTCCTGGAACACTAATACCTCTCTTCCATTCTATGATATCATATCAGCAATATAGTATCTCTTTTTCTTAAGGTAGAAACTTTTTAGATCAGCTATCCTTATTTTTTTTTAAATGAGCTTTATATGAAAAGAAGTATATTTTTAAATTGTTTTCATTATTGATTTTAAAATAGGACTTAAATGTTTATGAAAGTTACAGCTTCAGCTTGTCCTACTTCTAAGGAATTCAAATTCAAACTTTTTTGCCCTAACAAGGGATGTATACCAGAATAAAATGATCTTCTTTTATAATTATAAGAGGTAAAATGTTTAAAAGAAATTAAAAGCAATAGCTAACATTCATTGAGCACTTATGATGGGTAGTTTCATCTCATTTTCACCACAGCCCCATTAAATGTGGTATTATTGATATCTCCAGTTTACAGATGAGGAAACTATAAACGGTATAGATAAGATGTAATATAGTCTCACCAAAATTCCTTTTGTAGGCTACCCTTCAGAAAACTCAGCTTTTGTGTTTACTCAGAGCAGGAGCATTGCGTTCCTCTTTGGTACAAGAGTGGTGACGGAATGCCCCTGTCCTCCCGCAGCTTGGATGGATCTCTTCTTTCTAGCTAGTAGCAGGTTTTAAGTTGCCTACTAGTGAATCTCTCAAAATAGTTAGAGCAGGGAATTCCCTGGCCGTCCAGTGGTTAGGACTCGGGGCACTTTCACTGCTGTGGGCCAGTCTGTGGTCGGGGAACTAAGATCTGACCAAAAAATTTTTTTAAAAAAAGTAGTTAGAGTGGTGATTCTGGCTGCCTAGGGGGCAGTAGCAAATCAGAGAGAGTTGGGATATCCTGGGGCAGGGATGGGGTATTATCAAAGCTACGGAAAGCACTAGAATCTTGGTTTCTTCAGACTGCAGTGTTTTCACATTAAATCAAGTAGTCATAATATAAAAGTAAAATAAAAAGGGGAGGAGTGGGGCTAGAGTATGGTGAATTTCCTCCAAGAGCAATTAAAAATAATCAGCTTCTTTCTGTCTAAAAATTATGTTGCTCCCTCTCATTTCTTCCAATATGTTATTATTTTGTCCACACAGTATACTGAGTAGAGTTTCTGTCATATCAACAGAAAATCATTCTGTGAAAGTTTGAAACAGGGCTACTACTTTGGATTTAAAGTAGGAACAAAAAGTGCTGATTTCTTTCTCAGGTCTGTCTAAATCTGATTGTGTATTTGGATCCCCTTCTTCACCTAGCCCTTTGAGACCAACTGGCACATTTGTTCAGGTAAACCTAGCTCAGGCCTGAGCAGGAAACCCTCCCATCCTCTGTCTCTCCTGCAAACACGTACTGAGTGCTAGCAGCTCTGTGCCAGGTGCTCGGAGGTGCTGGGCTGTCCCAGGCCCTGTCTCCATCCTCGTGGCTCCTCTGCTCTGCCCGAGGCACAGGTTGCGATGAGCTTGCTGTGCACCAGCTCACCGGGTGTGCTTTAAGGGGTCCTGCAGATGTGTCTTGCTTGTTGATTAACTTGCAAAGTTCTGCCACCCACATGCCTAATTTCAGCTCTCCTTGGATTTAGTTACAGTTTTCAGGCTGTTTCGGATGCTGTTCCTTTCGACTTTGTAAACCAGTCTATTTCGTTTTTTAGGCAGTGCTTTTACATGAAGACCAAAAGAAACAAAAAACATCTATATTTTTGAGTCCCCAGTCAGGTATGTGGGTTTGAAAAAAAAAAAAAATGTGTGTTATTTTATTTACTGCATAGTGTACCACATGCCTTTTGAGGCACTTCCTTTGAATAAGTGGTTTTAACAGGGATTGGACATCAGAATCACTTGGGGAACTTTTAAAAATACAGCTACCCTGCCCCCACCTTCATTTCTTTTTTTTTTTCCTTTTTGCGGTACACAGGCCTTGCACTGTTGTGGCCTCTCCCGTTGCGGAGCACAGGCTCCGGACGCGCAGGCTCAGCGGCCATGGCTCACAGGCCCAGCCGCTCCGCGGCATGTGGGATCTTCCAGGACCGGGGCACGAACCCGTGTCCCCTGCATCGGCAGGCGGACTCTCAACCACTGCGCCACCAGGGAAGCCCAACCTTCATTTCTTAAATCAGATGCTTCAGGGGCTAGGTTTAGGCCTGTGTATTTTTTAAATGTTCTAGGTGATTCTTATACCATCCTTGAGTAGGAACCATAGTCTAGTTATTTGTTCCTCTTCTATACTTTTTGTTTCTGCTTTGAAATTGCCACTGTCTTGTCAGCAGTGTATTCTCCTCATGGAGATTATTTACCATGCACCAAAGTAAGGAAAGAAAGTAATCATTGACCTGAACACTCTCTCTCTCAGCTGCGTCATTTATTCATTCCTTCAACAAATATTTATTAAGCCACACCTCCCACCCACCCGCCCCCTCTAAGTTCAGGGTGTGGACCTAAACACTGAAGATACAGCAGTGAATCAGCAAAGCCCCTTCTCTCATTTACTCTGCATTCTTGTCAGAAGAGAGACAAATATTTCATGTGGGACAGATGCTAAGAAATATAAAGCAGGAAAAGGGAAAGAGAATGTTGGGAGGGAAGAGGCCTCTCTGAGAAAGTAACATTTAATCAGAGAATCAAGTGAAAGAAAGAGGCAAGCCAAGAGGAAATTGGAGTTAGACTCTTACAACAGAGCTGAGAACAGTTTTGTCCTGGGTGGGTGACACTAAGTGGGATGAGGGTGAGGAGGGTTGGTTGGAGGGGAGGTCAAGGGTATACAAGTGTGGGTCATGCAGCTCCTTCAGCAATGGTAGGGATGGGATTTTTATCTCTACATGAGATGGGCAACTGTTGGAGGGTTTTGAGCAAAGGAGTGGTATTATCTGAATTGTTTTAAAAGGTTCATTATGCCGTGAGGAGGCAAGGGTGAAAATTCAAACCAACAGGGAGGCTCCTGCTATAGTTCAGGGGAGAGTGGAGGACGGCTTAGATGTAGGTAGAAGGGGTGGAGGAAGTGAGGACTGCTAATGTTCTGGAGACTTTAAAGGTAGCGCCAACATGATCTGTTGATGGGTTAGATGATAAAGCATGACAGAAAATCATGAGATTTTGAGAATCAGAGCAGACACTGTGATTTTTGCTCTGAGCAGCTAGAAGAATGGAGTTTGAATTTCCTGTGCCGGGGAACCGTCAGGGAGAACAGATTATGGGGAGAAATAGAGTTCGGTTTTAGACGTGTAAGTTTTAAGAGACCTGCTAGATACTGGGTAGGGATGTTGAGTAGCCAAGTAGATATAGGAGCCTGGCATTTAGAGCAAAATCCAGGCTGCAGATACAAATTTGAGCATGCTCAGTGTATAATAGATGGTAGTTAAGTCCTGGGTCTGACTGCGATCACTTAGAAAAGAGAAAAAGCATGTAGAGGCTTAGGCAAACTAAACCAAGGAGACACAGGAAAAATGGTTCATGGGGAAGGAGAAGCAGCAAGTTGGGTCCCGGAGTCCAAATGGAGAAAGTGCCTCAAAGGGGGAGAATTGACTTTGTGCAGATTGCTGCTCATAGGTCTGTGCACCGAAGACTGAGAATTCAGCATTTTATTTGGCAACACAGAAGTCACTCACTGTGACTTTGAAAAGAGCCATTTCTTTGGAGTGGAGGGCAGAAAAACCTGATTGTAGAGAGTTGTGGTGAGAAGTGCTAGAAGAACTGTAGGCTGCTTACCTTCAGCTGTGGGTTAGTGCCAGGTGGGGTTAGTGCCCCATCCCCACCCAGGCCCCAGGCCTAAGGAAAGATGCTAAAAGGGAGGGGGAAATGGGAGGCTGTGAAGGCCTTCTCTTTCTCTTTCTTTCTCTCTCTCTAATCTTCAATAAAGTAGAGTTAAAGGAGGAACATTCTATAAGCAAATAGAGCATGTGTACTCTTTTTAACTTGATTGTATAGTTGATGAGAAAAGTTAAGTTTTTGAAATTTTAAAACTTCATTGATATAACCTGACATTTTTATATACGATGTAAAACAAGCCACATATTTTATGCTCAGCTTTTACATATTGTGTCTTATTGCTAATGTGCAAAGAATGTTTGCTTTTCGATTGGAGAGGTGCCTGTGTTAGTTTACAGCGTGTGAAGAGGCTAATCTGTATCTACCATCAGGTGTCGGTTTCTGAGAGATAGCGCTCTCAGAGCCTCAGCAGCCTCCGGAGTCCCACCGTAGAGAGAACTCTTCCCAGCTTTCACCAAACCAGGCTGAAATAAGCCAGGGCACAGTGATCTCACCCTGGGAAAGCTGAGAGCTCCAGGCAAAGAGTATTTGGTTGTTTCTACTTTGAATGTTAACAAGAGAAAAATTAATTGAATTATTAAATTATTTAAGTACTTCCGTTTCTGTCAGTACCACGATGAATTATCTCCAGTATATAAAATGATCTACATAGAAGTAGGCATTTGTTTTTATGATATGCTAATTTTACAGTTGGGTTTTTTTTTTAATGATTGGAAAAAACATTTGAAATGGCATCAAATCTCTTTACAATCAAAATTTAAAAGGCCTGAGTATTGAGGTTGGTATGCAGAGTGAGGTAGAACAACTCAAAGAGAAACAGAAATCTTCAGAGAATTGCCACCCTTACCCAAAAGGGGAATATGGTGTCCATGAAAGGTAAAGACATAGGAGACTGTAAGAACAGGCGAGAGCAGCTCTTTCCTGGGAAGGTCTTGTAATTGCTGTCAGTGGAATGCATGGACTTAAAAATAAGAAAAGTTCTTCTGGGAAAACCCTCAAAATGAAATCGTGTGAAAAGAGAATGGGGCCTATCGTGAGAGGATTTGATTGACAATAGCAGCAGCCATGAAAGATGGATGAGATTGACAGGCTGCCTCTGAAAGCTACTTCAACAGATGAAAGTGTTTGGGAAACAGACTCCACTGCAGTTTGTGGGATTGTTTCCCGTAGATCCTCTGAGAGTTTGAGGATCACAAGGTTACCAGATGTAAGCAAGGCAAAAGAGCGTTGTTTTTACAAGCTTCAGCCTTGAACAGGCATTTCCAGAACATTTTACATAAGAAAATACTGATCCTTGCTTAGTTGAGATATTTGTTTTGCCAAGGATAAGGTGTTTCTGAATATCGGCTTTGCCATCAGGTCGCATGGTGTGATTTCTAGCTTTGTGATCTTATCCTCCGCTTCCTTCAGTTTCCTCATCTGTTACAAGGGGATAATAGCACTACTTATCACTTGCCTGGTACGGCTGTTGAGAAACCCTCATAAAAGCACTTAGAAGAGTAGCTGCATGCAGCGAGGGCGGAGGTTGGCAGGGGGTGCTGATGGGGTTGATATTCCCGCAGGGCATCTGTCGGCATTGCTTCTGCTAAAGGCTTTACACATCTTGAGAGTAAAACTTTATAATTGTATAATTTTTTAAGTGGGAGAGAAATACAGATATTAGACATATGCCTAGAAATGGCATTACCAATTGACAGTAAGTTAGGATTTCAATAAATTGTCTTCTGAGTAGAAGACTTACATATTTATAAATCTTTTGAATAACTGTAAAACTTAACTTTATTTTTTTCCTGTAGTAAGTTTATTACAATAAATAGGTTTACTTTATACCAGAAAAGAAAAGAAAACATAGGTGGTTAAAATTTATCCTTTCCAATAAATTAAACTTCAAGTTTAATTTATTGACAACTGTTAATACTGTCAAATTTACCCATGGTAAATTTATATAAGTTATCTATGTTGTTATAGATGTGAAATACGTCTCAACTGTAAGTAATATTAAGTTTCCAAAAAGCTCTTCCTTTTCACAGGCTTATTTATCTGTGATGCACGGGTAGTTTCCTAACAAGAGCCTGCTGGTGTGGACAGCCCCTGCTCTCACACATCAGTTATACTGACCTTAGAAGAAATTAGCTGCTCTGAGCTCCAGATGTCACATTTATAAAATTGGCAGTAGCACCATCTGTGTCATCGGGTGCTGAGAAGATTAAAGCACCCATTCAGTAGTAAGCACTCAACCAAGTTCTCTTTTCCTCTCCAGATACCACCCTCCATTCCTTTCCACTAAGCTACGTATAGTTCTTAACTCTCAAATGTGATAGTAGTAGATAGAAAATTCCATGAATTTCCTTGATCTTCATTGTTTCCTCCCTCCCGCACATACACACAGCCAACACAGTGCCTTAGATGTTCAGTAAGTTTGGAAGAATAATCAAGAATACGAGTGTTAAAATCAGACTTACTTGAGTTTGAAATCCAGCTCAGTCATTTACTAGCTGCATTACCTCTGTCGAGTTATCGAACCTCTCAGTGCCTCAGTTTCCTTGTCGATAAATTGGGGCTGATATCTCACAGGGCAATTGTAAGGATTAATTTCATACATGTAAACCCCTTAACACAGCATCTGGCACACATCACTCAATAAATTATTACTACTCTTATTACTGTGGTTAACAGAAAGTCTCCAACCATGCTGTAATTCTCTCTAACTTCTAGGACAAATATATAATGGAAATTTTTAACAAAACAGGAGTATGTGGAGATTGGAGAACCACAGTCATAAACTGTTCAGTATGAGAATCTCAGAAAACTAACATTTTTCTATTTCTTAATCCTCTACCGTTTTTGCAAAGAAAATTACTTTTCAAAAGAAACTACCTCTGTCTCTTCGTTTATTCCATTTTAATCCCAGGATTTGAAATCTTAAAAATTGGAGATACTATAAGAGATTGGTGGATATCTTTTCTCCTTCGTGATGATGTATACTTTTTTCCTTAACCAGAATGTTAAAGCCTACTTATTAAAAACAAAAACACAGTTCTCTTTATGATAGTAAATTTAAAATAATACAAGCACTTTTTAAAAACCATATGGGGAGATCTTAGTATCAGTGAATATAGATCATTCTTTTTCATACCCTTCTTGATATTCCAGTATATGAATATACATTATTTATTTAACCATTCCTTATTAATGAGCTAGCTCTTTTCAAACATTTGTTATGTCAGTGTCTTCAAAACTTTTTTGCTCGCATACTCTCCCCCAAAATGTTGAACCACCAATATATCTCCTTGTATGTGTTTAAGTTTATTGGGATCTTCCCAGACCGGGGCACGAACCCGTGTCCCCTGCATCGGCAGGCGGACTCTCAACCACTGCGCCACCAGGGAAGCCCTCCATTTTTTATCATAATTGCAAAACATGTAATTTTTGGAGGTTTTTTGTAAATATTGGCATTTTAAAAACAAAACTTTTAAATCAGCCTTAAATGTATCAAATGAAATATAAATATTATTGCAGAAATTTTACATCTTTCTTTTTTCTGCCTTGAATTCTTTTGTTTCACTTCCATGGAATTTTATCTTAAGATGGTACCTTTTTATCATATATATTTCAAGCATTTTATTGACCAGCCTATCATACTTATCTGCAACAGAAGTGTTTATATAGATTGAATTTTTTTATATAAATTGAATTTTTAAGCTTTTTATTAAATCTCAAAGTGTAAACATTTCTTCTAAATTATTTTTATAGTTATAAGAATAATGTAATTAGCCAAAACAAATGTTACAAATTTTGATTAAAAATTGCTTTTTATGTTTACTTACTGAAAATGACTGTCCTTTATTTAGATGGGATTTTTTTCCCCATGCATTCATTCATCTTTGGATCAGTACTACTTACTGCAGGACTGAAACAGTGAATCATTTCTATTCCTAATCTTTCTGCTTTTATACTTGGTAAACATTGAGAAAACTCATTAGTCTTTATGATAGCAAATTAAAAGTAATAAGAAATACCTTTAGGAGTCTGGGAAGGGAAGATGTATTACAACAGTGCCACTCAGTTATTTTCATTCCTTTTTAATCAACTGACCAAAAATCACATAATAATGCATCATCAGAAATTATTTTGATGGTCATCAGCTATCAGTGTAATTTTATGAAAGCTAAAAATTTGGGTTTTTATTAGAGGCATTCACATTTTATCACAGATACCAGCATTCTGTGTGCCTCCCTGCCTCCCAAAGCCTTTTTTTTTCACCCTGGGGCAACGTACCACATTAAGAGGTGGATGGTTAGAAGGTATGCCTCTCTGTCTTGTGAAAGGGGAAAGAAAAAGTGGTGTGATTCCTGAGAACCAGCCCAAAGCCTGGGCCACAAAGGCACTCTCAGAAAGAACTCAGAAATTGAAGCACTGTGGTCAGCTCTCTGATTGCCCAATACGTTAAGCACTTGTCCTGTTAAGCTATTCAGGAATACAAGTACCCAAGGTTGAAGACCACTGTTTAAACATTATAATGTATATTTGCATGTTTGTCTAGTTATTTCCTCAGGATAAATACCCATTTAGGAGGATAATAGGTTTAAAAGCATGCATGTTTCGACAGAGATACAATTAATGCCATGTTGTGATTGTTGACAATCTCAGAGTCATTCACAAACTTTCCATACCCTCACTTCATTAGGGTAGTCTTTTTTTGCCAGTCTGCTTGAAGTTCTACTATTACCATTAAACACTAACATTTCCCACGTTTTCATTTGTATTTCTTCATGTTATATCTTTGTATTTTCGTTGAGGATTCATTTTTGTCTTTAGTTCTTTCTACTTAGAAATTCATTCATGCTTTGTCAAATGTGTTACAGTAGCCTTCGCCACCACCACCAGTTTATTATTCTTTCAGCCTCATTTATGATTTATTTTGCCATATATAACGTTTGTTTGTTTTAGTAGTTTGATCTAGCCGGCTTTAGGGTAGTTTCAAGTCATGCTTACACTATTTTAAGAATTTCATGTTCTTCCCCCAGATTACATAAAAATTCATATTTTATTTCTAGCAGTTTTATCTTTTTTTCTGGCTGCACCATGCGGTATGTGGGTTCTTAGTTCCCAACAGGGATCGAATATGTGCCCCCTGCACTGGAAGTGTGGAGACTTAACCACTGGACTGCCAGGGAAGTCCCATAGTTTTATCTTTTTACATGTGAATTTTTTATATGAAGTTTCTTCAGGTATGATAAAATTTTATATATATATATATGGGAATAAATGTTTAAGTGATGCAGTAATAAGACTATAAGTACTATTCTTAGAAAGGAATGGTTTCTTAACATTTTGGGGAAAAATTTTTTTAAAGGTACAAATAATATAACAACTACCCATCTACTAGAGAATTGGCATTATTTTTTCACATTTTCTTTTCAATCATTTGTTAATAAAAGGTTAAGATGGTGACTACCCCAGGCCCATTCTGTCTGTCATGTCCCCCCTCCATCCCAGAGGATCTATTATTATGACTTCAGGTACCGGTTCTTTTTAAGCCCTTACTTATGTATCCTTTAATGTACGTATCCTTGGTGAATATTTAAATTTAAATGACATATCACACTGTATAATAAGCATGTTCTACAACCTGCTTTTTTATATCTTTAACGAAATTACTTTGAAATTTATATATGTTGTTGTATATAGATTTAGCCTCTTTCTTTACAGTATTGCATCATACAAATACAGAATATTTTATGTAGCCATTACCTAGTACGTGAACATTTAGATTACCTCTGATTTTTTCCTATTATAAACAGTGTTGTAGTGATCACTCTTGTGTGAGTCTTCTTGAGCATGTTTTAGAGATTCTATAGGGCTTGAGTACCTAGAAGTCAAATTGTTGGGTCATAGCGCATTTTCATATGTGCATATGTGCCTTTTCAGTTTAGTTAGATACTGTCGTATACCCTCTTATTGGTTGAAACAGTTATCACTCCCATCAGCAGTTTTTATTCTTACAAATCTGATGAGTGAAAAATACTTTGGTGTTGTTCTAATGGGTATTTTTTTGACTCTGGTGATGCTAAGCATGACTCTGGTGATGCTAAGCACCTTTTTCTATGTTTACTGGCCAGTTGGAGTTCCTCTTCTATAAATGGTCTGTTCAGATCATTTGCCCATTTTCCTGTTGGATTATCATTTCCTTAATAATTTACAAGAGTTCTTCATTCTGAATACTGAGCATTTATTATTATATATATACTTATTATATAAGTACTTATATATATAATAATATTATATATTAATATTATATATATAATATATATTATATTATATATATTAAA